>NW_026267141.1:2066454-2067331 GCF_000697945.3 Frankliniella occidentalis | reverse complement strand
TTCGTATTTTTCAATTTTTTTTTTTTCGCTCGCTTCGCTCGCGATGACTTTTATCATTTCCCTTTTCCCTTAGCTTTTGGGGCCAATTTTAGAACATAGTTTCCAAAATTTTTTAGCTCGCTTCGCTCGCGATTGCTTCTTTTAACTGACTTTGGAGCATCAGAAGCAACTTACAAGTCTTCCTCATTATTTTGGAAAACGGGTGTTTGTTCTTTCAAATATTGGCAAGTTTGTTATCAACTTCCCCCTGTAAGTTAGGCACATTCAGAAAAATGCCCCCCCCTATAACCTTTCGCTGGATCCGCGCCTGAGGTCGCCTTTGTGAGGCCTTACCAACGCCAAAAACGGAGAACGAAAAATCTTGCCGAACGTGGAGTCGAACAGTCGACCTGCGACGCTCTGGGAAGGCGCTTTACCGACTGATCCAGCAAGGCGAGATACGGACGGCCACTCCAGGGAACGAGCCATTCTACGCAGTCGCTGACGGCAAAAAAAAACAAGGGAGAAGAAAGCACAAAATTACTTTTGTGGTAGAGAGTTCACTCGTTCTTTACAGTGCACCTAAAGTTACTTTCTTCTTGTGTATTGTTCTCAGTGTAACACCAAACATGATTACATATTCATCTCAGAATACAGAATATCTTCAAACACCACACCTAGTACCATTTGAAATTGAGAATGATTTTTTATATGTTTTGAGGAAGCACTGCACACTGCACTCTTTTAAAGCTGTGCGCCTTCCTTAGTCACAGTCAGTTTTTGAAACTAACAGATACGTATCTGAATATGAATCTCACTTACCTTAACCTATCTCTGTTTAGCGCGGTCGGGCAAGATACTTAGAAAATTTTTCACCGAATTTTGTTAAGAGTTCTCT
>NW_026267141.1:2042679-2055084 GCF_000697945.3 Frankliniella occidentalis | reverse complement strand
AAATTTACCCGATTTTTATCCGGATCCATTCCACACGGGATTCTAATGGAACCCTAACAGCAAATTCTGTCTTAGTAGCGCAAAGGAAGAACTCGTCCGTTGTAACGCTGCAAAGTCAGAAATTTCGAACAGTTCAGAAAGAAAAAGTTGCAGGCTCAAAACTGTATCTAACCTCAGCTACTTTCGAAAAGGTCCATGGACCCTTCGGAAAATTAAAAACAAACGGCCCCAAAGATGTTCTCACGGGAAATATTTTTTGTCGTTATAAGGGGCAATTGGCCAAATAAGCAGATTCCTTCGGACCAAAATTTTGTCCGTCTGGCCCCGTCTTCCTTCATGAAGCTACGTCTTTGTGACAAAAATAAGTGAAAAAATTTAAAGCTGGCATAAAACGTCGTAGTACTAGGTCGGAAATCGAAAAAATGATAAAAACAAAACTAATCGTTTTTAGCCAGATTACGAGCACCTCCACAAAATAAATCACGTACAACATGGGTTTCCTGTGCACTAGCCGGTTCGCTTCCGTTTTTCCACTACTCAACAAGGTAACTGTATGCCAGGCGCGTCGCAGCGTGAGTGTTTCGTGAGAGAAGCCTGTTACGCAAGACGTGTTCTGGCGTACGTCTACCTTGACTTAACAAAGCATTCCGGTAAAGCTGTAATGCAGAAGGATGCATGCATGTTAATGCATAGCGATGTCTGTTTTCTTCTTCCCCGCATTCTTCATCATTTCAGCTTTCCTGGGATGCTTTCTTGGGTTGTCCGTCACATCGTCAAAACGTAGTTAAGTCAAAGTAGTTAAGTCAAAACGTAGTTTATTTGAATACATTATAGATGTACCAAGTGGCTCTGTATGGTCTTGGATAAGAACAAGCAGGTGTCTGAGAATGGTTGCTGTTGCTACCCCCTAATATAGGAGGCTGAACTTACGTCACTCTTATGAACGCCTTTCTTTTCATCGTCCCAACCGCTGCGGAACTTCCCTAAAGCCACGGCGAGCTGATCAGGAGACACTTCTTTCTCGTTGTATCTTTTGGCTACGCAATGGGCGGCTAAGGCAAGCAAACAATAACCACACTATGCATCAATACGTTTCGTGTAAGCTTTTTATTTGAATGGTAAACAGTTTATTTTGACAAGTAACAGGTCATTGTGCGTGAATTTTTTTAATCCGCATGTCTCTTGCACCCAACAGATATCGAGGAGCCGTTGTAGCGGGAGACCACGGATGCATTACACACCGACCCACCTAGCGTCTTGTACCTCTTTAAGCTCTCTGTGTAAATGATTTCTTCTCATCTACACTTTAAATGCTTGCTTTTACTCACCTGAGAGAACGACGGTAGATGTGATAAGCGAACCACCGCATATGCCAGTGTAAGTCAAACCCTTCTTCAGATATATCCCAGCGTGCCACGGGAAGGTTCCGAGAGGAGCCAGTGTCTCGCTAAACACCAGAGGGCCATCCGCTCTTGCCGCAATCCCGCAGCCTGCAAACGAAACCAAATAACAAAAGATAGCTTAAACATCAAGCCACAGAAAAACTGTGTGGATGATGGATGCAGCGTGTGTTTCAGTATTTGTGAAATATTAGCAAAGTGAGCTCTCGAAATAATTTTTGGTGCCAACATCGAACTCCTTGAAATTTTTGATTAGCTCACATAAATCCCACTTCGTTTTCTATACCCATCAACGCCCTTCCCAGTTCAGTTACTTGAGCTCTGAACCCTACCACACAGACGCATAGTAATGACCTTTAAATTGAAATCTTTCTGATTCCTGTAAGCGAAGGCACACACAAAAGCCAGTAACTTAAGCTTTTAATTTTAAAGATCTACTTTGCCAGGGTGCCAAGAATGGCATTACTCACTCTGTTCTTTTGACTCTTTCGTCAAAACGTGCAGATCGTAGTAGAACTTGTATATTTGGCTGTCCCAATCGGTATGCGCCATGTACTCCTTTGTAGTCTTGTTTAAGGTAGGCCAAAAGACTAAAACTTCGCCGAGTTTGTTGACTTGTGACCTGACGATTCCTTTTGGCCCTGGCGCCATATCTTTGCTATAGGGACTTGACCAGCTGTCATTGCTGTGAACTACGAGAGAGCCGATCTTCATGCGGGCTGCAGCCTCGGGACCTCGCAGTTTGAGGGCACCAGCTATAAAGCAAAAAACATCATCCAGATCAGACAACACCAGTATCTCTAAAGTGTTGTCGAGATGCCCGTCGCCAATCCAAACAGATATACCTGATGCGCAGTCCTGCTCATCTTCCCCATCAGCACAGTCGTAGACTCCGTCGCAGACTAGACCTGGATTCAGGCATCTCTTTTCTTTGCAGTACAGCGCACCGCCTTGACACCCAGCGAATGCTCCACTCGATTCTGGGTGGATGGGACGAAATCACAGTAGAAAATTCTGAGTAGTGACCACTAATTATTCAGACGGTGCCAGACGAATACCAATTATTTTGGGACCATTCTCGGACGAGTTTAAGAAGCCTTTCGGGAAAACTTTCAGTCGGATAAGGGTGACAACAATCAGAAAAATTCAAGATTTTAGCGCAAATACCAAGCTCGTAAAACGTAGAAATACAAAACTGTTTATTGCTCGAACTTTGTAAAAAACTCTCCTGTTAATAGACCATAACGCTAAGCCGAAAAAGAAGAAGAGAAGGAAGAAGCAAAAACATTTTTTGGGACACTATGGACCCTCTAACACAGCATTTTACAACTCTTACATGTTCAAAATTATTTTCTAGAGCAAATGTGATATTTTTACGACAACAAATCTAACAGCGTACCGCCGTACTCAGCGGTCTTCGACCGCCCCGCGGACGGCATGCGATCACCTCGGTGATCGTCCCGGACCGCTCCCGGCCCGCGCTCACCTGGCGTCCATACACCTCGCTGACCCCGCAGCACTTCCGGCCTTATCCGGTAGTGCGTGCGATAGAAGGGAGAAGGCGCCGAAGTTATCGGCACGGGTCGCGACGGATAAGCACGCGCAAGGCGTGGTCCAGTACATTAAATACGCCGCCAGGTAGCCGAGCTAGACAGTTCGCCTAGTACAGTGGTCGGCACGCCGTTATGCTCGTCAGCAGTCTCGCCCCGCGAAGCCGCGTCAGCGCAACCGAGTAGGCCGCTAGGAAGTGTTAGTGTGAGTAGCCCAAGTGAACGTGACCCGGACCATGTACCTACTGACTTGTGACTCCGCGAACCCGACAGTGCATACCCACCTGAGGGCCTAAGACTTACACCCCCGGTAAAGACTCTATCCTCAGACCCTCACCCCCCCAAAAGGGTATGACAAATCACTCACAAATCGGCCTTTTCAGCCCTAAAACGATACCTTTGCTTCTTCCTTCTCTTCTTCTTTTTCAGCTCAGCGGAATGGTCTATTATGTTAGGCAGCTTTTTCTCTTGCCCTATGTTCTTATGTTCTCATTTTGGCTTGCGGAGGGAAAAAATCCAGTATGTAAAAAATGGGGAGGGGGGATGATTCTGCCATGAGCACGATGTAGAAAACTCCGATGGCGGCTCTCTATTTTCCAGAGCGCGCGAAAGATGGCACCAGATTTCTTGACCTTGACGCTGTACTTGCCGTGACCGCCACAGCACGGCAGTTGGCAGACACTGCCTTATGAAGACGAGATCCGCTGCCACCTTCTGCAGCGAATACGCCCTACATCGTGGTCATCAGAAAGAAGTAGATAAGGGCGTTAAGTATTAAGTAATGAGAAGTAATGAAATACTACCTAAATGTGAGCTTTAGAATTGAAGTATGAAAATCATTAGGGTATTTTTTATAAAGAACTTAGTATGTAACCTTCAAGCGTAATTCGATGTAACCACCAAGATGTAAGTTTACCTCCACCTTTCCTCATAAGGTAAATTGTTTTCTTCATTAAGTTTGCCCTTTGCATTTTAAACTAACTGATTTTGCTTCAGTTATGTAGAGTCGGGGACGACTTGATTCCCAAACGGCTCGGCTGTTGTGGCCAATTCTACTAACACAGTCAAAACACACGGTTTTGAATATAAGCGCCCCACTGTCGGTCAGAGTGAGCGGAGGTATGGATTTGTGCTAGCGTAAGGGATTTACCCCCCGTGCGGGGAGGGCTCGAGCCTGGCCGACAGGACAAGGCAAGCCACTGTTTCAGAGTGGAACGTTTGAGCCGTGTATTTTCTAGCGGCCCAATACACGTGGTTGGATACCTACCTACAGTGAGCAGTTATTCCCTGACTGAACACCACAGCCACAACAGTGCGACTTCAATCTCTCAGACAGTTCCTCTCACCGTGCTGCCTCCACCAGTGACGCTCGCAGTGGGCCTCGTCCTCGCCGTCTATGCAGTCCATCTGGCCGTCGCAGACCAATTTCTCCGGGACGATGCTTGGCCCGGCGTTGCACAGGAAGCGCTTCTGGCGCGGGACGATGCGCTCTTCGCAGTTCTCCTCGTCCCGGCCGTACGGACAGTCGTTGATCCCGTCGCAGAGGAGCTACAGAGAGAGCACGGCGGAGAGCCCCTTGAGCAAGGAAGTGCATTTTTAAAGATCAGCCTGGGCCCTATTTTTTGATAAACTGCTGCTTGCGATACGATACCTTCTGATGCAGGCACTGACCCCCGGGTGCGCACTGAAAGGCTCTGGGGCTGCACCAACGGCACTCCATCTCGTCTGTTTTATCGGCGCAGGTTGGCAGCCCGTCACAGACAAAGTCCCGGTGAATGCAGCGACCCTCGTCGCATGCGAAGCGGTCTGCTGGGCAATCTGAGGCCATGAAACTGCACTTATTGTGCTGTAAGGGACCCCTGCTCAAGTGTATTTTACGCCATCTTTTAACCGGGCCCGTAAGGGGGGGAAAGGGGAGGGGGGTTGTCGCTTCATGCATTTACGGAGTTCTCTATTTCTGCTTGAGTACTGGCTGTTGAAACATTGCATTATTCCTTTTGACCACTATATCCACGCATAGTACTTATCCGACATTGGTGCAAAGGAAAATTCTGAAACCTATATGGGTAGAATGCAACTCACAACTCGCCTATGAGGATATTCCAATTCGGATATATAGAAAACACCCTGTGTATGTAAACTAGGTTAAGGACACATTAATAAGTAATTTACTAAAGAAATATTAAAACGATTCAAAAAAGCATTCTACAATCGTTATTTACAATTACAGTCTACGCTTGGACCTATAGTTTCTGCAAAGGGTACAGAGAGACTCTTTGAGCACTTACCCTTTTTCTCGGCAACCACTATGCTGAGGTCGTACTTGGTATCGTTACCCATGCGCACGCGATGCACTTTCCCAGAGCTGGTCCAGTTAACGCTGACCCAGCCGTCCAGGTCGATGGGCGAGAGGACAACTCCAAGGCCCGACCCGTCCGAGTCGCCCCACTGCCAGTCGCGGCCGCGCCTCACCACTGAGTTGACTTGCAGGCGAGCTGCCATCTCCAGCAAGCTCATGCTGCCCGGTCCATCTGGGACATCGAACCAGACGAGAAAGGCCTAAACTGCCTAAACTACACACACTAACAAAATCCATTCGACTTTGCACTGTAAACTGGTTGGCGTTTCCGACTTTAATTCACGGGAGCTTGACAAAAATATTGCGAACAATGTAATCAAATAGTTTACGTGACTGAGGAGCATCTGAATGGCAAGAGTCCTATACAGTGTGGAAGTTATATTAGTACCTGGTGCACAGCCGTCTTCTTCGTGGGTGAAGGGATACTCCGAGACACCGTCGCACACTGTGCTCGGCTTGACGCACTTGAAGCTGAGCGGGCAGTCCTGCCCGCAGTGGAAGGCCCCGCCCTGGCACGAGTTGCAGTGATACTCATCACCGTCGTCGCAGGTGTTGTAGCCATCGCAGTGGTACTCCAAGTCTAGCGTCCTGTTGCCGTAGCAAGTGTACCGTTGAAGGGCACTTTTCTAGAGCAAAGGATACCGGGCAATACATTCCCATTTGATTAATCTTTCACAACAGCAATCTACTACAAACCATTTGGCATCGAATTTACTTTCAAAAACATCGCCGGTCGATAAAAGCCGACCCTCGAAATAAAATTCTAATATCTGTTCGTCGGCTGCCGCATGGACTCAACCGTGCTCAAGGGGGGCGGCCAGGAGGTCTCCCTCCAAGATTGTCAGCACGAAGACGTCTGTACCCTCCTGCCTCCAACCATCGAAAGACTTTCACGTCTCTGCTGGAATACTTTTGTTGCAGTCCCCACAGCCAAGGCGCTGTTGGCAGGAGTACCGATAAGATGTGCTCTGTACCTCCGGGCAGTCGACCTCATCTGTTCCACCGATGCAGTCCGGCCTCCCGTTGCAGCGCGCGCCGCGGTGCAAGCAGAGGCCGCCGTTGCAGCGGAGCGCCCTGCGGCTGCAGGTCTGGCAGCCCTCCTCGTCCGAGCTGTCGTCGCAGTCCGCCTGGCCGTCGCACACAAACTCGTTGGCGATGCACCGCTCCCCGCACTTGAACCGCCCCGCCTCGCAGGGGGAGCCAGTGGCAACGCGAGTGAGGACCGCAAGCAGGAGCACCAGGGTACACTATAACAAACCCAAACACACCACAGAGAGAAGCATTTACTTTGCATTACAAAACTTTTTCTTTGTGTCTTATAAAGTTTATTTCCTTTCTAGCTTACAAACCATTTGCTTACGGCTCACGGAGGACTAGCAAATGCTTTGAATAAAAGAGCAGCCAAAATGCTTTGAAAGCTCTCGCCTACTTTATAACGTCTCTCTTTTTTTATTTTAATGATGCTCTGTGCGTTTTGAGAAGAAGTCATAAAATTCGAACTGAAACGAGTGAAACACTCTCTAAGAATTTCGTCATTTCACGATAATAACGAGCATTATGCGTCAATTACAGTTTCGAACTGTTCGTAACAGTATAAAACAAACTTGTCGTAGTACCACGATTTAATACTGCCAATTAATTAGGATGTTAGTGTATTTGTTTCAATAATTTTTGCGTCCTGGACCGTTCTTTTATGATAACGATCGAGTTACAAACTGTTCGTTATTTTACAAATGAATTCGCTACTTTATAATAACGAAGAGTTTTTGTAGAAAAATTAACAGGACATTTTTCGTCAAATTACTCCAACAGTGTACGAAAATTTCGCCGACATCGCTTTCTCATTTTACTTGCTACATTTTATTGTCATTTTTTAAACGAAATATGTTGTACATTTGTGACAGACTTTGTGACAGTCGATCAGTTCCAAGTCGATACGTCGTGTTTGTTAATTTACAATTTCAAATTGTAATTTTATGGCACAACATGGACAATTTTCTCGTAAATCTACGACAATTTTCTCAGTGGGTACAGTTTGACATAAATGCTCTAAAGTGACCGCAAGTAGTCCTCTTGTAACTGTCAAGGTTCATCTGCACTGGTTTTAGCAGTTGTTTCAGAACTTGTCCGGGACTGGTTTTCTTAACTCTTCAATACGAACAGACGGGACCGTGCATTGCAATCTAATAAAACCCAGCCCATAATGGCTGCTCACGGTGGAAAATTGTCAGACAGGGTACGTGAAAATTTTCCGCGGATGAAATCGTTCAACAACAATATTCAGGATTGTAAATGTGAGAGCACTCGATTTCAACTTTGAGATCGAATGACGAGCGAGAGTTGGATCTTGAAGGGAAGTTATACAGGTGAGCCTAGTTTTGTAAAATGGCAAATTACAATGTATGGCACATACGCGATCCTAATTTTTAGTGGTCGCCTCGTACTTGGAATGTAGCATCAAGTATAACTACCGAACGTTTCAAACCGTTACACTGTAAGTTGAACAAAGTTTCCGGCGCTGCGTTACCTGCCGCAGGTACACCATCGCAGTGAGTGACGGCACACAGCCGAGTGCTGTGATGGTCACGGCTGGACTCGTTGCGCTCGCTCAGCTGCCTGACTGGAGAGGAACGCCGCGATGGAGCGGACAGGAGGTGGGGTGGGGAGGGAGGGGCCTCAGGCAGGACTGGTTCGAGAAGGAAAGACCCGTGCCAAGGCAAGCGTCTGAGTAACACGCCAAAAAATAGTGGCCGAGTGAAATTCGCAGCCATAGATCACGCCACTTATTGCCTCGATAAGTTCTCGCTTCCTTTCAAAATTCAATAGACGGTTCCCACTGTCCCCATTTCAAGAAAAAGTAAGGAAATCGTCACCGGAAACAGTTCAGAAATTACGGTCAAAACTAGTTCATCCGTGAAAAATTTTCGCGTGCCCTGTTACATGGACTTTTTTGTGGCCTTCAAAATGAAACTGTTCAGATAGATATGGAAAATAAGCGGACTTTGCATACTGGTTCCGGTCTTGATTTCCCTACTTCTTCTCGAAACGCGCAGGGCGTGAACCGTCTATTCATAGATCAGTATTCCCGCCTTCACTAGTAAACCTATACTGTTGGGAAAAAGCATGCAAAGATAGCGATCAAGCAATAAATGTGTCATCGTTGAAATCTGACTGAATCACTCGAAAACTTTCCCTTGTAATGGAAAGAACCCGAAGAGACAACATTTCTTCTGTTTGGCTCTAATCTCTAGCCGTTTGTGCGCTAGAGGGAGTTTTCCACACCTCCAAAATAGCATTCTTTGATTGTTTTTTTTTAGAAGATTGTCTTGATTCAATTTTGATTTCTTAATAAGAAGAAACTTCTTCCTTCATTCAAGAAAATTTGCTACATTAAACCAAGAAATAGCGAAAACAAGCGGATATTTGCCTCAAATCACGAATCAATTTTCTGGGTGCAGTGGAAATGACGAAAAAACATCAACGGTTTTCCTCAGATATTTGGCCAGGGCACCGGGCACCTCTAACTTTAACAAACTGTTGAGAGAGAAGTCAGTGCACCTAATTGTAAGCTAACCGTTAAGCGAAAAATATCTGGTACAAAATCAACACATTCCGATAATTTTAGGAGATATTTAACGAAAATGGTTTCGAAATTTGTATCCTTGATTTTGAATCTTGCTTCAGCTCTTGAATAGCTATATCGTCTTACCGATTTTTGCATGGCAGTGTGGTTCTTGTTTTTGTGGTGTTTCGTTTCGGTTATACGAGTTGAAAGACCAACTATCCATCCAAACGGCCAAACGTTCAGCATAGAGGACCATAAATTATCTTAGAGAAAATGGGCTTTGGAAAGCTGTATGGAATGTCTATCATAGACTTAAAACACCATGGAAAAAATTGTTAATGGAAAGCAAAGTGACATATCGAAAGAGCAAGCTATATGATGAGCCGCATGTCACGTCTAGTTTGCAGGATGAATGACCCATCATAACTACACACTTGGACTTGTTTTTTTTATTATTTGTACGAATTTGAGTAATCGAATTTTTTGCACACATTTTGGCGTTGATTTGAACACTTTTGTGTATTCATTCGTGGAAAATCATGTACTTGTGCCAAATTTGTACGAAACGAAACGCAGGTTGAACTTAGTGCGAACGGTTGCACGAAAACATACAAATACATTTAGTGTGTACACTTCCAAGGACTAGTGCGTCGTCTTATAAAATAAAATGACTGCGATTGACCGTGGTTGCAGAGGCGACGCGAGTCGGACTTGTCTGAACGCCACCCTTGATGTGACATTGTGGGCTGATCAACAGCGAGAGCTAACTTGTCACTTTAGTGTTACTCTAGAATAACACTGCTGTTCTACTCTGATGCACACTTAACTAAACATGTCCGCTTTTCTTGAATGCCCGTCCATGACTACTTCAGGTTCACTCTACTACCCCTCCAATACCGCTTGAAATTAAACTTTTTTTGCACCTTTTACCACCATTGTTGTACTACTTGAATGCCACCTGACGCCTTAAACACTTAGTACTACGCCCCTGCCACTTAGCTCCTTATTATCGTCCAGGTAAAGGTGAGGAGAAGTCGTTGGAGCATAAAATAGACTGGTTGTTATCAGAGGTCTTGCTTTTATTTGCGCCAGCCGTTAAAGTAGACGTTTTTGTAATTTCCTTTACTCATTGCCATGTACTTGCCAACATTCCAATCCCGTGTTTTCGGCTTCGCTTTATCACTTGTTTATAATCTTCTCCCTGTCCGTTTCCGATTTTGCTCAAGACACTACAAGGGAGACGTACATCAGGCTCGCGTAACATGCTTCACCAGATCGCCCGAACAGAAACTGTTCCGCTGCGACTCGCCTGGTGCCCATCCACCTTGGTCTGCGGCGCTGTCACCAGATTCGGACATCTCGACATAAAAACATTCCCGATTGATTCATTTTTAGGAAGAAGTCATTTCAATGTAAGGAGTTTCCCTCGAACTATGGAGGTTCCTAAAAGTTTCCCCTCCTCCCCCAAACACGGAGTTGTTTCAGCTGTACGCAGCTCGGGCGCCGCCGCCGCCACTCGAGCCGCGACACGATACCGCGCGGCATGCTGTGGGCAGCCGTCGCGGCCCTGGCCACCCTGCTCGCAGTCACCGCCCAGACTCCTGCCGAGGCGGACCAGAACCAGGCGAGGGGGGTAGACTGGTCTGGGCAGGGGAGTGACCGTGTCCGAGGCGACGAGGACCAGGGCGGCAGCCAGCAGGCATGGCACGCTGACAAGCGCATCACGAGGGGGCGTGAGGCGTACCGCGGGCAGTTCCCCCACCAGGTGAGTAACGATGTGCGCCAGACAATGACAGGGCCACGCGGCGGCGCTGGACTCAGTCGAGAACTCCGCCCAGGACAACACGGTCTGCCACCCGAGGGTTCCACAGTTTTCTGGGGCATCAATAGTGTGCTGGGAAAACAGAAGACCTGAAACGTCCCTGTGTGCAGGCCGGAGTATGCTTTGGACGCCTCAACTGCTGCGGAGGCTCACTCATCTCGCAGCAATGGGTACTGACAGCAGCCCATTGCCTAACGGGGTTTGTATAGCGTGGACTCCATACTATAATTTGAGTATGCTAAGGTTATTGCCAATAGTCGGTGTGCTATATTTCAATTGTAGGAAGACGAAGGACAAGGTAACGGTTAAATTGGGCACAAACAGGTTGGACGTCAAGGAAGACGGACGAATGCAGGTGAGACCAGGTTCAGAGGCGTGCGCTTTACTTGAAATCTGGAAAAAACAACATATACAACATAAAATATTATGTTGGTTTCGTGTCTTTTGTTTTGGTTTAGTAGTGGAGGTAGTCCGATGGTGGTTGCAGATAAAGGCCAGCCAGATTATCTCCCACGAGAGTTTCCGTCCCAACGACAAGTACATTCACCACGACATTGGGCTGGTGAAGCTGCAGCGGCCAGTGAAGTACAACAGTGCGTGAACAAGGTGCCCGACTCTACAGATAAACAAGGAGCGTGCGACGTGACAATTATAGACCAGGGGAACGTTCTAGCGAGCGCGATAGAACGTTCTATGGTTTTGACTCAGGATACAGGCTGAACACCATTTAAGTTACAGCAGCCAAAGTATTTTTTCTCCGTGAAGCCTGTTGCAGAAGACGTCCTTTTATCTGATGCATTTGCTCACGGCCAGACACCTTGCACTGCAGAGCTGATCCAGCCGGTGCGCCTCCCCACCACGGAGGAGGCACGGGACAAGCACCACGGCCTGTGGGGGAAGATTAGCGGCTGGGGCGCCACCCGCACCGATGGCTACCAGAACCCGAAGCTCAAGTGGGCGAGGCTTCCCGTCTCGCAGCCCGGCAAGTGTCGCTTCCTCGACGGGCCCTCAGCGCACACCCAGTTCTGCACGGACGTGTACGACTACAAAGGCAAAGGCACCCAAGGCCACGGCACTTGCTCGGTGAGATGAAAGACGTCTGCGTTACGATGTCTGCATTTCACCTTAGTTTACGACAGTGAGAAAGTGGACAATTTTATTTTCTCAGGTTTAGGTATGAGGTGCTGCCTCTACTTTGGAGGGTACACAACAAATATACTATAGGCTATCACATAAAAAAAGTTCCGACCAGAAACGGATCGTGAAAGCAGATGATACCTTTTCAAGAATTATTCTATTCCAGTCTGTTATATTTCCGTATTTACACTTGTGGGGAAAGGGAGGGGGTGGGTGGCGGTGCGGTGCGGGGGCTCCAGTGGTAGAAGGGAGGGGGGCTGCCAGCGCTAGCGCGGCCGACTCGGCTCGGGGCTCGGGCTCCGCTCGGGGCTCGGGCTCCGCTCGGGGCTCGGCTCGGAACTCGGCTCGCCTCAGCAGCGCTACAAACGCGTGGCGTGGCGGGGTGGCGTGGCTGACGCGACGGCGGCGGGCGACGTACGCCGCCTCACGACCCCGCCTAGCAGGCCCAGCCCAATACGTATATGAGCTTTCTTCTGTTTCTCTTTAATATTTCTTAATCGAGAGTAAAAGCAATGACACCTTACATTACTCATGTATAGTTATATGTATGTTAAGTGTAAGTAAGTTTAAGT
>NW_026267141.1:2032026-2042284 GCF_000697945.3 Frankliniella occidentalis | reverse complement strand
AGAGTAAAAGCAATGACACCTTACATTACTCATGTATAGTTATATGTATGTTAAGTGTAAGTAAGTTTAAGTTTGTAAGGTATCATCTGCTAAAAAATCTCAGTCCCTAATAAGTTCATTTTGACCCGAAGGGGGACTCGGGCAGCCCGTACATAGCCGACCACCGCCTCAAGAACACCCCGGTGCAGCTGGGAGTCCTTTCCTACGGCGGCCTGACGTGTGGCGAGACGGCGCCCAGCGTCTACACGCACGTGGGGTCCTACCTGCCATGGATCAAGCACCACACGGGTATTGACAGCGGATAGAGAATGGATCGCAGAACAGAGAAAGTGTTAATTAACGGACGACTAATTTGTTAAACCTGTGACAAGGCGTTGAGGAATAATATTAATCCCTCCAGTGTTATTTTTTAGTATACCTCTGGTTGATACTCTGCAATCTGCAATAATGGGCTATTTCAGAGCTGGTCGTGAAGAGGTAAAATGGAAGAACAAAAGAGGCGCAGGCGCCTCCCACCCCATTTCCCTTTTTCTCGCACTCTGCATCTGCGCCTGAGGAGCTTCTTCCATTTTATTTCTTTAGCCAACTCTGAAATACCCCATGCAGAATGAAAATTATGTGAAACAAGATAACCCCCTGTGAGACACTGTCGTAAGGGTCTAGAGAACACAGTTTTGTGACAATAACTGAGTGATCTCAAGATGACGCCATTTGCTGGCTAGCTTTGGTGTCATTTTGACCTTCATTTAAACCCCCTTCAAGTTGGCAAACATTTCTCAACTCCGGTAACAAAAACGTTAGCAGGTACGGCAGTCCTTTTTTCCAGTTTTAACTTAATTTTACCGGAGCAGATAACCGTTTGACTAACGACGAGCACTTCAGCAAACTCACTAATTGGCGAGCAGGTGTTACGCTTGGTGGTGGTTTGATTTCGTCATAATTAGTTAGCGGTAGTGTTATAGCCTGGAAAGATGTTTCTTCGTTCCCATCGAGAATCGAAATGAACTTTACAGAATAAAAAAGCAAAAACTCTTAGAACAAGTACATTATATTTGAAGTGTTTATTAGTTCAACAAAATTCCCCGGTTATACTTTAATATTCATGCTAATAAATGTGTTGATTTCTGGCTCGGCGACGTCCACGAACACTGTACTTCCCCATGACATGATCCCATAAAGAACATTCCCGATGAACGCTGGACATCCTGAGTTGCCCTGTAAATGCAAAGATACGCGCAATTGTTGGGCCTCATACATTGTCCACTATTAATTATATTAAAGCCTCACAACGATTGCTTACATTGTCAGGAGGGTTCGACACGCAAAATTCCTCAGGAGTTATATTGGCCAACATTTGATTGCCACAAACTACACTGTTCATAATTTGTCCTTGCTTTAGTCTGGGTTTCCCGTTATCGTCCTCTCCCTGTGCAAAAAAAAAAATGGTAAAGACTGTTTGAGCGGTACTGTACACCACCGTGCCCCCTGTGGGCCATATGGTTCAGTTCCCCACTGGCGCAGTTTTAGGGGTCGGGTAGGCTGGAGACGCCTCTCTTGCACTGGTAGGGCGTCTGGCTGGAGCGCAGCGGTGGAGGCGCGACTCTGCGAGGGAACACTGACTGCTACCATAATAGGCAAATCGATATTTCAGTGCCAGGGCAGAGTTCCAGCGGGTGAAATGCGCCGGATTCAGAGCCGCTGACAGGGCATTGACTCTTTGACAGAACAGCAGGCGAGGGGGAAATCACTTGCGAAATAGTTCGTACACCTTCCCCCGAAATAGTCCGAAATAAAGGCGAAATAGAGCGAAATTAAGACGAAATAGACCCGAAATAGTCGGTGAAATAGTCGCGAAATACCCCTGAAATACTCCGAAATAGCCTGAAATAATCCGAAATAGGCGGGAAATAGCCGAAATGGCAGGAGAAATAACCGAAATGGTAGGAGAAATACCACGAAATAGTCCGTACGCTATGAACCCTAGTGATTTCCCCCTCGACAGCAGGCCACCGGTTGGAGGAACCCTCTGGCTACAACCGACACCGTGGAAATAATGAAGGGCCTCAACGTGTATTAAATATGATTGCTTAAAGTCACAGTCAGGTGATGGAAATGTCTTCTTCTGTGAGGAGGAGCAACTTCAGGCGCCCGTGCAGCGGCCCTTACCCAATCGTAGATTCCAAATCCCGCTACAGTTATGTTTGCACCAACAGCTGCCCTGGCTCCCGGGCTGGTGAGTGCAATGGTGCTCGCCTGCGTTCCGAGTACCAAGGCTTCCTTCAGTCGAACCAGGGACACGTCAAAGTTAAAATTGACGTTCGCTGCGCCATTCACGATCACGTACTTTGGGTGCCTCATGACGGTTTGGGCTGCGTGCACGACGCGGGAGCCCTGCCCAAGAAGCGCGCCGGTTAACACGTTTACGTTGGAGGCATTAGCGACACTGCAAACACAGGGAGAAGATTAAGGTGTCGCAACGAAACAATGTTTAGGGGAGGTTTTCAAAATAAGCGACATATTTGTGTCTTTTGGCCGTAGAATCGTTATTTTTCTGTCGTTTTCGATGCCGTCTGGCTTATTTGATTCGGGGGAAGGTGGCGAATTAAATTTTAGTACAAAAAGGCAATGTCAGTGGTGAAAGTAACCGAAATTCCTTATTAAGTAGTCAAAATGTAACTTCCGTACTGTCCTCCGCGCTAAAACCTTAACTTTGGACATCTATATCTTCAAAAGTCTTTGTCGGAGAGAAAATCCGGAAGCTCCTACGCGTTCCTCCATGTTTTCTGAGCAACATATTCGAATCGCTAACTACTGTCGCAAATACACTGGTCAGGGCAGCAGCCCAAAAAATGTCCTCCAGAGTAACCGAAGGGAAGGACCCATTCAAAAGTTTGCGCTCTGAGCAGTCCCTGTGGCTGCAGACATTGGTAGCACGGGTGTCCCAGTCTCCGGTAAGATCACAGCTGTCGATTTCAAGTATGGGCGGCTCCGAGATGTAAACGGTAAGTGAACTAGATGCGTTTGAATGTTAAATTTTGGATTTTTATAAGGATACCTGTAACATTCCGTACGGCTCGTAGCTCCGCCAATTTTTGTAGCACAGAAATCATTCCTTTTGTCTGAGCATACATTTTATGTCTCGTAGAATATCTGATTTTGTCCGGTACTCATATCACCAAGGATCTGCTTGAAACTGCCTATTTTATGAAAATGTAACTTCCGTACTTATGTAATTTTCGCACAGCTGTGTAACTTCCGTACAACCGATTTTACACGGGTGTTACCTACATTTTCGAGAATTCTGCAGTGGGAGCTCTGGTATCTTCAGGCAGGATGTGGTCAGGGGACAGGCCCAAACAGACCCCAACCGAAAAAAAAATTCTCATATTTTTTTTTTGTTGAGATTTTAGGAGGCCAAATATGTCGCTTATTTTGACAACCTTCCTTAGCAGCCATGTTCAGGTGCAGCCACCAATCAGTGCAATCTCTTAGGATTGATATGTGATACGTGAAGAAATGTACCAGTGTACTGTATATTAACGGTGGTGGTAGCATAAATAAAACTGTGTGTCTCTAAACTATAGCAATGCCCTTTAGCTGGTTCAGTGACTCACTTTTCCTGTACTTTTTTTGTGCCGCCCATAACTGATGTCACTTGCATTTATCCGCACTAGCATAAAGAATACACAGTAAAATGCCTACCTGTAGCAAAATACCCTAGGATAGTTTAATTTATGTAAAACCTAACACACTTTCTTCGGTGCAGGTTGACATGACAGAACGTTGGGTTACGTTGGGTTACTGGCTGCAGGCGCGGAGCGCTGGCCGGATACACTGAGAAACTAAGTGTGCAACTGCTTCGTTGTGCGTGTGCAACTGAAAGTAAATACTTGAAAGTTGGGCAAGGACGGAGTTGCATACTTAGTTTCAATGTAGTGGTGGGGAAACACCTACTCCGACTGCCCCTGGAACCGAGGGGGAAACGACTACGGTAATCCGGCTGACAGCCGTTAGGTAATCCGGCAGGGGTAATCCGAGGAAATTCTAAAAAAACCGGGGTAATCCGGGCAAATTTGGGGGTAATCCAGGAAAATTTGGGGGTAATCTGGGGTAATCCTAGAGAAAAGGCAACGTAATCCGGAGGATACTCCGGAGGTAATCCGGGTAATCCGTAATCCGGCTGACACAAATTTTAACAGTTGTTTCCCCCTCGCCTGGAACCCACTCCGCGCCTGCAGCCCCTACAGCCAGTCTTGGCCACCCATTAGTGTCGTGTCAGCCTGGACATCCGGTGCTTCACAAAATTGTGTCCAAATCTGTGTGGTACTCACTCAACGCAATCACCCGCAGTTATGACATCCAGAGGTGATATTAGAGCGCCGGTGCAACTTCTTATTTCAGCACCAGAATTATCAGTTTTCTGTATTTCAACCTGAAAAGTCACAAACCTATTAATCGTTGGTACTGCTTACGCTTGTTTTGTGCAGCTGTTGCAACGGCAGACCGGTGTATTTGGATTGTCTGACTTATTTTTCTCTGACCTGGTAATTTTTCCGAAATCCCCAAATCCCCAAAAGTGCTGCTGACCTCGGTTTTGTCCGCCCGAATTTTTTTTCGACCTCTTTTCCCCCTACCTCCTTGATATGCTGAAATTTGGGAAGAATGTGCTTCAAAGAGCAAGAGGCTTCATTTCTGTGCATTCTGAACTTTGAACTGTCCAATCTTCCTCTATTTGGGCTGGCTACCGACACAGCTTAAAAGGAAACTGTGCAAAAGACGTTGCACTGCACCTTTTCTCTTCGATGTCGAACGCGGGGTGCATGTGCAAAAGAATTGCAATTTTACACCCTTATAATGCCATTAAGTATCTCCTTTGAATGTTTTTCTCGTGAAGAAAAGCGTGCTCTTGGTTTTTCATGTTCCTTGTATTAAAGAAGGAAGCGCTACCCTGAAGAGCGTTAGGATTTTAGAAAGTATAAATTAATCCTATAAGCACATTGTCCTTGAATAAATCAAGTGCGTGAGAAATCAGAAGTACACGGATCCCAAGAACAGCCTTTTTTGTTGTGCCTGCAAGCTGAAGACTTACCAAGAAAAGAAGATTGCTCTTAACTGCGGTCTGGGGATCAATATCTGTAGTGGCACTGACAATGGCTGGTGATAAGGCCTCTAGGAGGCCAAAACCTAGTAGCATAGCAGCACAAATAGGTACTTGAGTTTCAGTCACACTTGTAAAATATAAGAAAGATGTTGCTTCTACACCAAAACTCCGCTTCCGCTGATAAAAACGTAGGTGTCTACTAATCCTACTATGGCTGCCAGGAAGGTCATCTACACCACGGGCCGCTATGGCACCAGGCCGAGCAGGCCGGGCCCCAGCCGAACGGTAAGTAAAGCATGGGGCTACCCTTGGCGGAAGCTGGCCCGCTTGTTGCGCTGTTGTTGATGAAATATTGAGGAAGTTGGCCCATTTCGGGAGCGGTCAATTAGAACCCCATACCCTATGGTGTGGTTCCTCGTTTCAAAGCTATTTTAGTTGAGAGGAAATTAGAACTTAGAAAGTCCACCCCTTATTCGTCTTGAGGGAATAAGGGTAATAAGGGCATAAGTAAAGTGATCATCAGTAATTTCTGTTTCTTCAGCGTGGAATGCACGCCGTTTAGACTACTTGGGTCTTGAAGCTCGAAATAGCCTATACTCCTGGCGGCTGTCAAGGGCCTCCTTTCATACGCGCCAGTCGTCGCCCCCATGCAAGAAAGTCCGTTATACGACGGTCGCCCAGAGAATGTCCGATCTACAAGCTTCGTTTAGAAAATGTTCGATCTGCATTAGCCCGGCTGGAGAATATCCGAAGCAACATTTTTGACCGTTTTGAGATATTGATGCCATTTTATGTAACTTAGCGAGATACGTAAAATGGCATCACTATCTCAAAACAGTCAAAAAGGTTGCTTCGGATGTTCTCCAGCCGGGCTAATGCAGATCGAACATTCTCCAAACGACGCTTGTAGATCGGACATTCTCTGGGCGACCGTCGTAGAACGGACTTTCTTGCATGGGGGCGACGCAGTGTGTTACCCAAGGGGGAATCACTCCGGATGAAAGTGTACGAGTTAAGTTAGTAGACGGTAGTACATCTAGTTTCTGGCGTCATGTTCCATCATTTATGCAAAATTTTCTTTAGTACTATTACGCTTGATTTCTACCGTTAGATCGCGTTACTACCCAGTTAATACAAGACTACGTCTTTAGTACAGGCCTAGGTGTACAAGTTAGTACGCAAGTGATTTCCTCTCGGTATAACCGTGTGACCTGATTGTCAAACAATTTGGCAGGCGATGTTTGAACGCATGCCCTGTCTGAATGAAGCGTTGACAACAAAATGCTGAAAACGCCACAACCAATGTAGACGCCTTAAGCCCGTAACTCTCCCAGGTTGGTCACTTCTACGTTCCTCAGGCTAGAGATCCTGCAGAATACATTTCGTTACCTACCCAAGATGATATGAGCACCAAGAGCTGACGCACTGCCCATTGCGTAGCCTGTAATCGAGCCGTTTGACAGTAGTGCAAAAGTACATGACTTTTAAAGCTTTCCGCGAACTCCAAGACTACTCGGAGCGTTAAGAGTACCGTGTCCAATCTCTGTGAGTGCCTTTACCTCATGGACACATATAACAGACTCACACGATAGAGGTAACGGTATTTTCTGTAGTCGTGCCTCTTCAACAAAACACAAATTAGACACAAATTAAATATTGCAGACACTTTCACACTGACACGGGAAAAACACCTCTCTGTTTCCGTTAGAAACCGCTAATCCTTAGAACCATTATATATAACTAATTCAGAGAGTATCTGTCAAGATTATTTGTCAAGTCGTCTCTAAGAGCCAACAATACAGGGGTATTTTAACTTTAAATTATACAGTACCTTCTGATTTTTCGGCAATGTAACTAATGGATTCTTTAATGTTCAAAGCAAGGACGTACAGCAGTGTATGCCGCTGCAACTCAAATGGAACCTTCAGAGCATGACTGCCCGATCTGTTTCCTTCTCAACGCTGATCGGCTAACGATAGCGTTGGTGTGGCGGTCAGACGATTAGCGCCCCGAGGAAAACAGGAAGGGAGAGCGGGGTACCATGAACATGGGGCACGATGAGCATTTTGAATTTACGTGCTAATGATGTCACCGCCCGCCACCAACCAATAAGACGTTGATAGGGTGTGTGCCAGCGGATGTTTTAATCGAGAGCTCGAAGTCACACCGCGCGTAAGACGAGGAAGAGAGGTTTTCATAACTTTAAAGAGAGCATCGAGCATAAAATTATTCGGGATATTTTTTTTAGAGCCGAATGTTGAGTCGAACAGTGCAAGCGACGTTTACCCTGCTTTCTGTAACCTTCTTACCATAAAATACGCCTGGACGCGATTTTTCGGAACACTTAAGGTTAAGGGGGCATCCTAGTCTAGCGGGCCTAAACTAAGGGTGATTTGCGTAATTAATTTTAGAGAACCCATACTTTTAAAAACAAACCCGAGTATACCGTTTTGTAGCGCATACTTTTAACTTTAAAACGCAATGTGTATGACGTCGACACGCCTACCCAAAGCTGCGGTATCCCCTGTTGGAAACGGCACTGCAGCTTCGTCGTCTTGTCATGGTTGGGCCACGGGTGGCCTCACAGAAGCCCCGAAGAACGCTTTATTTACAGGAAGTTTGTAGGCATGGTAAATATGATCGCTACACAATTGCCCTAGTGCCCACAAGATTCCATGTAAACCTGCCAGATGTGTACCTCGCATGGTGCGAGCGGGAAAGGACTTGACCAGCAAGTCGCGTGCATTTATGGAGCACCTTTTGCAGTCCGCCACAAGTTAATCATAATGAAACACCAAATAAGATTCCATAGCTTCTTGTTCTAATTTATAAATATCATATACGATTAAAAAAAAAAACAGAGTAATCTAATATGGAGGAACGCATTGAAATAAGTTACGGACACAACTAAGAAGTTTCGTGCACTGTGAAAACGTGTAAAAGTTACATATTTATGAGTAAAGGTGAACACAAATAAAACGCTCAGTTATAAGAAACAAAAGATAACTGAATAGCAAGAATATTAACGAATATCAAAGAACACTCATTAACACTAGTAATGCACTAGATAATATTAAATACTAAGTTTTGCTTAAAGCGAGAATAATGGAGTTGAAGATCCCTCCCCCATACCTTCTTCTTTAACCTCTAGCTCAAAATAATAGTCACTGCCCTGCTCCTGTCCCGGTGCTGGGGTACTGCCCTGCTCCTGTCCCGGTGCTGTGCTGCTTTGCTCCTGTCCCGGTGCTGGGGTACTGCCCTGCTCCTGTCCCGGTGCTGGGGTACTGCCCTGCTCCTGTCCCGGTGCTGGTGTGCTGCTTTGCTCCTGTCCCGGGACAGGAGTACTGCCCTGCTCCTGTCCCGGTGCTGGGGTACTGACCTGCTCCTGTCCAGGTGCAGGGGTACTGCCCTGCTCCTGTCCCGGTGCTGGGGTACTGCCCTGCTCCTGTCCCGGTGCTGGTGTGCTGCTTTGCTCCTGTCCCGGGACAGGAGTACTGCCCTGCTCCTGTCCCGGTACAGGAGTACTGCCCTGCTCCTGTCCCGGTGCTGGGGTACTGACCTGCTCCTGTCCCGGTGCTGGTGTGCTGCTTTGCTCCTGTCCCGGGACAGGGGTACTGCCCTGCTCCTGTCCCGGTGCTGGGGTACTGCCCTGCTCCTGTCCCGGTGCTGAGACACTGCCCTGCCCACCACTTGCCGCTTCAGTTCCCGGCTTTGCTGCTGAAGGTGTCGCGTCACCCTGCGCTTGGCCGGCCTTGCCTCCAGGCTGCCCCGGACGCGCTGCCACGTTCTTCCCCGCTACAACTTCTATTACTATGTGTACGGTGTTGTCGCCTCGCCCGCCCTGGCCTCCACCCGCGTTGTCGCCTCTCCCGCCCTTGGGTCCAGCCGTGGTCGCGTCGCCCCGACTCTTCCCGCACGCCGCGCCGCGCCCCGTCGCTGCGTTTGAGCTTGCGCAGCAGAGATCGCAGTGCCTCGCGCCACCGCGGTCACGAGCTGCGTTTGAGCCGCGCTGTGGCCCCCGCCCGCCGCCGCACTTGTTAGCGCAGGCCCAGTCGTTCAGGATGATCTCGGACCGGGTCCGCCCCTCCCTTCCCTCGAGACATGGTGCCTGTAATAAAGAATCGGACGGCATTTGCAATGTCTGCTTACGTTAACAGTGAAACATGCTACCATTAGATTGTCCCGTTCTTCCCCCTCCCTTGTGCTAAGTCTCTTTCACTAAACACCTAGAATGAAAAGGTAATATTAAATGGGTTAACACCTGTTTATGTAACCATGTAACCTATCTGTCGGACGTCTGATGCCAGTCAGTGCGTCTAAAACATAAGTTATTGAGACTTTAGGGCCACGCGCTAGCTTTATTCCTACTCTGCAAACCCAAGATATATATACGTTGCTGCATTGCCAATGCAACAAAAGATACTAGTGTCGCGCTGCCCTGTAAAGATAGCAATATGACACGGAGTGTCCTACATGAAAAAACAACAACTAAAGAACACAGTGTCCTACACTTATATGTGTAGTAGTAGGCAAATGGCCTCATACATAAAACGGTATTTCCATTAGTACTGAAATTTCCAGAGCATAGGACTCGTCCATGACTGATTTAACAGTTAGTTGACTCTGCCGGTCCAACCATATTTCACACTGAGCATCTTAACTACCTTGACGCGCGCTGCCCATGTAGCCGTCACGAGAAGCAGGGCGCAGCAGAGGCTTGCTCCCCCGGCAGCGCCCACCATACTGTGGGTGCGCGGCTGCACTAAACCCCTACCGAACGCTATCGCGCGGCGCAAACCCGGATGTGGCATGTAATCCTACTGCACGCTTTAGCTCACAAATTCGTAGCTCACTTGGTCATTTGGACACGCTTACGCTCCCAGAGGAGTGGGCGGGCCGGCAACGGGCGCAAAATGTGACTCCGGCTCAAGCAGAGTTGACGCAATTTTCACTCATCAGAATGTCCGTTTCGCAACTCAAAGTAACCCGCATGGAAAGGCGAGGCTAAACCGCGTCTGAAAACTGTCCGAGCTTCCTAGACATTGCTTGCACGCCTGAGTAGACGCGATTCAGCCAATTTTCAGACGACTTTTCTGTCTGAAACTTACCCGACTTTTGAACTAGCCGGCGCTGCAGACTGCAGCGCCCATGCGCTGT
>NW_026267141.1:1999521-2031281 GCF_000697945.3 Frankliniella occidentalis | reverse complement strand
TGGCTGAATCGCGTCTACTCAGGCGTGCAAGCAATGTCTAGGAAGCTCGGACAGTTTTCAGACGCGGTTTAGCCTCGCCTTTCCATGCGGGAAGTACGTTGCGCTGTTCGTATGGAAATAAGTATTTTGGAATGACAGTTTTGTGTGTACTTTTACACTGAAAGTATGCATAGCCAGTTGGGACTGCTACACTTTGCTGGCACTTTCCCAGTGAGAAATTTTTCCCACGATATCTTTTCGACATCGGTTTTCACGTCGTAAGCGATAGAAAATTGGGCCTGAAATCGACGGCTTTCCGACAGACGATGTCGTTTTGATGTCGTTTCGATGTCGACTGTCGAAAAGCCGTCGATTTCAGGCCCACTTTTCTGTCGCTTACGACGTGAAAACCATTGTCGAAAAGATATCGTGGGAAAAATTTCTCACTGGGTTTGGCACACATTTTGTCGCTTTTGGTATTATTTTGGCACACATTTTGTTGCTTTTTGTATTCTTTTGGATACTTCAAGTATACTTTTTGGTCGCTTTGGCCAGGGCCAGTTACATCTTTTGTAGTTGATTTCCATGCGGGCTATTCCTTCAGATGTTGCAATAGGGTGTTCCAGGCTATCTTGAACGGAAGTGAATTGAATATGACCATACTCACCGAATTATCTGATTCCGTCCAGTGACTGGTAGAAATTGTCATGTAATTTGGTTCGATTCTAACCTCTTAATTATGGAGGGGAGCTCTAAACTTGTCTGCCAGTTTGTCAAACCTTACAAGCCGTGGAGGCACGTAATCATCTCGACCAACCATAGAAACAGAAAAATCATCTTATTCTACTTCCGTTTTGGATTGCCTGGAACGCCACAAGTGGATATGTTACGTTGATTTCTTTCTCCCATATGAAACTAAGCGGATGGTTGATCCGAATTAGATTCAGTCGACATAGGTTCAGTTGCTCCATTATTTAAGGTGGCCCACAGACCCCTTCCTTTATTTTGCTTATACTGTACCGCATGCGGGCGTGCGGGCTTGCCTACCCTAGCTCGCCGTTGCGCCTTATGTCATGACCCCGACATGGTATGCAACCCGGCCGCACGCCTGCATCCGGTGCAGTATGAGCAAAATAAACGAAGGGGTCTGTGTACCACCCTGTACTATAAAATCACATTGTCAGCATCACAATGTTAGTTCAATATAAGTCATGATATATGTTGTATTCTATTTGTAACTCTGTTTTATCTTCTATCTACTGTTAACTGCAAACCAACAGTAGTGTATCTAATTAATGTATCTTAAACTGTTTAACTTTACCTTTTTGAATTAATGACATTTATGTTCACTCGCTTTCAACAACTACTGGTATTCTCTCCAAACAAGAGCTCTACTCATGGTATCCAAGTCTCAACGGTTTACTAACAACAATCTGTAATACTCCTTTGTATACGTCAAAGAGGCGGCTTATCATTTTCATTCTAGGTAAGAAATAAATATTTTGTGGTTTACTTAAAGACCGTCTCATTTTTGAGGAACTTGTTGCAAATGTACTTGGCACACCTGTAGACTTGGTTTGACATGTAAGGCATGCGCGGGGTAACAGTCTTTACCAGACATTGCAATCGCAATGTAGCGTCTCTGTAGATTAAGTGTGAGAGACACGCAGGTTATGTATCAGTGGATTTATTGTGTCTAGCTAGTGGTGGTATGAGGCATAACAAATTATAATGATAGCACATCAAACTCAAACTTCAATTTACTTTATTTAACTCTTTTAATTGTTGTTATTATTATTATTATTATTATTATTATTATTATTATTATTATTATTATTATTATTATTATTATTATTATTATTATTATTATTATTATTATTATTATTGTTTGGTGCCCTCGTTTGTTGTTACAGCCAGCCCCAGTCGACCAGACTCTGTATGATATCACAGAACCTCTGCTTCACTGCCTCTGACGAGGCGATGGTGAACGGCACGCCGCCGGCCTGCTCGCTGCCAGTCTTGTGGAACTCGTTGAGGGCGTCCCGCAGCTCGGTGGCCTCCTGCTCGTCGGCGTACATGGCGTGCAAGGCGATGGGGGCCAGGCAGAGGGCGTACTTCGCTGACTCGCGCAAGAAACCCTGCACCAACACAACAATAATGCCGTTGCGCCCAGCGTGTTCTTGTTAAACTAAAGAACAAGTGCTTGTTTTAAAAAATTGTTCATTGTTAAAATTTTCTCATAACAAGCACAATATTCTCAAATTCAGAACGAACATTGATATATCGAGAACATGCTGGGTGTAAACAATTGACATTAAAAAAAACAAACAAAAAAACGACAGGCTGCAAAAGATATTTTTTCGTAAAATTTTTATTACTGCTTCCTCATGGATAACTGGAGTAGGTGGGGCGCAAGGACGCCTTGTTTCCTCTAACCTGTACCGTTTAGGCCCTAAAGGGCATTTTTTAACGAAAATAAGGTGAAAATGACCAAATGGTATATTAAGCTATAAAAAAGGCTCTATATCTAATAAGTTGTGTAGAAAGTAAAGCTAAAACCACATGATTGGCGTCGAACAACAACCACACCATCGTCGGTGCCCCAGGTGCCCTAGAACATCTACTAGCACTATAACAATATGTGTTTTACATAAGAATCTGTCTATACTTGGCTATTAACTCGTCTCGAGTGTCAGTGCCGCAGGCCTCGCCGTATGTGTGCCAGGCGCGTCGCAGCGTGACAGGGTTTTGTGAGATATCGCGAAGCCTGTTACACGAGACATGGTCTGGTGTACAGATTGCTAGTTTAAGTAGACGGCGAACGTCTCAGTACAGCAGTAACTACTCACAAATTTTGTAAGTACTGAGCATTACGACCTTTTGTGTTCTTTGTAAATTTAAAATGAATACCGTAGTTGTCGATAATACTGAAAATTTTAAAAATGGCAGCTTACCGATACCCATAGAAAACTTGTATCACAGATGTAAGTTAGTCGATCTAAAGAAAATGCTAGAAACGGCCTGAGTATGAAAGTTATCGATAACAGGATCCTGTCGAAAACACGTTATATCATATCTTAGTGACCAAAATAATATTGGGGCACAGGAAACAATCGCACCACGTTCGGTTGTATGATAACGAAATACCAGTGCCTCATGCATATAACTTAGTTCTTGCATGGACTTTAGTTGCTTCGCTGCCGTTCACCGTTCAGGAATTATTGAAAAAGGTCAAAATTGACGAATCCGTTGCGTTATGACTCCCTTATCCCAAGAATCTACAGCAGGTCGTTCCATTAGAGCTTTCGCGACCGGTTTGATCGTCGGCTCGTAACAGCCGTCTGGTCGCGGGGGAGTTCAAATAATGTTGACTTGTGTAAGTACCTGAGTCCTCACCCAACCAAAGATCGCGTACCGTAAACTGTTCAAACGTATAGATGCTGTCCGGGTCGCCGATGCCTGAGGCCCTCAGGGTCTCTTGCAGCTCGCGGTGGTAGCCTTGTAGCAGGTCATCCCAGTGCTCATCCCTCAGTGCCTTGTCGGTGGAAGGCAGCAGAAGAGTTGCCACGTCCATCGCGGTGTGGCCCAACCGACTGAGCTGGAAATCAATGAGGCGACAAGCCTTTACGGCTCCAGACATCTGCCAAAAAGACAAATTTAGCTGCTGAAATACAGTTTTAGATAGAAGAATGTGTGAAACAAGATGTCAGTATACTTTTGGCTGAAAATATTTTTTGGGGAAATGAAATGATGTACCTTGTCGTACTGGAACATCATATTATTTGGGTGGCAGTCCCCGTGGGCAAGGCCGATGCCTGGCCCGGGCTCAGGAACAGCTACCAAACTCATAAAGAAGGTTTGTAGCCCTGCGTACACGGCTTTAACTTTGTTGTTAACATCACTTCCTGCTGGGAACCTGTCTTCAATAATTTCTAAAGAACAGGAGAAAAAAGAACAATGAAAATTTTACCGATAAGTACACTGATGGAGACTAAGACTCCTCGCTCCTCTCCTCCTTGCCAGGATTTATGCTGCGTACAGAACCCTTATATAAAGAATACTGAAAATATCTTCTTCAGACTTGTCGAGCTGACGTGAGGTAGCGTCCTCCCCATTAAAGGCATGGAAGTGTCAATGCCATTCATGAGACATTTTAATATTTCGTATCTTGGGCTTAATTATTATAAAAAGCTATGGGTGAAGTTCCACACCCGGGACGCTGGGGAAGCTGCGCCTTACTTTTTTCTAGCCCAGTTGTGAGTTAGATCCCCTTTAACGGTTTCAGCAATCAGATTTTTTTAGGGGAAATATTACTTTGGGTTTATTTGCAGTATAAAGACATACTATGTTGAACTTGGCAAAAAAATATCACGAGGAATCAATGAGAATGTCTATTGGAAAATGTCGGTGTAAAAGATAGCTGTCCCGTCAGTGAAAGCAATTCAAAATATTTTGAATCTGCATGTAGTGTTCCTCAAAAGATTACAAACGTACCGAGCGATCCCTGTATCATGCTGAAAAATTGTTGAAATTTCTTCATTTCGGCTGGATCGTCTTGTGCCATGACCAGCCCGAGATCTTTTGTCATTTCCTTGAACTCGGCAGGCTTGAGATGCTGCAGTGCCATTCCTGCACCATGGAATTTGGCAAGCTGTGAGAGGGCTAGGACAAGTTGCTGCACGTCAGGGATGGCGCGTCTGTTCGCCGTCACGAAGCCTTCAAGACCCAGGTCCTCAAATATCAAGCAAGGTCTCGCGGAAGTGCTTTCTGTAGTGTAAAAGCATCTGCACACAAAACAGGAAAGAGGCTTAACACAAGTTTTTTCCTGCAAGAGTGTTGTCAGTGGCACCTATTCCAGTAATTTTATTTTTCCCTTGTCTTTTAGGACTAAAATTTGCCGGGGCACAAGTCCGACCAAACGCCACTGGCAAGCCAAGCAAAAGGGCGGGCCTGCTTGTAAAAGCACATAGGCAAAAAAAAAAAAAAAAAAAAAAAAAAAAAAAAAAAAAAAATCCGCCCCTAACCTATGAAAATGCCTTAAGGTGGATGATTCTCCACGGTCAAAAAGTTTATCGTATTTCAAGACCCGGTATTGGATCTTGAGGGGAACGCCAATGGAAGTATTGGAATGCAAGAAACCATTTTTACCGCGCCCATCATGTGTCTGAGCCGAAGGGTGCCCTGCCCTGCTCCACTGAAACATTGGCAATTCATAAAAAAACTACGTTTCATGTGTACCTTGGCCAAGGTAGAGGCTCTTTAAAGGTGGCAATATTTTTAAGGGCTGGTAAAATCCGGCTATACATCGTCGCTTCCGACTTGAAGTACTGTACAATCGTACGTCCCACAACATCCGACAGTGTGGTTTTGCACATAACGACAAGCTTCTCTGCTGCTCCTGTCTTGTCCTAGAAAGAAAGAAAACTGTTGAAGGATGTAAAGAAATTTCATCGCTAGAATCAGGCTTAGTTTTCTACCAGCTCTGAGCCTAGCCGTCTAATTCTCTCCCTTCTTTTCTCTCGCGGCCATGTCGGAGGAGAGGTGTACCAGTGACGGCACTGTCAACATTTCTTCCGTCGATGATGACAATAAACCACGTTACACCAGAGTTATTTCCGTTTTGTCGTCCTCCGCATTCTTGTGCATTTCAGCTTTACCGGAGTGCGCTCTGCGATGGGCAATTTTAAGTACAAGGATACTGTAATGGTAGTGTCGTCATCGCGACAAGAAATGTTTACAATGAGTGCTTTTTCAATCACTCATTGTTTTGTGCTTTTGCTTAAGTGCTGCAGGCTAGGTTTGCTCACTAGCGCTAAGTAAAAACGAGAAAAATGTAGTTTCAAGCTCGTATAAATTTTAAAACAGTCCATGATGTCGAAATGAGTGAGACGTCAATTGGAGTGCAAACATTGAACATTTCGCTAACGCTTTGTTAACTTATGTTTCATGTTTGTACTGTACGGAGTGCACAATTCAGTTAAACACCATGCAAAACCAATAATAACCAACCTATCTTACCTCATCCTCAATAGTCACTCGGTACAGAATGCTGCTGTATCCATCCCCAGCTTTCGAGCCTTCTGCGATGTGGTACCTAAAATTAAACTGTATATAAGTATTCCAAACCGGGAGCCCTGAGTAAAGTTTGTAAGAATGCCGAAACTACTAATAAAGAAAAGAAATGACGGACAAGATTAACGCTGACGGGGCACCTGTATTTAAGTCTAAATATCCGAATCAAAGAGGCTTTTTATCAGAGTAATAAAAACAAACAAGCTTTTTTAGCGCTCAGTCAGGTACCAGTTACCATTTCTACATGGAGTTAAGCTAAACAATATTCCAGCAGAAAAAGTAAATAAACACTGTGAAAGTTAGTTGCAAAGTTGACAGGGAGATATTCCTTCACGCAGTTTGCAATGTTGCAATTCAAAATCGTAAAAATACACGCAGTAATTCAGTACAAAAATGTTGTGAATTTACGACAGTATTTTTCACAGTGGAGCAGTTTACTTTGTGGCTGTTGTGAACGGATAGTAGCCTTTAGCGATTTTATTAGGAGTTTAGGGGCAGGGTAGGTTTACATCTGTTGACGTTTGACACGTTAGAGCTGACACCAGAGGTCCAACATGGTTACTGAGTATTGTCTAAGTTTATCTGGTTGTGAAACCAATTGTTGTCATTGTCCCTGATGTGAGATGCTATGAGAACGAGCCACGCCCACAATACGGGGGGGGGGCGCAGGATATAGCAGGGATAGCAGAGATAGCGTCAGCGGCAGAAGAGAGGAAAGAAGACGAGAATGAGAGAATATGAGGTTCAGAGTATAGGAAAGGGGGGGGGGGGGATAAGGTGCCGGCGTTAGGAAGTGAAGGAGTACTGTACTGGCTCACAAGTTATACTTGCTTTGGTTGTTTGAAGCCATGCTCTGCGCTGACGTCGGCGAGGGCCTCGTGGACCACGCTTGGCGCGCTGACGGACGCGGCGGCGGTCATGGTCGCTGGTGCACTGAGAGCCCGGCCGGGCCGTGGCTAAATATAATAGGCGTGTGGGGGCCCCGTGGGGGGGAGCCGGCGTGCGTAGTATCAGCAGGGCGCGGCGCGAACCGTTGTGGGTCCACGGCAAAGGGATCCACTGATAATCCGGCAGGTTCGGATTTCGTCGAAACTCTTCGACTTTGCTGAAAGGCGCTTCGGCCTATCTTTCAAACAGAGTTTCCAGGTACAGGTACGCGTTTACACTCCTCTCTTATTGCAGAGTGAAAATGCCACCGTTTCATGCAATCTTTCGAACTGTCAGCTGCAGTCCCAACCCTCCCTCCCCACCAACCTCCCCATTCCTTTTAAAGCAGCATGCAGCATAGTGTCTTTCCACCCGAAAAGGACGGATCCTTTTACAGAAAGCTCTAACCCTCTGGGTCACGAATCGACTCGTGTACGAAACACTAACTGATCAGTTAGCTCCGGGGAGTCTGAGGTCTCTGCGAGCGAGGCGAGTTATTACACTTTCATGAGATCAGCAATCAATTGTGAACTGCGAAAGTGGCAAATAAAAAACTGGTTTTAGTAATTTGGATTTAGGCATCATTGAGTATTAGGTTGTGGTTCTTTCTTTCAAAACTAAATAACCTGGAGAGAGAGAAAGAGAGAGAGAGAGAGAGAGAAAGAGAGAGACGGAGACGGGCGTGGGAAAGGGCGGTCTCGGCGGTAAGGGCTTTACCAGGATTTGGCTGATACCAAGCCGAATAACAAGTATAGGCGGAAGCTGTTGCTGGGGGCCAAAGCATTCTTAAAATTGCTTCATTGTGTTTCTCGCTCTTGTTTATTATTTCGTTCTAACAAGCACAAATCGTACTTCATATCACTAGCGCATGAAGCCATGTGTACAAAACTGCACAACTGTGTATGAATCAGTGCATGCTCAACCGAGGGGCAAGAACTCCAGGAATCGCGTGTTCACCTGCCTAAGAATCATGAGGATAAATATTAATCGAAATCAACAGAAATCGCTTAAACTAAGCGGGAAACGAAGTGGTATAAATTAGTCGAAACCAGCGTTTCCTACCGCTAGAAAACCTAAGGAATAAATATAAGCGGACGGGAATCACTAGAAATCAAGTATTTCGCGAATAACTGTGTGCACACTGTCAAAAGGGAATTATTGCCCCCCGTGCTCAACCAGGCACGATTGTGATTTGTATCATACACAGCACAATAGAGCGCTTAGTCTCTTTAGGCATACGGAAAAAAAGTTAGCTGCTCCAGCTTAACATTGGGTATGCGAGCCAAATGTTAGCTGCGTAGAGGACAGACAAGAAAATTAGGAACAATAGCTTATAATTCGTTGCGTAAGCTAAATCTGTGACTGTCGCAGACAAAGCGTTCCCTGTAGTTACCCAACTGCAGTAGTTGTCCGAGCGAATGCGAAATTCATTTGTGATACCATTCTCTCGGACAACTAATGCAGTTGGGCAACTTCAGGGAACGCTTTATCTGCGACAGTCACAGATTAGCTGACGCAACGAATTATAAGCTATTGTTCCTAATTTATTTGGCTCGCATACCTAATGTTAATCTGGAGCAGCCAACTTTTTTATCGTGCAAGAAACTTCAAGAAACCTTGCACATGTTGCAGATGCACGGATACCTGGCTTACTTCAAGCACCCCCTCCCCCCTTCACCCCTTCCTGAGATTTTTGGTGCACCAGGGCAGGGCTACGAAACAGCAGTATGTTGCGGGGTTTCAAACCCTAGGGGCCATGGCTTCTTACGGTTAGAGCGGGTACGCCAGGGGTCACAAAGCCGCGACTCCCGAGCCAAGCGCGGCTCGCCTGGCCCAGTGCTATTAGGAGTGACAATCACACAGGCCAACGGACGACTCCACTAGCTCTGTCTCATTCAGCCTATTGCGGACGAGCTCGTAGAGCGTGCGGCCTAGGCAGGCGCGCCATGGCAGATACTCGGGATTGCGACCCCTGGGATACGAAACCCAGCATAGTGCTGTGCCGTGGCCCTGCCATACGGTACATACCTACTTTTGGCGGTATTTGTTTTTTTCTTTTTTCATTTTTGCCACTACCTGAACCTACTAGGTGGTAGAAGGACGAGTATTGATCTCAGTGCAATGTAACGCGGAACGCTAATAATTCTCGCAGTACAGAATATGTACACTTATGATACTAATACTGTTCGAAACTGGAAATGTTGTATGCGTGACCAACAATTGACCTTTTCCCTAGTTTGACACTACTTTTCTAAGAACTCTTAACAAAATGCTCCGGTTTTCGTTCTAAGTCGATAGACCCGTGCCACACAACGAAACTTCATCTTGGAACACAAGCGCAGTACCACCATTCGAAACCTCGTCTGCTAGTATTACTGGAAGCAGTGAAGATTGTTTCGGTTTAATAACAATATTATGTACATGTAGATGTAAAGCAACTGAGCGCTGAAAGGGTCTCTGCAAAGAACGAGTACTAGTATTCACGTAAAATTAATTTTGTGTTTTCTTTCCTCCTCGTTTTTTACTGTTTACATAAGCTGAAACGATGAGGATTAACCTCAAATCTCACGTAGCCGCTCCTCTGCAGCTCAGCTAAACGAACTGGAGACTGTTGGCGGCTTTTTAAAATCCGTCCGCATCTTTCAGACTGCACGGTATCGGAATCAGAGTAAAACTCTCTCTACACTGTCTCCTCTACACCAAGGGACAAGGGATGCTCAGACGAGGTATCATGTCTGTCTAATATATCCTGTGATAATAAAGTTGACAGCCACTTAAGCCGTAAATGAATTTCTGCGCGGCAAGGCAAATAATAGTGGTACGACGACGAATCAGATCGCGAAAGGTTAACAACTTAACGTGTGACCTTGACCTACGCGCTCCCTTGGTCTTACGGTGTCGACTTTATGTTCAAAGTGTAGAACGCTGTATGTATTGGCTCTTATCTCGATTGCGGTGCGCTAACATCTGTCGTGAAAGGAGAGAGTGGTGGGGACAGCGATAACGATGAAGCTAATGTGCCCCAGTGACAGTGTCGCCCGAGGTTTCCAGCTGATAGCACCAGCATACGGAGCGCACAGTAAGTCTTTTCTATTCCGCACTTCTACACCCGACAACATTTTTAAAGTACACCTAGAGCAAAGGGGTACTCTCTAGCAACCGTCGTATGGATACATCAGGCAGGACCGGCCATAATTAACGGTTTTAAAATCTACAATCATAGTAATCAGAACACTTTTGCCTTAACTATATCTTTATAGCTGTTCCTAAAGTAACCTAACAATAATTGCCAATTGGGTGCAAAAAAACTCCTCCCAAAGAGTTCCCTCGTTTTTCTAGCGGGCGTACGTACACTCTAAACGTAAAAAAGACCTTTTTGTATCTAGCGAGGATGCGCTCTGAAGCACATCCCAATTGGATGCATATCTATATCTAAAATGGACACAGAAAAGGTAATTTGTACTGAATCTGGGTACAAATTGTAACTTTATATATACAAATTTGAATCCATCTGAGATATGCTCAAGAACGAATCCTCACTCGCAACAAAATTGTCATTTCCGATTTAGAGTTGACATTTACGATACTCTAAGAACCCCTATACATTATTTTTAGACGGTCAATTTTGTCTGAAGAAAAGACGTGATTTCGTGGACAACATTTTCTTGTACCAGAGCTCCTGGCCTGGTAAGCGATCAAACTGTCCTTCAAAAGCGTTGCAAATTTGTGCAATGAGAAATGATGTGCACGAATCCGCACGCAATCGTTTTATGTACCAGTCTATTTATTGTAAAGTGTAAAGGTCGTAGGCATCCTAAGGACGAATAAATGGGGTTCAGACAGTGGAAAAACCGCTCAATATGTCTGTTTCAACTTCAACCCTTGGTACTCGATAACTATGACTGCCAGACATCAGGACTCTTTCCCTTAATATAGATTTTGTCTTTCTATAAACAAGTGACTTTGAAATTTTAGAAAGATTTGATGGTTTGGCCTCTAGAAAAGTTGCAAAATAGTTGGGAAAAGATGTAGACATTTGGTGGTGATGAACGTGGTTGGTCATATATTGCACATATATTCCCTCCCATTGCCTGCAGATTGACACACCATCTTCGGGGACAAGTCGATGACTTAACATCAAAGTTTTCATAAAAATCTTAACTTGACTAAATTATATTTAGGAATTGGGATTTGAATTTAAGCAAAAAGGGTGTGCAAAATCATATCAGTATATGTTTAGGACGAACATGTAACACAAACCTTAGCGCAAAATGTTTACATCTTTTTGCACTGGAGGTCAAACCTTCTAGAACACTTTTTGTTAAAAGAAAGTCACATTTTACTGGGTGCAAAACAGTATTTTAAAAAAGCCGAATTCAGTATCTTTTTTGCTTGACTGTTCATTTTTTAGAAATCATTTTCTTTGTAAGCTTACAAACAATCTTATTTCTTTGTATTACGAAGCACTAGTCTTCGCCTTACATAAAGTATGTTGCTCGGCACGCAACGGGGCTGCCGCCCCTGCCCTGCTGAAACTGCTGCCTTAAATGGATAGGGGTGACAGCCCCGTTGCGTACCGAGCAACGGCGTATTAAAATATGTTTCGTTTCTGTGCTTTGTAAGCTACTAAGCCCGTTCTTAAAGAAATACATCGTATTTAAAGAAAATCCTTTGTAGTACAGAGCAATGTGGACTTTTTCCCGCAACCGACTCTTTAAACTTCTGCATACTTACGAAAACGCTTGGTTAGTGTTAGTAAGGTGTTGAAATTGTTCTAAGCTTTGTATGTGGTGCCCTACAAGCCCGTCCTTTTCTTTTGTAATGCGGAAGTGGGGATACTGTATTCCATTCAGCATGGTAAAAACGGTGTCTCATTTCATAAAGGGAAGTCTTTGTAAAGAGGAGTCTTTAAGGAACTCCCACATTTGAGGTAAGCTCCAACAATCCCACCTTAGTCTTTGAGGAATGTTTCTCAAAAAATGAGGAAAAACCCCACATCTTTTGAGGAGATTACCTCGGAATCTGAGGAGTTTTACTCCAACCAGGCAAGTTCCTTAAACTTTTCCCTTTTACTTCCAAAAATGGGGCATCGTTTTTACCTTGCGGACTGTGGGTTACTCATGAAGTAGTTGGGCACCATCACGGAGCCGCTCAGTTAGTGACGGCAGGCTGCCTCGCCCCCATGCCAGCCTGCAGTACAAGACCCAATAAAAATGTTTAAAATTAGTACAGTGACAGGCTGTATAAGAGGAATAATTATATAGTCCTGTCCTATGCCGTCCTGTATAAAAGGACGGTATAATTTAACGGAATCTCTTTATTTTTTATGTACAGAAATCTCAGAATGCAACAAACTACGGAATCACGCAAACGAAAGCCAGTTTTGTTAAATGAAAACAATATAACAGCGTTCCTTGACGAAAATGATACACTTCTTTGTGATTGTGATGGTAAGTGGAGCTGTCTGACCTATAGACGCAAATATCTGCTATCTTTCGTAAACGTACTTTGGTGCACGCTTCGTCGGTTGAAGACTTACCCGAGTTAAAAAGACTGTCTCGAGCCGAGACATTGTAAAGACATTCATACAAGGGCTTGGATTCTATTTTGATACTATGTGGAGACGAGTTCAGAGACGTCGTTTAAACGCTAACTTGCTGGCTGACATGACAACGTTTCAAGTGTAAATCTCTGATTTCGTTGGAACTCGGAAAATTTGATGGTGATTACAGTAGAGGTCGGATTACAATTAAAATTCCTCTTGAACCTCAGTTCCTATTGGTTTACTTACGCCTTACACTCTTTTTAGTCTCAAATATCCGTCTTTCGCCTTTACGGTACAAAATAGAGCAAAACGGACAAAGTTTTGATCCAAAGGAGAGGGTGCTACTCTGATGAGTTACCCCTTACAACACTGCATCACATTTTTTTTAAATACCTTTTTTTTAAAACTTTAACCATGTTATAGGGTTAAACTAATTGTGAGGTTCAGGAAAAAATTCAAATGCCTTCCGATTTTTACATAATTAACCTTTAAATATTCTAAGTTTCAACGAAATCGGAGATTTACACTTGAAAAGGTTAACTTGTGAGCGTTAGCAAAGCCCATTACTGCACCGACAGGAAAAATTTCTGGGAGTGTGAGATCGTGATCTGGGAATTTCAGCGTCGTTTTTTATCCTTAAATTGTACAATAGGAGATGAGCATTCTAGCTCAAAATTTGACCGTTCAAAATTAGTGGCGTGCAATGTGAGGGCTGCAAGGCCCCATTCCCTTAGTTACCTTTTAACTTGTCTCGTGTGTCAGCGTCAGCGCCGCCAGGTCTGCCCCCTTGAAGAGACCCGTAGGATGTCGGCTTTTTCCACAGAATACCAATAAAAGCGTGTTTATGTATAGAGTCGATCTGGTGCCTGTCCGCGTGTCTTTCTTTGAGCCTGCCCATGTGTAGAGTCGAGTTTTCCACTAAGTTGGGCTGGAGACCGAGGGATCCACTAAATAATATAGTTTTACCTGTGGTTGAAGGTTGAAGTCAATTTAGTGCTCCACCAAAAGATAGTCGACTACTTTTTATAGTATATTCTTTGTAGTCGACTATTTTTTTTAGTAAAATTTGAGTTGACTTTTTCTTTTTGTTCTATTTTTATACAAAAAAAATAGGAGGTGGGACAGTTTTAGGTGAGACAGATAATGCCCACCGATCTGCTTGTGCTGGAATGTAAAGCAAATCCTTCACGAGAACAAAAAACATTCATTTTATTTGTGTGGTAGTACTCTAAGTAAGAACATCGCAGTCTGGGTAGTAATTACTGTATTTAAATATTTGCAATTTAACTTTACGTCTTCCTTTACAGGCGTGATATGGACACCTTCAAAGATTATTCCGTTTGCCAAAGAGGCGGTCGATTGTTTCAAAGATGCAAAGAAAAAAGTTTTGTTTGTAACGAATAACTCGCTGCAATCGCCCCTTCCCAGGTTTGAAAAGCTGGGATACTCTGTGCAAGAGGTATGCAGTATGATCTATATATCAACATGTTGAACGTCAGTCTAATATGTCTGATCGGCTAATTTAAAACGATTGTGTTCCAGCATGATGTCGCTTACCCACCGCTTGCAGTAGCACAACACTTACGTAGCATAGGCTTGACAAAAAAAGCATTTGTGGTAGCTCATGAGCACTTTAAAGATCGTCTTCGAAATCAAGGAATAACTGTTGTTCCCGCCAAAAAGGTAAGCTATTATCGGGTAAACTGTAATACCTACAAGAACGTGATTCATACTTTTCATTACACCTATAGAAGCTTAAGCTGTGCAAAAAACGTCATAATGAAATTACAGTTTTCTTCTGAGACTACTATTTCGGATCAGATATCAATTTGTGTTCTCTGACAGTTATTTTAGTGTATAAGTAGTTGTTTTGCTGCTTTAACTTGTGCAAGGAAGTGTGTGAATAGCGTTCTAACCACTGGCGTTAATCATGTATGTATATGTACGATTAAAATGATCAAACTTCAAATATACAGTTAAAGAAACTGTAATTCTATTCTTAAAGACCGTCGTGTAACCAATGTTTTTCTGCTCTTAATGTCTTATTTGAAGGAGGAGGGGGCGCGTCTTGTTAAGGAGGATATCTTAGCTCTACTGAGTGGTATTCAAGATGACTCCGATATTGGAGCTGTCGTCATTGATGTTGACTTCAACCTCTGTTACGACGACCTTGTCAAAGCAGCCAACCATCTTCGAAGACCTGATTGTCTTTTTTTTGTTGGCGCGTCCGATTCCAAAGTTTGTCTTGAGAGTGGAAAAGTACTTTTGGGTGAGTCCGTAGGGTCTGCAGGTTCTTTGGATAGCAGGGCTACTTGTTGCACTGCTAGAACCGCACTCTATCGGTATACTTTCTGAGAGCCGTTGAATCCGTTCATACAGGTAAGAGGATGCTTTCAATATTAATGAACCTTTCCCATGTGCATATTTTTAGGTCCAGGCTACTTTGTTTCTATGCTTGAGGACTGCACAGGGCGAAAAGCAGAGGTAATCGGCAAACCAGGGCGCCTAATGATTGACGGATACCTGAAAAAGTTTCATGCTATGGATATGAAGAGGACCGTGTTCGTTGGTGACACGTAAGTGAAATTATCTAAAACTTACGTCAAAAAAGAGAACATTTGAGTCCTTAAAAATTACAAATGTTTATTTGCGTCTGATGAAGAACTAAGCAAAATTTGACTTTCTACCGTTAAAAGTGCAAAGCTTAAGTTGGAAGTTTGCGGCATACCTTCGTCAGTCACGTTGTCGTGGTTTGTGACATGCATGCCAACCACATGTTTCACTACAATAGAGCCTACTACCGCCATCCATCAGTACTCTTTACATGCGTCCCACCTACCTCTTCATGATTTTCCAGGGCACAACCTAGTCCCTGATAATTTTTCGGGCCCCACATAAGCTCCTGGCGAATTCCTAGGGTTTCACCTACTTTCCTGGCGGACTTCAAAACTGCCATCAAGTCCCCGATGATATCCCAGGGTCACACCTAGTCCCTGATGGATTTCCCGCGACTTTTGTGGGACATAAATTCCTTTGTTATGTTGCAGTTTGGTGCAAGACATGGGCCTGGCTCATGCGTGTGGAATGAAAAAACTACTTGTCCTTACTGGAATGGCAAAGCTAGAAGACCTGGATTCTTGTGACAGTGACCTCATCCCAGACTACTACATCAACTCTTTCGGCGATTTTTACCACCTCTTAAATAAAAAGTGAAAATGAAGAGGGTTTCCCTTGTTTATGTATTGTAAAGGTATATTAAGTGACTCTTCATGCAAGAAAATGTTCCAACTTAGCCTAAATCTACATGACCAATGAAGTCATAATTGGCCGAATTCCGGTGTCAGTAGTAACTCAAGTAGGCGTAGTAAAGAACCTTTGTGTTACTACGGACACCGGAAGTAGGTCATGTAGATGTCCGTTAGTGTATTAAAAATAAAAATAGTAAAACTGACACCTATTTCACATATTTTTCGTTAATTGAGCTTCTTTTGGCATAATGCTCTGAGCCTACGTTGTTGGCGTGTTATTACACCTTCTGCGAGGGTTGATACAATACAAAAGGCAGTAAAATTAACAGAAAAATACCAGTAAACCTATTGGATAAAATTTGATTGGTTCGTTGAAATGTTCGGAATGATTGAAGTGATATTGGAAAATGACTGGAATGTAATTGAGAAATGAATAGTTTTTTATACCGTACCCTGACTGGGCGAAGTGCGGTTCCCCTCGGTGTCCGTGTCCACTCTGCCTAGGTGGATACGGTTCCCGACTCCGAATCGAAAGGTTCTGAGTTCGAGTCTGGCTGGTGGACCCGTCCCAGAGATGTGATGTTCGCCAGTTCCGTTTTGAATATTTCTGCTTCATTCTGACTCGAGAATGTCTCCACGGTGCCTCCCGCATGTATCGAAAGCTGTCTCGGGTAATGGATTGCCAATATGTCTCGAAGTCATCTCGATTGTGACGTGTCGTCTACACAGTTAAAGTCTTACGAAGCAAAATGCCAAATGCTTCGTACCTACGAAGGATTTGCTCCCTACGAAGCGTCCAAATCCTTCGTATTACAAAGGATTTGGCATTTTTCTTCGTAAGACTTTAACAGTGTAAATGACTACTGACAGGGTTAGGTTTTGCATTGATTTATTTGGAACTCGACAGATAACAGTAAAAGACAACAATAACAATAACGCTCTAGCGGTGGCTGGGTACTCGTGGTTTGTGGCTCGCCGAGACCGCTCCTGCTCTTGCTGCCGACTAGCTAACCGCTCGTCGCGGTGGTCCGGAGCTATGCTCCGTTCCACCTAGTAGTGGCTGGCCGGACTGCTCGCTAGCAGCCGACACAGCATTATGGCATCTCAGTAATGTATGTACAGTGGCTTCTATTCCAGACACGAACCAGACTAGATAATAGAGACACTGCGACGATGTCTCAGCAGTGTCTAATTAGCGACCCGCAAGCATCTCGACAGCTTCTTATATACAGTCTCAAAGTTGTATCCACGAAGCCTCAACACTCTCTCCGGAGTGTCTCGGTTAGAGACATCCCAAAGTTTCCGTTTTCTGTACAGGTTATAACCTACTCGCAAAACATTCACATTCCGATCGATATGGGCCACGGTTGCCAGGACACGGCAAACAAAAACAGTTGGTGATGTGGAACGGTAACGCTTAACGCAATCGCCTGCTTCGTCAATGGCGTTGCATGCAAGCGCACGGGCTGCCTCGATGACGACCACCAGAAACATTATTGAGGTTGTATTACCAGGGTTAGGGACAAGTGGGTGGGAAAGGCAGACGCTTCCTAGCGCCCTATTTGAAGTTAATGCTTTACGTACAGCCTGGAGAAGAAGCGTACCTACGAAGAGACGATCATTACTGGTGTATGTGAGAAGTAACCAGGAACACTAACGGATCTGTGCTTTGCTGACATATGCACACCCAACTTAGGAGTGCTCTTGCGTACACTCTAATTGTAAAAGGACAATTTTGTTCATAGAAATGGAACCGATTCGTGCAAATCCAGAAAGGATGCAATTTTGTCCCTTAATTTGGACAAAATTGTGTAAGCCTCACACAATTTGTCTAGATTTAGGAACAAAATTGCATCCTTTCTGGATGTGCACGAATGGGTTCCATTTCTATGGACAAAATTGTCCTTTAAAATTGTCCTTTTACATTTACAGTGTAGGTATGTCGCTTCGTAGCGAGTCAGTGCCCTGACGAAATGAGACTTCACGCATGTAAGAGGACATGTTGGTCCAAGCTTGTGAAGAACTTCACTGTAAGAAATCCTGTGCTAAATCATTGCTAAGACCACAGAACTGGAACCACACCTAAAACACAGTGCGGACTGTGGTGGGCTACACCACAGGGTTTTTCTGTTGACCGGCTCAGTCTGTGACTCGTCTTTGGTTCGAGGCGTCTCTGTTCGTTCTTAGCTCTCGCTGATGACCCGCCGCGCCCCAGCAACCATATGCTGGAGGATTACGCCTACGTGTATCTCCGTGCACCCGCGCGGAGATTGAAGATTTTTGAGGGGAGGTCAAGAGTTCCAAAGGCCTTGCGGCGAACGAGCCTTCGGGCTCAAGGTCCTCCATGGCCCTTAGAGCAGAAGACCTTCTCCAGCGAAACATATGAGCTTGAACTTGAACTATTTGAACCGTGCCAGCGCCACTACTGCCTTTTATTACTAATTTTTCATCACACTATTTTACTGTGATTGTGAAAGCACAGAACTTTCGTGTGGTAGTTCTGTGGTTTACCACAGGATTGAGCACAGACATACTGTGGTAGCTCCGTGCTTCACACAGGATTGAGCACAGACAGGCTGTGTAATTAATTGACGCACTTTTTTCTGTGAAAATCCTGTGCTTTTTTCTGACAGTGATTGTTTTAGTCATGATGCTCCAAAGTGCTTTGCCAGCAGCAAAGGAAAATGTTTGCAATGCGAACCGATGCTTTCCAAGCATTATTTCGTAACCTGCCGGTCGGCAAATTTTTGCACATAGACATACGAGGGTGAGTTCTTGCTGTACACCACAGGCACGGTGGAACGGGGAAGGGGGGGAGGGTGCCCTACAGGGGGTTGAGAAAAGAAAGAGAACGAATTGCAGGCTAAAATATTGCGCTAGGCGGGAATTCTGACGCGTGCGCGCGATGTTCGTCGCGTCGAAAAATACCACAAGGGTGCGGCACCGTGACTACACCCCACCCTTCTGCTTAAGGCATGAATAAAAAAATAACAAGCACAGTTATCAGCTTGTATTGTTTCTCAACAGTCTAGAAACTGGACTTTTTGCGATTGTTTTAAGTATATCGACCTCCAGCTCTAAAACGAAACGAAGATAAGGCAATTTCAAGGACTGATTCTGATTCAGAATGTTCTGTTTCGGATATTACTTCGTCTGTCATTTATGAGGCCTTCTTGTACGTCTTCATGTACAGAGTGGTCATTTTCGGCGTATTTTCGTCGAAGAAGCACTTATAGCGCCCAAACGTGAGAGTTAGAGCCAAACGGCCAAATTTAAGTTCAAAGAACTCTTCACGAGTTCCTTAAGAGATCATAAAAAATATTACTGATTTAACTTTTGAACCTTTCCCAGTTTCTTTGATAGCCCCTTCCAGTCTTTAAGGGCTGGTTGCCAGGATTTGCGTAGGCGTTTCGCTTTCTAGGAGCGAACCTTAAGGTACCCTGAAAATTTCAAGTCACTAGCACAGCTCCTTAAGGTGGAAGAGACAGACAGACACGAGGTCGTTTGCATAAGCCCGCTGGATAGCTACTTCAAAGCAGAAGGGTGGGCTAAAAAAGGGGACAAAATGGCCAACAGGTTCATCGAAACAATTTTTTTAAGTAGGTATATAGTCATTGTAGGGTATTTATTTGCGATGGGGGGAAGGGGGGAACCCTGGAAGAGACCCCCCCCCCCCCTCGGTTCAAAAACGTTCCGCCGCGCCTGCTTCACCGACCCAGGTCGCCATGACGGGTGGTAGTTGAAGTTCAAGGAAGGGTTAAAACGTTGAGAAGTTCATATGAACTGAATCACCCGTAACACGAGTAGGACGTCAGCCCGTGTACGGACCATCCCCTGCGCCCCGGGCTGGGGTGGCATGCGTCCGTGGTATGACGGTGGTCCCACACTTCGTTTGCTAGTCCCGTGCGAATTGGCTCCGCCCCCGCCCCTGCATGCAAGCATACGCCTTTGCTGAGACGGGGCACAGTGACCACCCTGTCACTGTGAAAGATAGTAGGAAGCCTTGACACAAGTTGTAAAATTACAATTTGTAATCGTAAAAATACATGCATTACGTACCAACTTAAAATCCATTCGCGAGTGAAAAATGTGCCCTCGTAAATTTACAACTTAAATTATAATTCGAGGTTTCAAGATTTTTGTAAATTTACGATGAAATTTTTCACAGTGGTACGGAACGGGAAGAAAACGCGAGGAAACGTATCTGAGATACGGTGACAGTCAATTATGTAGCATTTTTCACTGTACCGCAGGAACCAAGATCGTGCTCTACGCTCACATTCTCATGTCGCGATGGGACAGAAGACACCAATACATCTACTTGTCCTGGTGCTTGTTACAAGCTACGCTGCTACCGTACCGAATGAAACGGCCGGCCAAACACATCGGCTGGCCTACTTTGTGAACAATTTCTCCAGTCTGTACCTAATACCCGAAGGGTCTTCTCGGGTACTTGTCCTCTGTCAAGCAACGAGCGAGGGCTTCTTATCAAAAAGACGTAAGGAGGCTGCTGGCCTAGCTAGACAGGCGCGACGCGTGTTGTAGCGGAACAGTATTGCGTGACATGTCGTGAAGCCTGTTACGCGTGACATGATCTGGCGTTAATAGAGCTAGTGTATAGTATTTAAAAACGTTAAAAATTGCCCAAATCTTACATATATATTCCGGTTTCTGGGAACGCAAACATCAAATTCCTTATTTTGACTGGGTACGTAACTCAAGCCACAATGATCATTTACATTAAGAGCGTTTAAGGGAAAGGTCCAAATAACATATTTGGAAAGATTCGGAAGTTTATAACAAGTTTATGACAAGTATGCTGATTTATAATGCGTAAGTGGGTGAAAACCCGTTCCTCTGAGCAATAAATACAAAAGGCATTCAAAACTGTGTGTGGTTTACAAGAATAGGTCAGTTGCTGTATTTAATGCCTTCAGGGTCATTTTTATCTAAAATGTCAAAATTTAGTGTGTAGCCTTCCGTGCATGGCTTCACATCTCCTCCCTTCTCAGTATATTCTTTTCGCCCATAGCCTGACCTTCGCATGCATTTGAACCATGTGCTCAAAGGTCGTGGTCACTAGCCACACCTGGCCATGAGTGATCATTCGGACCGGGATGCTCATTGGCTAAGTCTTATAGGGTTTTGTTTTGCAGCTCATGTGTTCGAGACTCTTCTCACTCGCCATGACCACCAGAAGATCGTAATGTGCCCGCGCAGAGGTGGAACTAAAATAGCAGACGGAATGTACAGCTACATTTTAGCAGGGCCGGCACAGGGCGTACGGCGTCAAGTAAACACCTATTGCTTTCAATATCTTAGCTATTCCGTAGAGTGGACAACAAGCAAAAGCAGATTAGCTGGATACATGATCGGTAGTCAAATTAGCTGTACGATGCGCCCTAACGAAAGAGTCCGATCTGCTTTGCTGCTGAACCAAAAGAGTCCGATCTGCTTCGCTGCCAAACCAAAAGAGTCCGATCTGCTTTGCTGCCAAAGCAAAAGAGTTCGATCTGCTTTCGGCGCTCGTCTACCGCTCCGCATAAACTCTATGATATCTCGAAGCTTGTGAGCGAAAGGGTATATGTTTTTGGGTGTACACATTCGTAAAGGACAGGGTAACATGCTAGTCTTTTTATGTTGCGTATATTCAAAATATACAAGGAGTTATAGCCCTCCAAAGATGCCTGACTTTCCAAGGCAGAAAAGCAGATCGAACTCTTTTGGTTCGGCAGCAAAGCAGATCGGACTCTTTTGGTTTGGCAGCCAAGCAGATCGAACTCTTTTGGTTCAGCAGCAAAGCAGATCGGACTCTTTCGTTAGGGGCGCATCGTGTAGCAGGTAGCCTTTTCGCCATCCTAAGTACTGGCCAGCCGCTACACTGTGAAAAATGGCAGGCAGGTTTACAGGAACTTTTTCCTTTACGCAAGTTGTAAAATTACAATATGTATCGTAAAAATACATGCAGTGCGTGTCGACTTAAAATGCATTAACGAGTGAAAAATGTGCTCTTCTAACTTTACAACTGAAATTAAAATTCGAGTTTACAAACATTTAGCTAGCCTACCTTATAGTAATACATATCACGAATCCAGCTAATACATTAGCCTCCCCAGCTAATTCGTTTTTTCCGTATATTTATATATTCTAATGTCTGTCACTAGGTAGGGTACATTCCGCCGGTTGAAAACCGGAGTGCCCACGCACGGCTACTGGTGTTAGTGTGGGACTGCGACAACGGCTCATTAAACAGTATTCTACAAGGTTTGTGGGACCGAGCCTGGGCACGGTAAGGTCGAATGCCATCAAGGGATTTCTGATCTAACGCTAAACAAAACACACGCTAAAGTTAAAGATTGTCTTCTCTAATGCCCATAGAAATATTTCTATGCATTTATTTTGTGCACTATTGCACAATTGTAAAGGGGCAATTTTGTTTCTAAAAAGTGAACATTTTCGTGCACTTTCAGACATTTGCAATGTTATTTCTAAAACTGGACAAATTGTGAAATTGTACTTCACAAAACTTAGGGGCCGTTCATAAGTTACGTCACGCTTTTTTGGGCAGTTTTTCGACCCACCGCCCCCCCCCTTTTCACAATTAGTCACGATTTTGACTCAACCCCCCTCCCCCTGTGACGTCACATTTTCCCCTTATTAAATCCGTGGCAATGAATTTCGGTCGAATGACGACATTGACATGCTCTAGGGACATTAGGGCTGATACAGAGGAACTAGAAGTAGTTACGCCGAAGTTCGTTTCCCGTCATTAGATCCGATAATCGCGGGGCTCAGAGCCTTTAGAGCACACAAAAAGCGCGCACCTTTCGGAAATAGTGAAGGTTTTGGCACCGCACGAAGTCAGTCAAAGTGTGACGTCACAGAGGTATTGACCCCCACCCCCATTGTCACAATTAGTAACAAATTCGGCTACCCCTCCCCTCCCCCCCCCCAAAAAAAAAACAACGTGTGACGTAATTTGTGAACGGCCCCTTATACAGTTTTATGAAGAGAATTGTTTCTGGTCTGGGTGTGTATATTATTTCCGTTTTGGGCATGAAATCGTCTCAGCATACCCAGGTCGAATTATACTGCTAGTGTTATATTTTCTTAACTTTCATAGGGTTAAATATAAGATATGTATACGAAAAGAGGATTAGAAAAGCGCATTCCAGATGTGATTTCCTTGTAAGACTTGTCTTCATTTTTTGGTTTTAGAGTCGTTGTGGCTATTGACAATGGAGACAACATATTAGCACTCTTCACAATGGCACCGTACCTAAGAAACGATGGCCTTTGTGGACAAAGTGGCGTAAACACTGTGTTTCTCGGAAATGTGAGCGTGGACGGGAAGATCGGACTCTCTCAGCATGAAGAGAGCTTGTTTAACGACGTTGTACCGAGGTTCGTTGTCTAAGTGGCTGAGAGATAACAAAGCCGACTACTTCACTGACCGACTGAGTTTCATTGGAATTGTATTTCTGTTTGCTTGTTTATTGTCTTTCCGCACGATGTGACTTGAAATTTTCAGGGACGTTTGTACCATAAAATGACGGAATTTAAAAATAAACATCGTAGCCCAACAATTGTAGAATTTTAAAGGCCAAAATGCTGTCCTCAATGTCTCACAATTTTTGCCCTAAAGTGAAGTTTTCGAGGGAAAAACACACTGAAAATGGGCACCTATTTGTACATTACGTCAAACAAGAGTGCTTTAATAAAGGTAGATGGAAACAGATCCCGTAAAAGTCGACATTTAAAGAAATCAGTGGAACGGTTCTTGAGTAGTCAGATGCCTGTTCAGTAAGCTTGTCGTTCCTAATCCTCTTTCGAATGAGGGGTTCCGAAAGTAAATTGGAAAGTTCCAAAACTTCGACTTTTAAGTTAAATGATAGGACGGAATAGGCATATTGGAAAGATCTTCAATTTCCTTACGACCCCCTCTTAGTACTATCATAGGCAGATGCCCAAGAGCGACGCTACGTGGCCAAATGCGAGGCTATAGGCGTAGTGTTAGAGGTGCACCCCCACGGTCAACGTACTGTCTTGAGCGCGGGGTGCACGCATAAAAGCCTGTTTGCTAAAGTAGCAAACTTCAGGTTCTTCCGTTTTTCTGTTGCAGCAAACACATATTTGTTTTCGCTGTTTTAGCAAAAGGTTTCGCTGTTTCAGCAAACAGTTTGCTAAAACAGCAAAGCCTTTTGCTATCTCTGCTAAATGTTTTGCTGCGACCATAGCGACTACCTATTTTCTCCTCTATGATCACAGCAAAACATGCAGCATTTAGCGAACAGGCTTTTTTGCGTGTGTGGATGTATCCCCTCCTAGCCGATCATCAGGGGCGATAGATGTAGCCCCTCTGCTCTCCCTATTAAAAGGGACTCTTATTCGTCGCTCACCTGAAATGCACTGTTAAAAATATATCGAAATTTTACAGCTGAACATTTTACAGACTTTTGGGAAAAAAAAACAGCCCTATCCGTAAAACACGATTTTGGTTGGAGCTGTAGTTTTACGAGGAATGCTGTAATTTATTGACACAGCTGTAAAATTATGGTGTGGCACTGTAAAATTACAGCGAGGCTGTAAAGTTATCCTGATTTTTACCAATCCACAGGTTTTTCGTGGGTAACTGCTTTGCAAAGTGCAAAAGTTGCAAAGAAAGTCCTCAAACGAGGAAAAAACTCACGATCAATGCATGAGAAACACGCTAATTATCATACCAAAACGGAAAAAAATAATAATATCCGAAATATTTATATAGTGGATTCTACAACCGATGTTGTAGTCTGACAGCTATTCTGTAATTTTACAGCGCTACCTTGAAAACGTAAAAAAGGTGTCAACGTTTTTTGGGTTTCATGGCATTTGTCGTAATTTTACAACTGCGCTGTAAAAATAGTTTACGACACCACTTGCCCCCAAAATTAGCTAAACATTTCCTGTAAAATTACAGAATTTTTTTTAACAGTGTGTGATTGATCATCTTTGCGGTGAATTTTGTAATAAATCGTACGTATTGCACTCAGTTTTTAGGACTTAAGCAGTATTTTTACTTTTGGAGTATGGAGTCTGTAATACGAAAAACTTTTTTCTGGCGAGAATTTGAAAATACCTGTCCTGTTTTTGTCTTAGAGATCTCCGCGGCTGCACGGTCCGAGTCTGCCACAGCACCAATTCCGTAGACAGCAAATATTGCAGCCTGTGGGATAGGCAACTAAACCCGGATTCTGTTGATTTCCTCAAACGGAGTATAATAACAGCAGCAGCCAAGTACGGCAATTTTCAAGCAAAGTGGTCAGATGATACTACATCACTATATAATAAGTTTACCAACGGCAGTTTTTCAGGTGATTGCTTCTGTCTTAAAATGTAACTAAGCACATACAGCCATCTCATATACAAGGGAGAGGACGAAGATCCTATACTGTACTCTCGAAGAGAATTGTTTACATATTGACGATATTTAGGTCAAACTAAACCAAAACGTAACCGAAACCAACTAAAACAGCCCCATCCCCATTGTTTGCATGAGAAAACGTGCTGTATTATAGGTAAATATATCTTTCATTGATGTAGCAAAAAAGTTTGCCAACTGATGATGTGTCTCGTCATGTCTTTTATTTTTGTTTTACTACGCATTGTTGTCAGGAGATCAATTCTGACTTAGGTGACAAAGGTAGTTTCATAAGTGGGCCATTTCTTTTCGACGGAAATTGCTTTTGCTCGTTTGCCCTGTTTCTGAGAAAAGAAAGATACTGTTGCAAAGTGGATTTGCCTTTTGTCCTTTTAGTTAAATCGTTTTGGTATTGCATCAAGTACAAGGCATATGCAAGATAAATCTTGACTGGCCCGAAAACAGAACTGACCTTGGGTCACCTCCAGTACAAAATAAACTTGCAGCAAGGGGAGCTTTTTTTTTACCCAGAAGCTATTTATCTTGATGCACTCCATTAGATACAATATAAAAATACTTATTGAGTCGGACTTAGTGAAAAGTATATTTCAGGGCTGATAACGATGCACCGGATGTCCAAAACGGATGCAGCTAATGGACCCCAAAAATATTGTGAAATGTGAGCCGTAGCCTAAGCCTCTCCCTGCGTGGTTTGTACTAGCACGCGATTGCGAGCGTAGAGAACGAGAAATCAAAATCTGATCCAAAATAAGTGCATTTGCTTTAAGAAAACCCTCTTAATTACTTTGGATTATTAATATCCTTATAGATTATTCTTTCCCCCCAAGAGGGAGAATACCAATTCCTATAGAGATATTATCATTCTTCTTCCGTGAAAAGGGTAATTGTAATATTATAAAGCATGGTTGGTCCAGTGAATTATTATTACTCTGAGTAATAACGAACAGCGCAGTGCTGTGCGCTCTTTTTTAAGCCAATTTTTTCCCGTTACCCTTGCAATATCACCGGTCCAGCCACTTAGGGATGTATGGTGTGGCTTTGGTCATACTGGAAAAACAAAAGTAGGACAAATACCGGTCTAGGGATGTTACATATTAATGTCTTAGTGCAAGCTCAATAAAGTCTCGAAGTCATAAAAATTTAGCACCGTTGGGCAGGTTTTATGCCATTCCGTACCAATTTTTTTTCCAGTGAACTAATTGAATCCTTTAAATTTCTTTTAGGCAGCCTGGGGCGCCTCCAGCGCGGTGAATGTGACTTTGCTGTGGGAATGTTTGGACTCTTGCCGACTAGAATCCAATACCTACAACCCACTTGCACTGTCGTCGAGGTATGTCGCGGCGCTTCTTTTGTTCGCAGCCGTTGTGGCCTTGTGGGCTCAATTGGGACACTATAGCCTTATTCTTCTAGACTGTGTCTATATGTCTATATGTCTATATGCACGAGCCATGTCTATATGCACGCCCAGCGGGTGGGTTTATTTCCGTACCCAAACTTGCGGATTTACCGACCCACACTAAATTCGCACAGCGGGCATGTGATTCTCCTCTACCTGCCCACCGGGCAGGGAATTTTGACCACCTATGGCTTGAAGAGTGGGGTTGCCAAGCCCAGGGTAGGTAAAATCGCAAGTATTTTTTTTTATAGCGACTTCCCCTTCTTTCACATTGAAGTGTAGCGAGAACTATGTGACTCAGTATTCTAATAAATGTATAACGTCACAGTCTTTGACTGCGACCTCACAGTGTTTGATTAGCAGTGTATTCGCGGGAGTGAGGAGGAAGGTGGTGCATAGCATTAAGCCACTTGCTCTGAACTGTTGTGGACAGCGAAGCTATCGAGAACACGATTGTTCTAGCAAGTAAGATAATGCTGGGGTACTCGGAGTAAAGTGTGAAGACCAGAGACACCTCCCCCCACTGAGAGACGTGGCAACGGTGTGGTTCGTGTCGTGTTTGTTAGAAAAACTCCATCTAGCACCTAGTTACATTAAAAAAAACGAAAATTTCGCGAGAACAGTTACTAGACCTATTTCGGATATAAACCAACACGCCGTCGCTTAAATTAATCAGTTTTGTAGAGATATTCATAGTAAATTCCCTTGGCAATTGAAAATTATTGTTCCGAGACCTGTGAGCTTGTGTATGGAGAGGATACGGACCGAAATTGGTTCAGTCGCTCCAAAAATTAACAGAACTCATTCATATGTCAAATAACGATAAAATCCCCAGCAGTCGAAGTAACGTACTGTATTTGATAGGTGACGCAGGAGATACACATTCGTTGCGAAGGTAACCAACGTAAACGCGGCCACCTGTCTACCATACTCGCAAGGCTGTGGCTATCCGGATTAGAGGCCTTGCTGGTCTTGGCGGCTGTCACGACGATCATCGCCAAGGTCCTCGTGGCACGCTGCTCGTTGTCCTCACCGAGAACCTCATCGTGGTGGACTGCCGCTATTTCTAGGTTCGATATTTTCTTAACGGTTTTCCCGTTTGTACGTTCGTTATGGACTTTGTCGTTCAACAATGAATGTTTACTTGCGCAGTATGTAAATTTAAGATTTTGTTCAGAACACTCTCATCCCGTTACTGACATTTTGCAAATAGACAAGGAACAAGGTTCATACAGGAGTAATACGGGTGTATGTCATCCCCCACTTTTTTAAAACACCTAATTTAATTGACAACTTGTTACTCGGACTTAAATTACGTAAACTCCTTCATAAAGAATGTATTGCAATGAGTCTTTGCATCAACATATTTGATTTAACAAACAAGTACACCATGTAAGACTTGTCTCAAACCACTAGGAACAGATTTTTAAGAAATATACTTGCCAAGTCAGAAAATTTTTCGGTTGAATTGTGAGTAATACTCACAAATTTTGTGAGTAATTCTGATGGTTTTGTCAGGAACTACCTAAAAGCAGCATCCTAAGCACTTCCAAATGAAATAATCAGTATTACTTACAAAGTTCGTGCTGACCCGAGACCGCAGTATACTGACTCATCCGACCGGGGTCTGATCTTAGCTGACGTGTGCATGACCTGACCTACGACTGAACGAGTTGAAAGTAGCCAATCTTGGAGCACCTCGAGCCGACTTGGAGTATATGTATGATGGGGTTCTGATCGCAAACAACAACACCATGAGGACTTTTGGAGATAACCATCCTGTTAATAATTAAATGTATTGTTGGCATTGCTGCTCTAAACCCCATCATACATATACTCGTTTGAAACAGAATTTTGCGACAAAAGTGATGGTGTTCTCAAAAATAATCTTACTTTTGAAGGAGAAAAAATAGTTTTAGAAAGTGTGAGACACAGTGGGCTGACAGTTTAAACTGTCATACTGTCTCACACTTGAGATTGCAGAGAAGACTGAATCAGCCAAAGACCAGTAATACTCAGTTTGACTCAGTACCCTGAATCGATTGCGGGAAGCTGTACAGCTACTGAGTCACTCTCAGTCTCTCAATTCAGTTAGCGTCAGTCGCAGTTCAGCTTCTGCTTTGAATGCCTTTGGCTGGACGTCAGCTGAGTGGACCTCAGTAGCCATAACTCAGCAAACAGCAGTTCGATTCAGTACAGCTGATCAATGCGTGGACTGAACCGCTATCCAGCTCCCCGAATCGGGTGCTAGTCAGTTCTACTCAGTAACAAAAATGTACTGCAGAAAGCTGAACCGTTGCTGAGTCCTGAGTCACGCTGAGTTTCTCAATGCAGCCAGCGTCAGGTCCGCTCAGTACTACATCAGTTACCCGTTCAGTTACTATCAGTTACCTCAGAAAATGGTCAGCGCAACGCAGCTGACGTTCAGTCTTATTTCACTTACGAGTTCAGTTACTCTCAGTTTAGTCAGTAATTGTACACGTGAGCGTAAAGACGTCAGTCTCAGGTTGGCTTTGAGGTTGGTAAAGTCAGTTGATAGCTTGATCAGCTTCGGGACAGCGTAAAGAAGTTTAGTTTCAGTTAACATCAGTTCCACGCAGCTGTACATCATTAAAATATCAGTTGACCGCATCCTCGGATCAGTTCATTTTTTCGCACAGGTGAGTATTACTTGCAACTTTGAGAGTAGTAATACTGTATAAATGAATTCATTGCCTGCTTGCAAAATGTCGCGAAATGCAGTTTACGGGCTGAGATTTCACGATTCTTCGAGGACCACGGCCACTGTTAAAAATGGCAACTGGTAATCACTACAGAATAATGGTCTGGTATTTTGTTCCAGTATGATTGTGAAGTTTGGTCCCTCAAATACTAGTCGAACGGATTTTGACCGTGGGATGAAAGTAGGAGAAGTATACACACCAAGGGAAGTGCGTGGCCTCTGAAATCAACGATATTGGTATAAAATGTTCACAAAGGCAGTCCAGAAATATTATTTCTGGCCCTACTCCCCTTACTCACGCGACAACCCTTGTCGAAGGGGTTCAACTTCTCGCGCGTCTGTTTTAAATTTTCCAATAATTTTCGAAGTATTTCCCGTGTCGACGTGGTTGCCTAGGCGCGGCCCCTGAAGCCAATTTTCGTGTACTTTCCGTTTTTAGGCCCCGTAAAGGACTATTGCTCGGGTGTTGCTGGCGCCTTTTTAGCTTTCATTTTCAATTAGTCCCATGGCAGCCTCTAGATCCGTCCAAGCGATTCCAGTAAATTTTTAATGAAAAATCAAGCGGAACATTAGAAAAACCTTTTCTTTAAGCTTAAGGTCCTAATGTAATCTGACAGTACATTTTCGAGAAAATTTTGCTCAAACGTCAAAATTTGAAGAAAACCGTCGATCCGACAACAATGGACCGCAAACTTTCGTTTGTCTCTTTCGATCCTACTGCCGTTCTTGTTAGTTTAAGGCGTAAATGGATTGAATTCAAACTTGAGTAGGAAACCAGCTTTCCCTGAAGTATTTTTTTTCCATATAACATTTCAGTGACAAACGGCAACGGTTCAAAAATCAAACCATTATTTGACGTGTGCCGTGTTGCGCATTTTTCGTGCGTCGGTTCTCTCCTGTTCATTAAAAATGGGAAATGGAAGGGAGCCGAATAAAGAACAAACGTACAAGCGTTTGTCGTTGAAAACGCACCATTTGAAATGGCAATAACGACGATCTTTTGCCTCAAATACGTCGTTTTTGTTGTTTTTGAAATGCTTGTGTCAAAAATAGGTCTGCCATGGACACTTGGTCACAACTAGTTGAGGTAACGATGCCTCCAGCTCAGGGGGTGCTCCCATCTACTCAGAGCGGGCGGTACGTGTCAGCTGCCTGGCTCATCTTTGCGCTCAACGTCAACGTGGCTGTCAAGGGCCTGCTGTCAGCAGAGATGGCAGATGCAACATTCCCAGCTCCATCGCTGGAGGTACAAGGACCGGAGTCGAACGAACGTTATTTATATAATCTGAAATGACGATAGGACCAGGACCATGTAAATTTCTTTGGGTTAACACATTTTGGGTTATTATGGCAAATCGCTCTTCCCAGTGTGATTACACCACAAAGAATAACTTTTATCGTTTTTCGTTTCACTTTACCGATATTGTACATTGAATATGCTCTGAAACCTCCAGGAACTTCTAAATGACCCTGGGTTCAGCATCGGGGTCTGGACAGCGCTTCAAGGAGTGGCATTGCTAGAAATGGGCATCACCGAAAACCATTTTACGCAATGCGAGGGTCAAGAGGGACTTCGTGATTGTGAGAAACGGTTCCACGCAGAAGACCGGTTCGGCGTAATAAGGGGCCGGGAAGTGACCGAGGCTTTTAAGGTAAAGAAACTCCAGCTTACCCAATCTATACATCATTGTTCAAGGTTATTCTTTACAGAGTAACAGAGTTACGACCTGTCCCTCATTTTAAAACAAGGAGGACATATGTTGTATTCTTCCTTCTCTTCTTCCTTATCTTCATCCTTTTCTTCATCCTTCTCTTCCTCATCATCGTCCTCTGAACCTGAACTGTCCTCTGAATCTGAACTGCTGCCTACTATTGTATTTGTACCAGCAACTGAGGACTCCGAATCACTCTCACCCTCTCCACTGCCCTTCTTGCTGCTCGTCACCATTTCCTTGTGCACCACCTACTCTTCATCAGTCAGGCTGTTCAAAATCTGCGACTTCAATTCATTCCTTCGTTTTGAAGTATGTTTGATGAGCCTTGCCCTCACTGAGTCGAAATCGCACTTGTCGCAGTTGTAGGTCCACGAGCAGTGGAGCATTATTCCTGTAACAATAACAAGACCAGTTTGAGAAAAAGTGAAATCACTCAGGTAAAAAATCAAACTTGATTGACTATGCTGACTTACTTATCATTATTGAAATCCACTCTGGTGGAATGAACTTGAACTTCTCCTTTTTTTTAAATCGACAGAGAATTCAAGAGCTTTTCCCTTGCACATGAGATCGCAGAGACGATCGGTCCTACATTGATACAGTTGCCATGTCAGCCCCGTTTGACCATTTGACAGAGTGAGTGAAGTGAGCCAGGATGCACCTGGCCCGCAGCTTCCCGCCAGCGCTCCCTGTCGGCTGGCCATCCGAGTGGACAGGCACTGGTCGCACTTGGTCTCT
>NW_026267141.1:1981259-1999323 GCF_000697945.3 Frankliniella occidentalis | reverse complement strand
TGGCACACTGTCCCTCAGACCTCAAACCTTATCGACTTTCTTGACACTAAAAATTGTCATAGAAACTTCTGACTTTTTTTAAAGAGGGGTGGAGGGTTGACGATTCGTCCAGAAATCTGCGTAGTTTGTTGCTAGGTTCAAAATTTGATGAACATTGAACGGCTAGACTATTCAATTCGTTCCGCCTTTGTTCCCGCTCCGCCAACACCACATGTCCACCCCGAGTCGGCGGCGGTCCCCCGCCCCGCCCCGACCCGAACCGATTTTTTTTTTTTTTTTTTTTCGGGAGGGTCTCCTTGCTGAGAGATGCTGGGCAGCAGGTACGTGCACAGGAAAATCTAGGCGAGTATAACCGGATCGGGCGCTAGAAGCTTCGCGTTTTGCGCTTTAGCGCACGCGAAGCCTAATAACCAATTATTGCACATGATTACAATTTTGTTCTAAGTTTATTTTTCCATAACTTGTAAAAAGGAATTTCAATTTGAAATGCGAGTCTTCTTCTGAGGCACCTGCCAGCGATCAACAACTATGTATGTGTGAAAGTGATATACTTAAAAGACATCTATTTAGATAGACATTTGGCATTCATTGACAAGTGTTGGTCGCTCTAGCGGTTCACGTACGGGTTAACTTTTGCTAGCGCCTGTCACGTACTGGGTAGACAAGCCCGCCCCGCAGCAAAGTGAAACAGGTGGCCCACCCCGGAGTAAAGTGCGTATCGCACCGCCCACTCGAGGGGGTGAGGGTAATAGCGTTTTAGCTGGGGATTCTGCAGGGACTGGTGTGGGATGATGCCTCCGGATATTTCCCTGTAATCCTCAGGGATGGAATGGAGGATCTACAGGGATAGTATTCTAGAATGTTTTCCACGGGTCCATGGAAATTCAGTAAGCGAAATTATGTAGCGACTGCTGAGGGAGGTTTTTGAGGGATGTCTACAGTCCATTCCCGAAAATACCTGGAGATGTTGGGTGTGGATTTAATAGGGACCACTCAGGTATTTTCAGGGATATTCGCCAATGAGAATAATCTCCGGGTATTTTGAGGGAGAAATTCCGAATGATCCTCCAGGGGTGTGGTTTGTGGTGGACTCTGAATACAGGCAAGGCGGTGAAAACCCAGGGACAGGGACACCTCAGGGACTTCAGATATCATAAATATCACAAAATTCAGGATTATCACAAGGATTGTCTAAGGACAGCAGAGGGCCTACAAAATCTGGAGGGACTTACGGGAATTGGTGAAGGACAATCCCTCAGTGTCCCACTGTCCGTCAGGGTCATCAGTTTCTTTAGTGCCACGCACTGTTACATTTCTGTACACAACCTTCTTGTAATTTTACCAAGCCGACAGGTTAAATTTGGAGCGGGATTTGCAATAATAACTGTAGACTAGAGTTACTTTTCTCATACCAACAAAATCCTTATCCCTACAGTGTCTGCCGCCTTGCACCCACAGGCTCTCCAGCACCCTCCCACCTCAGCAGACGGTCTTCTACGCGAGAAAAGCATATCCCCTGCTACCTATGCTTGACAAAGTCATACTGCGTCTGCACAGCAGCGGCATCCTGCGCCACTGGATCAAACAGGACTGGTAAGCATAAGCATCTCTGGCCATAGCCCGTCCACTCTTAATGTAACAGTAACTGTTTGTCCACAAATTATTACACATTAGTACAAAACATTACTTATAGCTCCCCGTAGAAACAGATGTGTGCGCTAATTAAGCACTTGCAAGTGCCAGTCCAAGACACAAGTAATAATCTTATTATTACTTGTGTAGTACTTGTGTAGTAAAAGTGTTGCCTCGAAAATCTTTTTTTTTTCGGAATAGCCAAAAGATACGTTGTGATTATGATGTGCTTTTTATGTTTTCTTAGGTGGGAAATGGCACAGGGCAAAGTACGCCTCAACAACACTTCATCGATGACTGCACGTGTTGAGTGGGACGCCTTCTTCATCCTTTTCGCTGGCCTCGCTTTGTCGGCTGCAGCATTCATGTTTGAAATCAGTCAGAACGGTCACATCGCTCTTTTTTGTTCCCCTAAACCTGCGTAATGGTCAACTTGCATTGAGGAGGCCAGTATCAGTGTGGAACCTAATCTTGTTTCCGGCTCGCTGGTCAATACGCCCGCACCGAAATTCGCAATTCAACGATTACACAAGCTAGAGGAAGAGGTCCTTACTGGACCTGTAAGTACCTGACTTTAAGTGGGCAAGTTTTTTGGGTTTAAATTAGCATCTCGTGCTGCTTCTCTTGGTGATTACAATTTAGTAGTGATATAATACGAAAATTTCCTTTCCTACTTTTCGACTACTTTATAACCAGCGATCATTCTACAATTTATTGGTACCTTGACACCTGTTTCAGTTCATATCATGAATATGAGGGATGTACATTGTATGGAAAAAGGATTGGAGTAAAGGAGGGCTAGGATACGTTTTGTTCTGAAACGACTTTACGCAGACGTGATGCCTCTAGCGAGTGATTTAATAAGGCATGCCTCAGCATTCCAGACAGTGTTGGACTTAACGGTTCTCCTCGTGAGGCAAGCGACGATGGGCTTCGTGAGCTTCTCCTTGGCTGCCCCCTTAAGGCCTTACATCACAGTTAAGCCCCAAGTTTTAAACTAGTTGTTTCTGGTTATTTTTATGTGTCAAAACGAGTCAGGTGATCAAAACTAGGTAATGATTATGTAGGTAGGTTCCTTTTTAAACAAATCAAACAAAAAATAAGTTCCAGAAACTTTGGGTTTGTAAAGGAACGACACTTTTCTTACTTGAGTCATTTTTCCCAATTATCACTTACTTAACGCGCAAGATTTCAGAAGCTAGGATGATGATAAAACCTTTCCGTAACTTCTAAAATATTTGGAAGACATGTCATTAAGGGCTGGACCAAAAAACAGCAGAAAATTATTATTTAAAACAAAAAAATAATTTTGGAGCATTTGTAGACTTCAATAACATTTTGGAAAATATACTCCAAAATACTCTAGTTGGCGCAGTCAGTTTGGCTGAGAAGAGGGGAAGGGGCAGACCGAACTCTATATATATCAAATGGTGCACCCTTTCAAATACAATACTAAAACAATTTGTTTCTGATCATAATCGATCTGTTTTTTCGATAACTTTGAAATAGTATTGAGTTTACCATTGCTCAGCCAACAGCCGGCCAGCGTCTATCGACATCTTCCGCAAGTTTTCTTTCCTTAAAGATGGTGAAGAGTTCGATGCTCCCTCTCCTTTCCTATTTTTAACTAACTGGATTCGCCCACGAGCAACAGAAACGTATGGAAATATAATAAGACAATTTTTGCAGAAAGATTGTTTTCAAAGTATATCACTACTGTGACGAACAAGTACAAGTTCAATCCACCTTTGTCGGTATAAGGCCGCTGTCATGGGACTGAACTTTAATAAGCAATGTTTTGCGTTACCTTTTTCATTTAATCTTCCTAGTTCTTTCTTAGTTTATTGCATGTATTTTGCAATTATGATTTTAGTTATATTTTGACTTCCTGTCCTACTGTTGCATCTATTTTGAAAATGTGATTTTAGTTGTATGCTGAATTTCCTACTTTCTTCAGATTTTTCTTTTCTTTTGCAGTTGTGATTTTCTGTCTCTTAATTCGTAGATGTAGGTGACAAGCCATCACCAATAATTTATTTTGTGTTGAAATAACCATTCAAGTTTTAACAATGCTGATGATGTTTTGTGAACCTTTTTCATTTAAAATGAATCTTTCCTAGTTTATTGCATGTCTTTTGCAATTGTGATTTTAGTTATATTTTGACTTTCTGTCCTAGTGTTGCATCTATTTTGAAAATGTGATTGGCTGAGCGATTAGCGAAGCCTATTACTCCAATGACGATCAAAAAGTTTCGCGTCTGTCTGTCTATCTGTCTGTTTGTCATCACGATATTTCGAGAACGAACTGAGCTAGCGACCTGGGATTTTCAGGGTCGTTTTGTATCATAAAAAGACAGATCGAGTTCGAAGAAGAGCATTCTAGCTCAAAAATCGGATTTAAAAAAAATCAAAAACCAAAGGTCCCACAAATAATGTTTTTTAAAAATATTTTTTTTACAGTCTCCTAAGGGGTAACTCATCAAAGTAGAGTCCGTCGGCCGAAAATTTTCTCCGTTTTGCTCTAGCTCAAACCGTTGAGGCGCTAGAGGGTGTTTTTGACGAAAATAAGTGAAAAAATGTACAACCCTGCATGCTTAGTCAAAGTGACGTGCCGTTGACGGGCCTGATGCCCGTATCTTTGTGTACATTTTTGCACTACCCGACTCGGGTGTCAGCGCCGCAGGCCTAGGTAGATGAGGCGCGTCGCAGCGTAACAGTGTTTCGTGAGATATCGCGAAGCCTGTTACGCGAGACGTGGTCTGGCGTACATCTACCTAGTTTTAGTTGTATGCTGAGTGTCCTACTTTCTTCATACTTTTCTTTTCTTTTGCAATTGTGGTTTTCTATCTTTTATTTCGTAAATTTAGGTGACCAATAATTTTTTTTGTGTTGAAATAATCATTCAAGTTTGGTTTTGACCTTGGACTTATTTATTTGAAACATCCTTCTCATTAAAATTTATCATCTTGACAAAATCTGATAAACATTCTTGACATTCAACTATAATTAGAAAATACACCAATAGAAATTGAAATAAACATGAGCCACATTTTAACATTTAGATAAATTATGTAAGAATTTAATGTTTACCTGACAACAACAGATATATACACAAAACACATCACTCAAATGCTAGACAAACAGTATCAAAAATATTTTAAAAGAAAATAGAAAATCTATATAACATGAAATATAACATTATTATGAACTAATCATCTTCCTCTTCCTCTTGCAAAAGACCATCCATAATCATCAACCTTTTCTCCTCACCCCTGGCTTGTGCTGCTTCCATCAGCTCCTGCACGTCAGGACGAACACCTTCCAGATCATCAACGTTAAAATCTTCATGGCCCAGCACTTGGTTGGGATGAATTGGTCCACCCAGTTCATCTTCCTAAACATTACAAAACCAAATTCAGAAAGGCTGTCAAATTTTATTTACATCACATGACTATAAGATTTGAGTACTTACATCCATCATTGTTTCACCATGAGAAATAACCATGTTGTGCAAAACAATAGATGCTGTTATGTGGTCAACAACGTTGCGGGGATTCCTGGCATGGAGAAACTTTAATCGTCTCCACTTAGCCTTGGCCAGTGCGAATGCATTTTCCACACGCACTCTACACTGTGACAATTTTTTGTTGAAATTGAGCTGATTCTCGTTGAGATGACCATTATTTTCAAATGGTTTCATCATCTGCAAAAATTAACACATTTGTGTTACAATTCAACAAGAAATAAATAAAGTCCAGTGTTATGACAAAAAAAAGAGTATACTTACAAAATCAGTTATTGTGTAGGCTCCATCTCCTACTAGATGTTCATCGCGGTTGATAATCACACCAGGTTCATTGTCAATTAGGGCTCTGTGCAACTGACTTTTTCTAAAAACTCTGGCGTCGTTCATGCTACCCGTTTCCCCTACATGAAGCTGGCGTACCCTCAGTTCATTGTCTACTACAGCCTGTACATTTATGCTGTACTTGTGATGCCTGTTTACATACTGCTGAGCATCCCGAACTGGCGCAGTAATATACACATGGGTGCAGTCAATGCAACCTATTACTCCTGGGAAACCTGTTGCTCACTCAAATGTTCCCTTGATTTCTTGTCTCTCCTCTTCAGTAGGCCATGTAATGAACTTCTCTGCCAACTCTCTTAGGGCTTCAATCACATATGAATAGAAGTAGTATAGTGTGCTGGGTCTGACACCGAACTTGAGGGAAACACTACGGAAGCTATCAGGGGTTGCTAACGCTCACAAATTGCGTGACGGACGCATGTTTTTGACCATTGACCTAGGAAATATTATTGTAATTCACCAAAAATAAAGATTTGCGACATTCCTAATGTTTACTCACAACTTGCGGCGATTCGCACTCGGCCAAACTTCGGCAATCAAAAGGGGGCAGTAAAATGTTGAAGTGGTTAGTGTCAAATACACTCACCCCGATCAATGCCTCCTGCATCGGAAAGTCAAGGACGAAAACGTCAAACTTAGGCTTCTTCAGATTCAAATTCGACACTTGAAACCTATACACACGGAGTTCGTGGAGGCTCCGTATAAACACGCAGTTCCCTGGGGCTCGGTACACTGTGATTCCTAAAGGCAACTTTTGTGTCGGCCGGGGTACATGTACAAAAAGATGCTCTGGTGAGGGCAACATGCCTGAGACGTCGCCCTGATCAGGGAGCCTCCAGTTTCCCGCAGAAAGGCCAGAGATGTGGATCTTGGGAGAATAGTTCTACCAACAGAACCAGTAGCAAACTGCTAATATTTAAAGAAAAATTAAAAAAAAAATCATTTGTTTGGGAAGATGTGCCCCGGTGTTCGCATCGAGGCGATCGCCCCTTCGCTATTCCGGATTCTTACGGTCATCCGAGTTGGTAAAGCCCTTGTAGGCTAACATCATGGCTTTTTGGCTGCTACATAGAAGGATACACGCCTACCGCTGCCAGCGCCGGGACCTGAACCCGGCGCTGGCAACTCAGCGTCCTCGCCTCGTTCGCAACCAACTGAGCCATGGAGCCCGATGCGGGGGCGAGTCCGGACGACGAAACACATTCCAGCCTTTGTCTCGCCGGCCCGACACCGCCGGGCACGCCGCTTGCCCTCCCCCTCCTCTTCCTTCGTCCCTCCCCCTCCGGGGAGACGAATAAATAGGCCTACAGCAGTGAGGATGCTTAGTGTCAGTTGAACACGGCACCTAAACTTGTCGAATACACGAGGACAATAGTCGCCTTTCAAAAAGGAAACTTTTTTAACGCCTATGCGGGCACCAAAACTTATCGAATACACGGGGATAAGAGTCGCCTTTCAAAAAGGAAACTTTTTCAACGCCTATGCTGGCAACACTACACAAAGGATACTTTTGTCCCGCAGAGGCGGGGATTAGAAGGTAGCCGCTCGCACGGCGACAAAAGTTGCCTTTACGCCAAGGGTAACATTCTTCCCCGCGGCAAGGCAGACTTTGCGGCAGAGGCAACAAATGTTGCCTTGAGCCCGGACACTTTCGGTTGTTGCCTCCCTAGGGGCAACATTCACGATTTTTCACTACCCGGGGAGTAACAACAAAGGCAACAGCTAAAAAAGTTGCCTTTAGGAATTACAGTGTACAAACACGGAGTTCAGCAGGCCGCCGTATAGCGTCGTAACTATGTTTTTGGAAAATTTCGAGTTATGAAGTGCATCGGATAGAGGAAACCAAGGGCTATCGATCAGCGAAAACCGCATTTCGATATGTCAATTACTTCAAAAGTAATTCTGGTCTGAAAATCCAGCCGCCCATAAGGCGCAATGTAAATCCAAAACTTTGAAGCGCTATATCTCAGAACTGACTTTCAAGCACTTACGACGTTATACGGGGACCCGCTGAACTGCGTGTCTGTACGGAGCTGCCTGGAACTACGGGTTTATACGGAGACTCCACGAACTCCGTGCTTGTAGGTTTCAAGTGTCGAGGTTTCGGAGGTCTGCGAACGCCTTCGATTCGAACACAGTATTTGTGGAGACTCTGTAGAAGCCAAACAAAAATTCGACCTCTTCAAACAAGCCGTAGTCGTAAGTCTCTTCGAGGTCAAAGCCCTGTAAAAACATTAAATTTTATTCTGGAAAACAATCATAACTACATTGTAAGTAATGTCTTCAAATATTGACGGAATGGGTCGGTCATTTCTTTAGCCGATCTGAACCGTTTTTCAAGTCAGCGGGAGGGCCGTACCATGCGATAGACGGACCTTCCCGTTCTGTCAAAATAGGCAGGTACAGACCGGTCCATAATAAAATACAAAGGTGCGATTCGCGGTCAGTATCACAAAAGCTACTGAATCTTTAACACTGTTGGCAGACTCGGACGACATTTCGGTGGAGGTGGGAACACTAATAACGTGGACAGAGTTTTGACAATGCAGTCATTAACCCTTAAAGGCCCTTGTCCTTTATAAAGGACATAGTGGAAAATCGCCAATATCACCGGGATAATAAGACATTTTTCGGGTTTCGAGTGATGGGTTTTGTAGAGGAGGTTTCAGGCAATTGATGTAAGGCCCTCTCGACGTTCTGAGACCTCAAGTGCCAAAACTACAAGCCTTCAAAGTCAAGAAACACGCTAAAAAGGCAAATCGTGAAATTAAGCGTTTTCGTATGTGACCCAAGTAAGACCTATAGGTCGGATCACCTCGAAAAAATTATTTCGAGGTGCCCTAATGCTTACTGAAGCCGACTACTTGCGCGATTAGGGTCTAACTCAAATAGGCTCGTTGGGAGACGAGAAAAACTACCTGTCCCTCATAAAGGACAAGGGCCTGAAGGGTATGGAAAATTTGATGATCCCTAAAATGCGGACTTTTTGATCGAAATTGGTGTCAGTGTGTAGGTCTCGACTCAAGTGTAAGAAATATGAAAAAAAATAATCGCATTGTTGCCCTTGATACCCGGGAAATGAGATAAACCGTGAAAAGGTTCGTCTCCTCCAATCGGCTCCGGGCCCGTTTTCGGCGGCCTCTGTGAGAAAAGTTTAGGTCGGATTTTTAATTTTTTTTCGAGGAGTGGGTTTACCGACTAGGAGGTTGCCTGCTCTCAACTGGAAAAAGTCGTGGTCATCAAATTGCGTCGGCAATAGGGGGCCAAAAGTAAGGGGAAGCGTAAAAAGAGTATGTCCCTTATAAAGGACACTGGGCCTTAGGGGGTGATGTGGATGCCAATCGCCCTCCGAGGCGCCGAATTCGATCATAAATTGATCTGTTCCCACCAATACATGTCAAATAATCAAATAGTACATGTCACTTGAGAAAAATGCGGATTAGGTCCCTGAAAATAAGAGAAACAGTGTAAAGAAGCCCTCCTCAAAGCCCTCCATCAAAAAGTCCGCATTTTAGGGATCGTCAAATTTTCTATACCCTTAAGGCCCTTGTCCTTTATAAGGGACATACCTGTAATTACGTTATTTACAGCCGAATTTCGGATTTCTTTGTTGTTCTCGTCTATTTAGGAGGTAAATAACAAGAATTTTAAGAAAAATAATTTTTTTGATCGCAGCTTCTGGTCGCGGGCCTTTAAGGGTTAAGAATGGACCCAGTCCATATCGGGACCCAACTTATCCAAAGCGTGAAGCGTTGATAAGTAGCGTGCATCGACTGACCAGTGGACTGTATAAAAATAGCTGCCAGAAATAAAAGTCATGCTGATATATGATACTACTTAAACGTGAAAAGAGATCGAATGTATGTTTAGATAATACACTCGGAAGCATTGACTGAGGTTGCGGTTACACTAGAAATTCAATCATTGCCACTGAGATCTCTCTTTCTTCTTTTCTTTTTTGAGGGGGAAGGGGGGGGGGAGGACGAATCCTGTAACCCTTATACAGAAAGAAAATGAGCATCTAAAAGTGCAGAAAATATCTAAACGCAATTAGAACAAAATAGAAAACAAGCGTTCAATCGGTCTTGATGCACCATGATATGGGTACGAACAGTACAGTCAGCTATGGTCCACGGAGAGGTTTCCTGACTTACTTTGGTGGCGGGATGTGCGCTGTGGCCGGCTGCTCTACACTAAGAGTCGCTAGCATCGCCTCGCTGCCACTATCCCCCCTCATTCAGCCGCCACTGCCCCCCCCCCCACCACACACACTGTGTCTTTCTCTCACGTTTGGTCAGTGTGATTATATTGTAGTGAGTACTGATGTATTATTTTTCTGTCGTGTCTGCCACAGCGTTCTGTTTGACGCTGAAGGCCTAACCACTAACAGGTTAGATTAGACGATAAGATGTCCTTCTTGTCCCACATTCCGATGATAATTTTTTAGTTTGGCACCTGCACATGGGTGTGTTATGCCGGAACGTAGTTTTAAATAAAAGCTTACAATCGAAGTTTATCCGGTGATACAATCGGATTTCAATGGCGCTTTACAGTGTAATTGTTTGCACCCCCAGATAAGGTTTGGCCGAGGGGGAAATCACTAGGGTTCGTAGCGTACGGACTATTTCGTGGTATTTCTCCTACCATTTCGGTTATTTCTCCTGCCATTTCGGCTATTTCCCGCCTATTTCAGATTATTTCAGGCTATTTCGCGCTATTTCGGAGTATTTCAGGGGTATTTCGCGACTATTTCACCGACTATTTCGCGTCTATTTCGTCTTTATTTCGCTCTATTTCGCCGCTATTTCGCCTTTATTTCGGACTATTTCGGGGGAAGGTGTACGAACTATTTCGCAAGTGATTTCCCCCTCGGGTTTGGCATTTGTTTTAGCTGCCGTTGTGTTCGAAGTTCGTTTTACGCGAATTTTATTGAAAAGTCGCCAAATTTATAGCCTAGTTAGAAACTTCACATGCACATATCTTCAGAACCGTTTGAGCTACAGCGCCCAGATTTTGCAAGAAATCATATCTCGCTCGGAACCTTTCCTCGTAGAAAATTTGAACGAAAACAAATAGGGTCGCAAGAATAAGGGTTCCCGAGAGGAGGTTACGATCGTGGACCCCTTTTGCTGACCCTCACTGACTTTGTTCAAATAATTTTCATGGAATGTGTGCTCACTGGAAGATAATTTCCTGCAAAATATAGGCACTGTGGGCCAAACGGTTCCAACGTCCCTGTTTGTAGCTACACATCCGTAGCTATAACCTATATGGCCAGAGGCACCGCGCGCCGCCGCCCCCTTTAGGGTGCCGGGCGGGCCCAAATCTTTGACGCCGATGCGAGGTGGGTTCCCGACATCGCAAAACGCCGGACAAGGGCCGATGTCATCAGCATCACCTTTAAAAGTGCGCGGTACACTGCGTCCGACACTTAAACGTATCGGAACCAGTAGGGTTTCGAAAGCAGTGCACCTCACACCAATATAAAAATCTCACACAACCCCCATCTGAGCCGCGTATTATTTTTTTACAAAATTTGAGAGATTGGCAACGGTTTGTAATTATCACAATGTAGAGTTCTGGATGGCTGCGGCGTCGCTGCACCGTATTGGGCAAAGTTGCAACATGCAGATTCCAGCGTCCTCTCCGTGTTGGTTTAGAGCAAGGGGAGGGGGCAGGGGCAGGCGCTCGGGTCGGCTTAACAACGCGTGGCGTGGCTCAGCGCTCGACGCGCTCACGGCCCCCAGTAACAGTAATACCCTCAACAGGTTTTCGGTCCGGCAATGCCGTCTTACTGGCGAGGACTCTCCACCAGGGCACATTGCTGAGCAAGTATGCTTATCGTGTCTTCGAGGACCCCACCCCACGTCCTATCGTGATGGCAGCTATGGGGAGCGATCTAAGTCTGAAGGACCCAATACGGATACCGGGGGTTGAAGCCCCCGGGTTCCGTGGTTGGCACCGGACCGGACAGAGTGCGAGGGCCCCTGATGGTGCAGCGTCGTCGAGTCCAGCCGTCTCGGAGCGTCGTGGCGCAGCCGCGGCGCGTGTGGGTGCTTCGTAGTCCCGGAGTCTTCTTTGGGTAGCTGCCCTTCTCTTCGTAACCTCAAACGAGCAGCTACCCCTACGGGCTCCCCGCCTAGTGCGAGATATGAGCTTGCTTATTATTTCTTTATCGAGAGTTAAAGCCGATGACACCTTCCTTTACTAATGTATAGTTATGTTTAGTCTAAGTGCAAGGTAACATCTGTTAAAAATGTGGAGAATTGTTAAAGATTTTTGCCCGGGTAGTGTTAAGCTTGAAGACCTTTCCATATTCCTGCAACCAGTGGACAGTGGAGACTAGTTATAATGGTGACACAAATATGAAGCACATGCCAAACGAGATGCAAACATCAACACGAACACGAGGTAAATAGCGCGAGACAGTTGGGTGGTTATCGATTGTGCTGCCGATGCGACCCTCAAAGCCAGGGTAGCATTCTCCTGAAACGGACCGTAAGCTGTTCAGAGATGGGGCGAATACTTCGTCATCTCAGAAAGGAGAGTTGATGACTTTCAACGGCGCATTGTTGCGAATTTGTTCTGGGTCCCCCATACACTTTGAACTAATGTAACTGGGCTATATTTGGCAGCAATAAAATGGTCGCTTGCAAAAGTTGAAAAGTTGTGCGTTAATTAAAGAAAAGATGAGGTCAGCTGCGCTCACTTCTTTTAATTGTTACCTACAAAATAATATTGGCAGCAGACGAGGCAGCAGAGAAGAAGCCAAATGTATGCCCCGTGTTTTTATACAAACTCATAGTGCTGGCGTTATGCGTGATTAGTGTATTATAAGTTATAACTAGTTCTGGAGTCTGGGTGCACCTTCTGTGATGACACAGATCTGGGTTCCACGCTAGTTCATCTCGTTATTTATAGCCCTATGAGGTATTTTCCGAATTAGAAGAACAAGAGGAATATCGTCTGCTCCCGGACCATCATAAAGCCTCGACCAATCAGAGAGAGCCTCTCTCGGCCTCTCTCGTGGCCGGCTCCAGAAAGGCCGCCTCTGATTGGTCGAGGCTTTGTGATGGTCCGGGAGCAGACGATATTCCTCTTAATTCGGAAAATACCTCATTGGGCACTTGAAACCTACAAAGACGCAGTAGTTCCAGTGACCTCTGTACAAGCACTGAAATCAGCAGGTCGCTGTACAAAGCCGAATATTATGGTTTTTGATCGTTTGAAGTGACCGGTGGTGAATTACGTAGTCTATACGGAGCTGCCCGCAACTAACTGTTAGAAGGTTTCAAGTGTCGTATTGGAGAAACGTTTTGAGTCACTGGAGTGATGGAGAGAGTTTCCTGTCGCTTGGCCGTGTATCTACAATAACTTTAACGTTAGGTGTTATTGATAAGGGCACTGTATGTGTTAGGTTTCGGACCCTGCTGGGTACAACATTTGATTCACAGGTACATAGCAGGCCGACGGGATGCGTCATACCACCAGAATCCTTGTCGCTTTAGTACTCGGGCCTATGCTCCAAACCCTCGCCCGCCTTGCTCTCCGACCGTCTCAGCTACAGACCGGACTGCCCCCGGAGGTGCAGTGCGCCTTGACATTGCTGCCGCCCTATTTGCAGCCCGTTGAGCCCTTCAACTCGAGTCTGTTTATCACAGGGAGGTGAGTGCCAGACTGTGAATGTTCTATAAATCGCGCGGACCTTAAAGTAAATTACATTCATGACAGTGGGGTGATATTGCTCGTATTGGAGGATACTCCAAAAGTGCGATGCGGTGAATGTAGAAGAACAAAAAAGGAAGGAGGAGAGGCGCACAAGCCGCTCCCCCACTCCGCCATGCGCGGCCCCCCACTCTTCTCCTCCAGTTCGTGGGGCAGGGGGGAGAGGGGGGAACGAATATTTTATTGTAATCACTTCTGACATCTACTCAAGAACTTCAATCATTCTTCAATTTAAGAGAACCAACCATCCAATAGATTAACGGAATTTCCTTGACGTCAATGGAAATGCCTTAAACCGAAGATACCGATTTTCTTAAATCTCTTAAATGAAATTCCTAAGGTGTAAGGATACTAGGCTATTACCTGGGTGAACCACTTAATTTGCTTCCAGAATTATTGCTTAAAACGCCAAATAATATAATTTCTGCTTTGTACTATTTCTTCTGTTTTCTATTTAACGTAGCTCTGTTATACATGTTGCAGGTCTCGCTGGCTTGGCCAGTTACTGGTTCATCTTCCGCCTGTGGCGGGAGTGTCCGTGTTCAACGTTAGCGCCCGACCGCGCGACCCAAACCCTCGGCACATTTTCGGAATATCCTCTCCCAGGGCCCTTATACTTGTGGTGGCAGACGAGCCGAGAATACTTATTCAAGTGGCATCACAACTTTACTCTCCATACTTCACCCGCATCATTCTGTGGACAACCGCAAGGTTTCGTTTTGAATAGCCTATAATATCGCTCGTTTAGAGTCAGTTTCGCGACATTTTACCAGTAAGACTCACCGCAGAGTGGTGAAGACACACGTCGCTCTATGCGGGCAAGATAAACCATTCTAACTTTGACTGTCGTGTAGGGGCCACGAAAAGACTCGCCTTTACATAAAAGTTTCGCAAAATTAGAACTTTAAATAGACTCAATTCCCGAAAATCTTTAGTTCCGTTTCACTAATTTTGAGTTGATTTGTCCTCGACAGTTGTTGCAAGGACGTCCAATAAACCATTCCGGTAAAGCTGAAAAACGAAGCAGGGCAATGCAGAGAACAAGCAAACGGAAATCACTGTGCCTTAACGCGGTGACTTTCGTTTTCTTCACCCACGCGTTCTTTTTCTTCCTCGAAGTTCCTGAACGGTTATAACAGAGTGCACCCAGACTTGACAAATCAAAAGGAAACTTCAGAATTAAAGACAAGGCTTACGACGTTTCATTTGTGACAGTATATACTTTAAATTAATGTTTTGACCTTACGAACCATGAGCATGTTTTGTTTTTAAACGAAATTTCCTAGGTCTAAGGAATGAATTACTGTGTGTAGATGTGCTCCGAAAAAGTTAGGAGTCGGTTGACCCGTCCTATCTGTTTCAGGGAAAAGCTTCCACCAGCAGCTCTCATGGAGATTGCCAACGCCACATCACAGTTCTGCCTGCGAGACGTGCGTTTTGCTGTGACCGTAGGAGACGGCTCGACTCGCATGTGCGTTAATCTCTTTGTACGCCTACGTACTCTACTGTTCCAACTGAAAGTAGATTGTAATACTCCTCCCACTCAACTTGAAAGTTATGTCTTACCCACCCACGGTGCAGCTAGATTGTCCGACCTATTTTTCTCCGATCTGGTGTTTTTTTCTAAGATCCCCAAGAGTGCTTTCCGACTTAGGTTTTGCCCGATGTAATTTTCTCCCACCTCGACGATATGCTGAAACTTGGGAAGAATGTGCTTCAAAGAGGAACAGGCTTCAGAGGCCGTAAAGCGGAACTTAAAGTGCAGTGAGGGAAGGACTATAACGGAGTGCAGCCCCACGTCATAGAACAGTCAAAGTACGCTCGGCCCCTTATATGCCCAAACCTTACTTTCCCCACCCGATAAAATAAAATAAAGATAGGGGAGTACGCCCCCCACCCCACAGTACGCGGTGACTTCTGAGATCGTAAAGGGATCAGGCGCTGCCAACCCGTGCCAACCACAGGTGCTCATCAGAACCGTCCTGCATACTTGACCAAGTACACACCACCCCCTGCATAGCATACTTGCTAAGTACACAGGACTTACCTACATGTAGGTATGCAGGAGATACTGCATTCAAGTACACACTTGGGTTTCGAGAGTAAGTCGGACAATCTAAATACACCCCGAACCCATGAGAACGAAGTACAACAATTGTGTACTGTGTACACAATATAATTAGTGTGTGGGTTCCCAAAACATCAAGGACAAAACACTTTTTACTTTAACTACTTTGCTAATTTTAGGAAACTGTTAATTTATAGAAGGCGGCGCTAGGTGGAGAGTGTCAAAAAACTGATTGGAAAGAGGATAGTTTTTCCAGTCAGTTCGTCTAGCTGATGCACCTTTGGCTAAATTTACAGCAAAAACTGTTCCGTTACATTTAGAGTGTACCCTGTAAAAATGCGTGACGACGAATGCCCTTTTAACTGTGCGGGCAGGTATTTACGAGGGAGGTCGAAATGTGGTGATTTGCTAGTGACGTGGAGAGAACTAGGCCGCTGGACAGCTGCGCGGGGCTGGGATCGCCGGACCGCCGTTATGCCCAGGTGAGATGAACGACGCCGTCTGCAAGACAAGTAAAAAAAAAAAGTTTGTCTCAAGGTGATTGCACGTTTACTAAGTAGTAATGCCCTCCATATGATCGAGCCCCATTTGGTACTAACAAATAATTATTTGCTTCATTAACTCGGGCCTTGAAACACACTATAACAAATATACTGGCATTTCACGCCATGCCCACTACCGTGCGTGCTTTAATTTAGAGACGATTTAGAGAGCCATGTGATGAGACTAATTTCTTCTTCAGGCCGTGCGCTACATGGATTCCTCCTGAAACTGGACACCTTCCCACTCTCATATATCAGAACAACGCACCCCTTCGTCCATTATTGAGTGCATTCTCTCAGTCAACTAACCCGGGCGAGCTCGTAATGGAGGAAATAAAACAGTCACTTGGTAAGATTATGGTTCATGCAATTGTGAGAACAGCTCGGTCGGGACCAACACGACATTACTATGTCACGTTCTAAACGTCGGTCGGTCAGAGTGTTTTAAATGTAAAGTCCCAGCTGCCGACCACGAATGCTCCGTAAAGATGATTATAATAATTCACAATATAAAGTTTTTCTTTGTTAACACCGATGATCAAATTTGAAAGTTTATGTGGAAAAGTGTAGAAGTACGAGACAACTCTTTGAACAACGGAGAAAGTTCATAAAGTTTCAAAGCCACATATTTCGTAAATTTACAGAACAATATCTTCAGTTTACAAATAAGCTCTGTAAGTGTAAAGATACATTTTGTAAATAAAATTACCAGTGAGTGAGTATTTCCTTTTTGATAATCTAGAACATGTTACGAGACTAAAGAGGAACCAAGTTCGGTGACACTAGGTTGTTTCACCTGACGCAAACCGGATCCAAAGAACAACAGCGGTTCTTAGAACCCTTTCCTCCTTGGCACTAATTTGCCGACGCTGACAAAGTTCTCGAACCGGAAGCTACAGGTCAACTGCCCTTGTGGCCAGTTCTAGAACATCGTCGACGTCAGCCACTCAGTGTAAGGGAGGTCAGAGTTCAGGAAAAATTGCTGCTCTTTTTGGATCCGGTTTGCGTCAAGTGAAATACCCACAAAATTTTGCTTTAGAGTTACGGTTTCTGCTAAATTTGTTTCGTACATTCGAAATGAAAAGGAAAATCAAGCTTGCAAGATTGCTTGAATCCGTTTTTAACTCTTTCAAATTTTTACCTTACTGTAAAGATTCATAGAGTTTCAACTATACTTACAGCCAGAGTTGCTGTTTTTTTTTGTTTTGTTTTTTTGTTTTTTCCTCAAAGCTTCGGGAATTATTTTTTTTTCCCCAAACCGTTCGAGCTAACCCAGATAGGAGTTGACGCATATTTCATGGATACCTTTTATTTCAGAGACAAAAACCAAATTTGGTGACCAGATCCCATATTTTGGGTCGGTTAGGAAAGCATTTAATCATGTACAAACGGTTGTTTTCTCTCTCTGGTTCGCCATAGGTGTTTGCTTCGATACGAAACTGGTTAACTCGAGCGACGTTCATGGCACGAGTGATGGACTTCGTGACATTTTCGAATGCCAGAGAGACATTACATTGTTTCGCAGCCCAATTCAACACCCCATGCACCGAGGGCTGTCTGCTTTCACGTGGAGAATGCGTGTAAGAAAAATTATCTACGAGTCTCACCCAGAGAAGCAAAAAGTGCTCACATAATGTCTTGTGGTCCAAATAACTTTAAAATTTTCAAATAAACTCAATCAATAAATAGTTCTTGATGACAATTTAAGAGATAGAGTGCGTTCTAATTCTCTCATTTGTTCATAAATGTTCTTGCTAACATTAAGTATTAAAAGACCGACGTTTGTAACTTGCCCTGATATCTAGAAATGTGCTTTAGAGTCTGTATTAGTACCATCCCAATCTCTAAAGCTGAAAGAGCAAAGCTGAATTAGAACAATTCGCCTGCATTCTATGGCCCGTCCCCTGGCGTTCGTTTGTGTTTTGCTTGCAATCCGGCGGCCTGGCAAAGTGGCGTGAAGGAGGTAGGCTGGAGAGGGCGAGGGGGAAATCACTTGCGTACTAACTCGTACACCCAGGCCTGTACTTAAGATGTACTAACTCGTACTTACAGCGTAATAACGCGTGGGTGATTCTCAGAATACGGGCCGTTTAGATTCCGTGGCCCTTTACAACTATGTGATATGGTTTGAAAAGGTTTTTACACCATCTAGATATTCGAAAGCACTAATATTACCTGGTGCAACACTAAAAACATAAGAATACTGCAACAGTAGGTGACTAGAGCAGT
>NW_026267141.1:1973639-1981107 GCF_000697945.3 Frankliniella occidentalis | reverse complement strand
ATACGTCAATTGGTGTTTAAAATTTCGACACTTCCGAAACGTGTAGCAGCTGTACACCGTATGGTTCCCTATTGACAGCATACAACTGTGTGTGCCCAAGTGTGCAGAATTTAAACGTTTACAAAACGTCTAAAATTTGCACACCACGCAAGTGTGCAACTTGAGTTAAACACCATGTAATGTGCAAAATCATAACTTGCACACGTTGGTGTGCAAATATTGCACACTTGTTTTACCAGTGCGGAGTTCACAATGTTTGCACTGACGTCAAACTGGGCAGAGGTAGAGTAACAATTCTACGCCCACAGTACTACTCTGTAGGGACTAATAATGTTCCCCGAAGCAATCGGCAGAACTCCTACTTCGTCATCGTCAAAAACTGTCTTCAAATTCGAAAGTTGGCTGGTACGCTTTTGCAGTGTGAATACCGTGTCGCCTCCACAGAGGCACGATTGCGTCAAATCAAATCCCCCTTTCGATGGCTAAGCGGATCCTTGCATCTGCAATCCCGGATTAGTAATGCTTCAATTAGTACCTTCTGACTTTGTGCACTCCGTATCCCCTTTTGTAGGTCTCTGGCCTTTGTTTAATAACTTTTAGTTACAGGTAACGCGTTGTAATGACCTTATGAGAAAATATGTAGTAAGGGGTTAATTTAGAACTGTACATTATGAGGTTGGGCATCTGTGGAGCAGTGTCGGGGCGAAAAACAAGTTATTTATTGCAATGTTCTAGTCATACTAAAACGCATAAAATGGGGATGACTGGATGTAAAATATGAGTACGACACACTAGTGGAGCAAACAAAAGACTAATTAAAAGGTGCGGGAGGCAATGAGTTCTATCATTGATTGAGCGTGACCACAATATGGTCTTTTAACGTTGTACTAGAAGTACGTGATTTGAAGTATCGCCACTTTACACGCATCTTATTTGAAGGTAAATAAAACGATTGCGACCCAAAAACCTAGCAAATTCGAAAAAAAATAAAAAATTAGGAACTCCCAAATGGCCCGTATTCTGAGAATCACCCGCGCATTTATAGTAGAAATCAAGGTAACTGTGCCGTAATACCGGTAATAACACAATTTCGCGTAAATGATGAACAGTGTCGCCGACGCTGCGAAGTGGGGCGCGCAAGTTCACTTGCTATGCTTTGCTTGTGATTCAGGCGCTGCTCGCCGCCGTGCCAAGGGGACTGGGCCCCCAACTTGGCATTCTTCATAGTCTCACTTGTGCGTTTAGCGGGCTACTCTGGTGTGCAGCTGTGTCAGCCGCTGCAACCGTGTGCCTCAGTCTGTCGTGCCTCGGCCGACAGCTCCGCACAGACTGGGTCGGCGTCGTGCTGCAAACATTGGCGCCTCTGCTCAACCAGACCCTCGGGCCACAGAGGTGGCGGCAGCACCGCCTTGTGTACGGCACGTGGATACTGGCCTGCGTCGTGCTGGGTGCCGCATACACGGTACGTGTCAGAGTTGTTAAGGTCAGTATGAAGTAAACATCATTTTGGCAGACATGTTAATTTATTACGAGTGGGGAAGGCATTAGGGTGGTTGACCGCTTGTGATGATAATGTGAAAGACCAAACACTGTCGCAAGCTAGATATGTGAAGGAAGACAGCAGCTATAACGTCCCCTAGGGCCGACCAAATCGACTGAATATGGTTCAGCGTATGTTTATTCGCCAACAGGGACATTTGCGTTCCGAGCTCACGGTTACAGCTCGAGAAAGAGAAATAAACAGCTTAGAAGAGCTAGAGACCAGCAATCTGAAGATTGTTGCTAGGTACGATCTAGACCTAGCTATAGACGGGCTTGCTTCGTGGGACTACAGCAGGTTCAGGTGAGGAAACTAACTCATTTTGAAGTGGTTGTTACTTTTTACCGGTCACAGTGGACGATTTCGTCCCAAGGCGTACAAAAAATGGGAGAAAATCAAAAATGTTGGTAACATTAAGCCTTTTTGGCCATTTGAAGCTGCAAAACATACACCCCAGCCAGACATGGCATGTCGTAACGCCGTTATTCGACTTCGTTGGTCGAACCAGAGGTCCAAAATGTTGTAATTTACAGCCAGGAAAGGGGTGTTTGAGGAATAATTAACCAAGGGTTCAACTTCAGTATGTTAGAATGTATTATCAGAATAGGAGCACAAGTAAACAACACGTCCACACCGTACAACAGCTGGAGAGCGAGAGAGAGTGGAAACCGGATACAGAGAGGTGGAGCTACAGCAGCGCGCTTAAGTGGTCACTACCCAAACTACAATAAGGGGCGACATAGTTTCAATAGAGTCCGATAGATGGCAGCAGTCCTCAGGAGAGTGTATAGTTATGTACAAGGAAATTGTGTATTCCAACACAATAATACGTCGAAACGATGAGTTTTTCGACAAGTCGATGTCGATTCGACGGAATATCGATACGACGTTTCTGGCTGGGTGAGAACAGTGTTTTGCCCTAATAACCAAAATAGTGTTGAATCAATGAAAATTTACTCCCTCAAGCCAACTGAACATGTGATCAAGAATTCTAAACAAAATATGATCGGGTCAATTACACCTTTATCGACGCGTCCGTGCAACAATATCCTATCTGTTTCGCTGCCCCGAAAGACTAGCCTATCTGTTTTTCGGCGCTCTCTGCAGCGCTGTTTTCTCTTTATTGTGAGTTTGCCAATATTAACAGTAGGAAAAAAATAAATACTGCTGCGTGTTCCTTGAAGATCGAGGTAAAAATGGCAATTATTATTTTATTTCTACCGTTAATATTAGCAAACCCACAATGAAAAGAAGACAGCGCTGCAGAGAGCGCCGAAAAACAGATAGGCTAGTCTTTCGGGGCATCGAAACAGATAGGCTAGTCTTTAGGGGCAGCGAAACAGATAGGCTAGTCTTTCGGGGCAGCGAAACAGATAGGATATTGTTGCACGGACCCGCCGTTATCAACATGACTAAATCAAGTGATCAGAGCGATCAAAATTTGTCTTACGACGCAAGTAAACTTTTCTTGGCTTCCGTTTTTGTTGCGCGGATCAAACAGTTTTCTGAGTAAAAGTACCTGTCCTATTGCGTATTTGGCCAACGAAGTTTCAAGGTTGGCAGCAAACGTCAGCGCTTTCTCATATTCACTGGTGACAGCAACAGTACTGATCCGAGCTATAATGACCATCTCTGGGTGATCCTGCTTGGAGTTGCAGTGGTTTGACTGGAAATGTAGCCCTAAACTGTCTCCTCTGTCTGGGTGAGTTGGTAGACGTTCTTCAGGGTCGATGCTCACGAACTCTTTCGGTAAAAAAAATCTTGTACTGCAAGACCCGGTCTAGGATCTTATGAAAGACGCTAATGGTATCCAAACAGAGTCCGAGTCTTGAAATTCAAGAATCTTTCGTTCACCGTGTGGTTGGTACTCTTTTGACTTTTTGTTCCCTACCATACATTATGCAATCTTAGGTTTTAGCGAAATCTCCTGCTTTGAAAAAACGATAGCGGGCTTATGCGTACGACCTGCGCCCATTCTCCCTTGATCCGTTTTTGTTCTTCATACTTACTTTTCGAGCTCCATTTGCAATACTGTAAGCATGATCCACAACGACGTTGTGGTAGTTTTAAAGCTAAGCCAACGACAGTTAAAACCAGCTTTTAGTTTCCAGACTAATGAAATACCGATGTCCTCTCTCCTGCGACGCGTTGTGGAGAGCCGCGACACGGCCGTTCTCATGAGCGAGGACGAGGTCTGCTCAGCGGGTCCCCTCGGGGACAAGGTCCACCTCTTCCGGCTGACTAGCGGGGCGGTGCAGAAGACACGATTCTTGACGACTTTCGGCTCTCCATTCGAGAGACATCTCATTAAGGCTCTGGGGAGGTTGCGGGCTGCGGGCATCCACTCCCGATGGCTGGTCGTCCATCAGCGCAAGCTGGCCGCTCACTTCGGCACCCCTCAGTCCTTCCAAAGTTTCCTGGATGACTTCGATAACTGGCGGCCTGCAATTGCACGCTCCGTACGTGCCCTGCAGTGGACAGAGGTGGAACCCGCTTTTATCGTTCTCGGAGCTGGACTGCTCGTGGCGGCCACAGCGTTGGGCTTCGAGCTGTGTCTGGATACTTAGACATAAGGGGGGTAGGGATGGGGACGAGGGGGACACCACTCGCGTAATGCTGTGTACAGATGGAAGTGTAATCTCTATGTAATCCGTGTCATACTTAACTAAATTAGGAAAAAATGATGACTAAATATCAATTAATTATCCAAATTCAATATGGTTTTAGCTCCAGAAATTCAACAAATTTTGTTAGAAATCCGTCGAAATTTTCGTGTCATCCCTGTAATCACATATTCCTGTGTACATCCTAAATCGAAGTGGTGGCCCCCTCGGATAAGGAAGTATTCTTGAAAGGCATGTGCTGCATCCGTTACAGAGCCATCGACGGTTAGCTGCCGACTACTGAATTTAACACAAAACAATTTTTCAGTGAATTTTTACGATTTTTGCGATATTTTAATGAGTAGTCAGACGTCGGCATTGCTGTTTAATTAGTTGTCTCTTTTTAATAGAAAAACAAAATAAAGGGAAAACTGTGCACGAACCAAGCCATTATTTTATCAGATACGTTTCGATATCATGATTTTCTGACAGATGTGCGTGCGGTCACTTTTTTGCTGTCAGGAGAGTGCAGGTGGACATGGTTTATCTTCGTGCACCAACACGGCAGCTTATTTCGTACTGTGGAAACCTCCAAAACATATTGGAATTCATAGTCGTTTTTAAACGCGGTCCCTTCTGACATAGATCAATGACCAATTAATTGTGTTATATAGAGACGAAAACCTTCCATGAGAATTCTCATGAACTGATGTTTCGATTCAACTCTCCAGACGTTTGGTAAACTCAACACTATAGAATTAACTGTCAACCATGTACATGTATGCCTGCAGGCACGCACAAACACGTAAGTTTGTGCGTACCTAGTCGACTGTAACAAGAGTGTGCCTCTCTTGGTCGACACAAAGTTTAACTTTTATTTTTTTCTGCAATCTTGGAAACAGCTTATGTTACGCTCAAATGAGCTGCGAAATCAGGCACCCAGTAAATACGAGTAATTCCCCACCTCATAAATTAGGCATAACTTTCATAACTGATAGCAGTTATGTATGTTATGTACATAATACACCATTTGGGGAATATTTTTCCAAATCACCATATGGGGAAAGTGGCAAAAAGTCAGAGGTATGAATTTGCAAACAATGGAGACCACAACTCCATGCAATCGATGATGTCCCATGCATCGTGGGACATCCTATAGTTTTTTAGGACAAAAATGGGTGTCTCCCTTAAAACATGAACAAAAGGAGACGAGACAAACATTCCCCAATTATTCGATGCACGGACAAGCGAGTTTGAAATGCACCCATCGATGTTTCAGCTGGAAAGAAAAACATGCGGCTTGAGACCGCATTCAAGATACACTACTGCAGACTTCAGTGGGCCATCAACATCATGTTTTTCTTTTTGCTTTTTTCATCAGTTTCAGCCAAGGTGAGTTTAAGTCTGGCCTTCTGCTTTGAAGATGCTTCAGGGGGGTTTGTGCAAACCCTCCCGTGTCCGTCTGTACGAGCGTCGTGTGCATAGAGAAACTATATGGTCGGTCGTGCGTCGTGCGAGTGGCAGGAAAGAGTTGACCTAGAGGCTGGTGTTTTCCGTGTACATCAAAAACAGCAAAAACCCAGGTGCAAATTTTGGAAACTACCTCACCTCACAGTGCTCCGAATTCTCCGATTTGTGGTAAAGACCACAGCAACCATACAGAACATTTCACACAAAATACAAGGACAACTGAGTTTTGAGGTTGCTCTACTTTTGACCTGCACGGGTTAAAACCAGTACGTAGAAAAGGAGCGTTTCCGCCTTTCATTGCTATACGGCATTCCACCCAAAATATTTGGTATATCTGACGAACTGTTGGCTTCGCTGTACCCCCCTCCCCACATGTGTCTGTGAGAGGGTACAACGACCACGTGAATGTCGTACCCCCATGCCATACTTACCTGTGGGGGTATAACCACCACGTGAAAGCTGTACCCCCCTCCCCACATGTATCTGTGAGGGAGTACAACTACCAAGGTGATGGCTGTACCCCCCTCCCCACATGTATATGTGAGGGGGTACAACGACCACGTGAATGTCATACCCCCCATGCCGACTGTGTGTAAGGTGACTGTCACTACTTGTACTCGCGTCAGTACGCAAGGTGGTCTTGTTACTGGGGTACTATGAGAAGGTAATATAGAGTCACAATACAGGGGGTATAACCATCACGTGATAGTCATAACCCCCTGTGAATTGAATGCCGATTCTACCGGGGGTATATCCACCACGTAATTGTTATAACCCCTCTTCAAGGGTGTGGTACCATCATCAATACCCATACCCCCCTATAGGAGGTATGACGACCACGTAATAGTTGGAACCCCCTTGATGGGGGGTACAACCATATGACGTGATAGATATACCCCCCGTTGTGTTGGTATTCGCGGTGGGTATGACTATCACGTGATGGTTGTACCCGTGGTACAAGTACGGGGGTACCGGACGTGAAGGTCCAGGCCAGAGTAAGGCAGTGACCTCAAAATGCATACAGTTACAAGACAAAACAGTACGGTGGTGAACTTCACCGCCAGAATTGAGTGACACGGAAATTTGGGCAGTATCGCACTGATGTTGTTTTTTAAATTGGATTTTGATTTTTAGCAGATGATACATTTATCAGTGAAACTAAACAGCTGAACAATACTAACTAAACTAATAGAGTTTAATATGTCATATCGGCTTGTTCTTTCAGATAGAAGAGCGAGAGCCAGCAGATGGAATATGTACGGGGGAAGGGGGAGGGGGCTTTGTCACTCACACTGACCTGTGATGAAGCTCCCGCAAAACATAGCAGCATTGTAGGAGAAACATAGAACACAACCCATCACTTCTTGTTTGAGTATAAATACGTATTTGACTAATGTAAGTTAAGATTTGTAAATTTATCTAAATAATATTTGTGCAAGTAGTGGGACCCGTGAGCTCCCTACTGAAATATTATAGACTAGAAGAATTCTTGGATTTGTATCATCTGCTTTTACGATCCGTTCCTGGACGGACCTTTTTTTACTCCCTTTTGATTTTTTGCTAGCGACACGAAATGCGGCACATCGGGAAGCTATCACCGTTTCTGGCGGAAGAAGTCTGTTTGTCTTGAGAGTTCTTTTGGTTTAGCCTAGTAAATGGGCTTTGTTATCGCTCAGTCAAAACCTACACTCGAGCCTACACTGCATTTTTAGCTTGCTTTTAAAAAAGCATTAAAGCGGGCTTATGCAACCCGATGCCTTCTAACATCTGCACAAAGTTCGATCTGTTTCGATCCCGTTACACAAAGTCCGATCTGTTCCGCTCCCGTTACACAAAGTTCGATCTGTTCCGCTCC
>NW_026267141.1:1972499-1973589 GCF_000697945.3 Frankliniella occidentalis | reverse complement strand
TTCCATGAGAATTCTCATGAACTGATGTTTCGATTCAACTCTCCAGACGTTTGGTAAACTCAACACTATAGAATTAACTGTCAACCATGTACATGTATGCCTGCAGGCACGCACAAACACGTAAGTTTGTGCGTACCTAGTCGACTGTAACAAGAGTGTGCCTCTCTTGGTCGACACAAAGTTTAACTTTTATTTTTTTCTGCAATCTTGGAAACAGCTTATGTTACGCTCAAATGAGCTGCGAAATCAGGCACCCAGTAAATACGAGTAATTCCCCACCTCATAAATTAGGCATAACTTTCATAACTGATAGCAGTTATGTATGTTATGTACATAATACACCATTTGGGGAATATTTTTCCAAATCACCATATGGGGAAAGTGGCAAAAAGTCAGAGGTATGAATTTGCAAACAATGGAGACCACAACTCCATGCAATCGATGATGTCCCATGCATCGTGGGACATCCTATAGTTTTTTAGGACAAAAATGGGTGTCTCCCTTAAAACATGAACAAAAGGAGACGAGACAAACATTCCCCAATTATTCGATGCACGGACAAGCGAGTTTGAAATGCACCCATCGATGTTTCAGCTGGAAAGAAAAACATGCGGCTTGAGACCGCATTCAAGATACACTACTGCAGACTTCAGTGGGCCATCAACATCATGTTTTTCTTTTTGCTTTTTTCATCAGTTTCAGCCAAGGTGAGTTTAAGTCTGGCCTTCTGCTTTGAAGATGCTTCAGGGGGGTTTGTGCAAACCCTCCCGTGTCCGTCTGTACGAGCGTCGTGTGCATAGAGAAACTATATGGTCGGTCGTGCGTCGTGCGAGTGGCAGGAAAGAGTTGACCTAGAGGCTGGTGTTTTCCGTGTACATCAAAAACAGCAAAAACCCAGGTGCAAATTTTGGAAACTACCTCACCTCACAGTGCTCCGAATTCTCCGATTTGTGGTAAAGACCACAGCAACCATACAGAACATTTCACACAAAATACAAGGACAACTGAGTTTTGAGGTTGCTCTACTTTTGACCTGCACGGGTTAAAACCAGTACGTAGAAAAGGAGCGTTTCCGCCTTTCATTGCTATA
>NW_026267141.1:1971910-1972449 GCF_000697945.3 Frankliniella occidentalis | reverse complement strand
GTTTCTTCATTGTTGACAAAGTCTAACGACGCTTTTTAAATCGACGCGTCCCACGAACAAAGTCCGATCTTTTCACGCGCCCGTCAACAAAGTCCGATCTTTTCGCGCGCCCGTCAACAAAGTCCGATCTGTTTTTGGTCGCGCTCGGGAGGCGGACGTTTAGAACTTTGTGACAATTCTGTTTCTGTATCTTTTCTTAACATTTTCGGTCTCAGCTATTCTTCAATCTCTTAGGATCACATAGCAGTCATTACTTTTTCTATACTGTCAATATTATTGAAGATAGAAATAAACTAAACCAGCGATGCAGAGCGGGGCCAAAAACAGATCGGACTTTGTTGAGCGTCACACCAACAGATCGGACTTTGTTGACGGGCGCGCGAAAAGATCGGACTTTGTTGACGGGCGCGCAAACAGATCAGACTTTGTTCTTAGGACGAGTCGAAATATCTTTTCATGGAAAAATGAAACAAATATTTCGGCCTGTCGTGCGTCGATCGGTCTAAAGTCATCTCTTTCTACATGTATCCTGTAAGAAG
>NW_026267141.1:1970952-1971860 GCF_000697945.3 Frankliniella occidentalis | reverse complement strand
GCAGTTTTTACTTTTTCTCTACTGCCAATATTATTCAACTCGCAATTGAAAGAAGACGGCGCCGCAGAGAACGTGAAAAGGAGATCGGACTTTGTTGAAGCGTCACTGCGAGATCCAACAATGTTGAAGCGTCACTGCGAGATCAAACATTGTTGAAGCGTCACTGCGAGATCGGACAACGTTCTTAGGACCCATCGAACAGATCGAACTTTGTGTAACGGGTGCGCAATACATCGGACTTTGTCGTTAGGAGGCATCGAACCGCTCTCGTGTCTGTCTGTCTGTCTGTCCGTCGTCCGTGTAAGAGGCAGGAGCTGAGCTAGAGGTCTACAAATTTCAGGGTATCTTAGGGGTCACTCCTGGACAACGAAACGCCTCGAGGCGTTTGCACCGGTGCAAATCCTGGCAACCACCCCTAAGGGGGTGAAAGGGGGTAACAAAGAAATAGGGGTTGGTCCAAAAAGTAGGAAATAAAATATTTTTTATGGTCTCCCAAGGGGTAACTCGTGTAAGTAGAGTCCGCTGGGCAAAAATTTTGTCCGTTTGACTCTATCTTGCACCGTTTGGGCGCTAGAGTGTTTTTTTCGACGAAAATACGGCGAAAATGACCACTTTGCACATAAAGACGTACAAGGAGGCGTCCAATCGTAAAATGTCAGAGGAAGTACCCCCCTGAAACAACTCACTCTGAATCAGGAACTGGCCTCGGATTTGCCGTATCCTTCACTGTTTCGGCCCTAAAGGTGGATATATTGAAAACAATGGCAAAAAGTCAAGTTTTAGGACTGTTTGACAAACAATATACAACCAGAAAACTGCGCGGGTTCGTTTTTTTTTTTAATTCTTAAGCAAAGCAGAAGGGTGGGGTGTAGTCACGGTGTTGCCCCGTTACAGTCTTTTGTCATGTC
>NW_026267141.1:1961945-1963572 GCF_000697945.3 Frankliniella occidentalis | reverse complement strand
AAATATCTTTTCATGGAAAAATGAAACAAATATTTCGGCCTGTCGTGCGTCGATCGGTCTAAAGTCATCTCTTTCTACATGTATCCTGTAAGAAGCTGTTTCTAATATTATTATTACAATGTGTAACAGGGCCATTACGTTGTTAACAACGCATCTTTCGATTTGGACTATGTTGAAAAGACGCTGCCCGGTACTGGAATGGAGAGATACATTTGGATCATAGAGGTTCTCTCTTTCAAGGAAACAAAAGAACTCTACACTTGCTTCAGTTTTGCCACGCGACTAAATAGAATGAGGGTTGGAGACTAGGGGTTAACTCCAGTGGTCTCAAACTCTGCGATTCTCCTAGTTTTCTTGTATGCCTGACGTCTAGTCTAGCTATGGGAGCCAAACACCCATTGCACTTTACTTACACTCTAACCGCACACAGGTATTCGCGACAGTCCCCGAAAAACAAGGACGTTTGGAGGGGTGGGTGGCTCTCTACGAGCCGCAGAGTTTGAGATCCCTGGGTTACAACTTCAACACAACATAGGATTTTTGGCTTCAGATTATACAAGTGTACACTAAATCTTGATCTATGATACTTTCATCACAAGAGTTTACGATGACTCAAACTTGTGATTGTGATTACCTCTGATTGATCGCTTCTCTGGCATGACAAGTCCTAAAAGAGCATGCAATGAAAAGTATAAGGGAAAGTTATCGCAAAAGTAATATGATAACTTTTTATCGCAAAGTTTAACTGGAGCCATTATTTTTACAGTTGTCACCAAAACTTGCGATAGCAAATTAAAATATTATTTTTGCGATAACTTTCCCCTATACTTTTTGTTATATGTTTTTGTTTTTTTTGCAATTAAAAGTTATCATGTTCAAAATAGCGGGTAAATCTAAGGAATCACAAAAAATAAGTTATGGCAGGAATAGAGTTTAATTTATCAAAGACCGATGTTATGGACACGTATCGTGCGCATAAATGGCACAGAAATTATTGGCACGCGGATTAGCGTGAGCATAACAGAGTTAATGTTATATGCACGAGCGGAATTCAAACGCCCAGTGGAACAAGGGGGGTTGATAGATGAAGAGGCTGATTCAAGAAGGCTGGTCCTCAAAGTTTGTTTAGGAGGTTCGGGTTCGAGTCAAAGTGTTGTCAGGGGTAAAGTGCGTTCGAATAACGTAATTGCAACATTCTGCACGAGGCGTGCGCACAGTAAAACATAGAAAAGCTGCACGACGCGTTTGAATAACTCTAAAACTACTGTTATGCGCACGCGGAATCAAAATTTCCAATATGTCAACAACAACGTATGTAAGGGACTGCCTGCCTACGTCAGTTCAATATTGCATTTCTCACTCGGAACCGGAGCCTGGCGCCTGCAAGACTCGGGGTAGGCCACTCCGCAGTACACGGATGCAATGCAGACCAGATGTTGCCTATCCGCCAGGCGCTACGAGAGCTTGCATCTGTCGGTCACCTACCGACACCGACGTTTTTGGCTCCTCTGAGAATCGCTCTCATACATAATATTTATTGAGTTGTGGACACATACACGCGTCGCGTCATGTATTTTTTTTAAATACATTATTTACACGAAGCGTGTAACTTATATAATCACTTCCT
>NW_026267141.1:1959438-1959837 GCF_000697945.3 Frankliniella occidentalis | reverse complement strand
TTGCTGAGACATTCTCCTGCCGCATGAAATGGCTATAGAACGGCTACAGAATGGCTACTTTAAGGCCAGAAAGAGACATCCTAAAACCATCGTCAAGCGAGCCTGATGCCCGTGCAAAGCCCCAACGGAGCCCCCGTGGAGCCCCCGCGGAGCCCCCGCGGAGCCCCCGCGGAGCCACCACAGAGACACTACAGAGACATCGCGGAGACACTGTGGTTTCCACGAAAAAAAAAATAATTGTACCCATGTGATGCATTTTGAAAGTTCAGCTTCCCGCCGCGATGGCCGCCGCCGCCCTTCTGAGGCGATGTTTCGGTGAACCGGGCCCGGTGGGAGTCGAACCACCGACTATGTGTGCCGCGCTCCGGTACGGTATCCACTGGGCCAGAGCGATCCGTT
>NW_026267141.1:1957556-1958262 GCF_000697945.3 Frankliniella occidentalis | reverse complement strand
GGCAAACAAAAACAGTTGGTGATGTGGAACGGTAACGCTTAACGCAATCGCCTGCTTCGTCAACGGCGTTGCATGCACGCGCACGGGCTGCCTCGGTGACGACTACCAGCAACATTATTGAGGTTGTATTACCAGGGTTAGGAACAAGTGGGTGGGAAAGGCAGACCGACGCATCCGTGCAACAAAGGTGGATCAAAAAGCGGTCGCTGAACAATGACGGATCAGAAAACGGTCGCTGAACAACGACGGATCTGCTTTTTGCTGATCTCGGCATATTTGACTTTGGAGGCCTCTCACTCGTCGCGGAGACGTTGTATCGTTTTCAGTAATACATCATTTTAATTGTCATCATCTCGTGAATGATCAGAGACAACATCCAACACGTTGCGATATCTCTAAGGAGAGTAAGGGGCCTCCAAAGTCAAGTATGCAGAGATCAGCAAAAAGCAGATCCGTCGTTGTTCAGCGACCGTTTTTTGATCCGTTGTTGTTCAGCTACCGCTTTCTGATCCGCCGTTGTTCAGCGACCGCTTTTTGATCCGCCTTTGTTGCTCGGATGGGTCGAGACGCTTCCTAGCACCCTATTTGAAGTTTATGCTTTACGTACAGCCTGGAGAAGAAGCGTACCTACGAAGAGACGATCTTTACTGGTGTGTCTGAGAAGTAACCAGGAACACTAACGGATCTGTGCTTTGCTGACATATGC
>NW_026267141.1:1956273-1957506 GCF_000697945.3 Frankliniella occidentalis | reverse complement strand
GAAGCGTACCTACGAAGAGACGATCTTTACTGGTGTGTCTGAGAAGTAACCAGGAACACTAACGGATCTGTGCTTTGCTGACATATGCACACCCAACTTAGGAGTGCTCTTGCGTCACTGTAATTTTGGGGTGTCTCAAATGTATACGCCAAAAGGCGTTTGCTACAGGATCCCGAGCGACATTTGGCGTATACTTTTGAGACGCCTTTTGGCGTATAGATTCTAGACATCTTTTCCCATACCATTGCCACAGCACAGCCCAGGCTGCCCGTGCATGCAGATGCAAGGGTGTACAGGATGTGAGCGCCTTTCAGGGTGTATGTATCAAAGGGCCTCTGCTGTGCTGTGGGAACGGTATGGGCAAAGGTGTCTAGAATCTATACGCCAAAAGGCGTCTCAAAAGTATACGCCAAATGTTGCTCGGGATCCTGTAGCAAACGCCTTTTGGCGTATACATTTGAGACACCCCGAATTACAGTGAGGTGTAGGTATGTCGCTTCGTTGCAAGTCAGTGCCCTGACGAAATGAGACTTCACGCATCTAAGTGGACATGTTTGTCCAGGCTTGTGAATAACTTGTTTTAATCATAATAATGCTCCAAAGTGCTTTGCCAGCAGCAAAGGAAAACGTTTGCAATGCGAACCTATGCTTTTCAAGCATTATTTCGTAACCTGCCGGACGGCAAGTTTTTTTTCAAAAACACATGCCAGAGTGAGTTCTTGCTCTACACCACAGGCGCGGTGAAACGAGGGGGGGGGGGCGTCCCACAGGGGGTTGAGAAAAGAAAGAGAACGAACTGCAGGCTGATATATTGCGCTAGGCGGGAGTCCTGCACGCGATGTCCGCCGCGTCGAAAAGACTAAAATATTTTTGGAGTAATTTTACCCTTTTGGCTGCCAAAACGCTTACTCAAGAAAATCGGGTGATTAACTACAAACATGGGTTCGTAAAATTCACAACCCTCGGGGTGCAATTTCTGATCTCATGGCAGAGTGTATTTACTAACCCACGAGGTTAAAACATAATGATCTCCACCTTGGGAATGAACCTGAACTGTATGAAAAAACGTTAACGCTAACGCGTACGTGAAAGCAGATGACTTATATGTACCAGGTGGCTGATTCACGCCGCGCACTTCTGTAGCTATGCTGTACCGCATGCACGAGTGCGGGCGGGCTTGCCTATCGCCCCTGTCCACGGCGCCTTACGAGCCGAGCGAGTAGGCAACCCCCC
>NW_026267141.1:1952936-1955573 GCF_000697945.3 Frankliniella occidentalis | reverse complement strand
TATGGCTGTTCATTGACGCCGGTCTGAACCGAGGTCTGAGCAGCACTGAACAGCACTGAATAGTCTGAACAGGACCGTGGCCGGACGCACGGGGGCACGCGAGAGCCGCACTTCACCAATATATGGGATAGCTGCTACTGCGTTTCAACCAAGCTGCTGCTTCAACTGGCGAACTTTAAACTTTACGCTTAAACTACTTGACGCTTTCACTGTTGAACTTACAACTTTACGAGAGTACAAGCTGATGATAACTGCGTATCATCTGCTGAAAATGTGTCACCCTACTGATAGTTGAACCTCGGCCCTTCCGATTACGAATCCGCGCCTTTAACCACGCCGCTACCGCGCCTACCCGACTAGAGACACGCTAGCTCTTAGTATCTTTCCTCGGGAGTGCTCCGTGACTTCAATTTGTAATTTTACAATCGTGGGTGTGGAAAACATTTTTTTCACCCAGGTTTACACAGGCGAAATTTACTCTTTGGGAGTGTAACGCGTAATTACCTGCCCAAATGCTGATTTTGTTTCACCATTCTTAGATTAATGTAGTTGTGTGGAGATAAATTACTTTTTACCAACCCATTATTAGGGTAAATTGGGATTGCCGAGAGTGGGAGACAAAAAATTCTCTCCCAATTTGAGACAAAATTACTCCTGACTTTTTACAGTGTGCGTAGCGTATGCTACTTCGCTCGATGCGGGCGGGTTCGCCTGACGTCAGTCGCCATAACGCGTTGTAGTTGAAGTTCAAGGAAGGGTTAAAACGTTGAGAAGTTCACATGAACTAGATCACCCGTAACACGAGTAGGACGCGTCAGCCCGTGACCGGACCATCCCCTGCGCCCCGAGCTAGGAAGGAAACGTGAGAAAGAGGAAACGTATCTGAGATGCGGTGACAGTCAATTATGTAACATTTTTCACTCTGCCGCAGGAACCAAGATCGTGTTTTGCGCTCACATTCTCATGTCGCAATGGGACAGAAGATACCAATACATCTACTTGTCCTGGTGCTTGTTACAAGCGACGCTGCTATAGTACCGAATGAAACGGCCGACCGAACACATCGGCTGGCCAACTTTGTGAACAATTTCTCCAGTCTGTACTTAATACCCGAATGGTCATCTCGGGTACTTGTTCTCTGTCAAGCAACGAGCGAGGGCTTCTTATCAAAAAGACGTAAGGAGGCTACTGGCCTAGCTAGACGGGGTGCGAGGCGCGTTGTAGCGGAACAGTGTTGCGTGACATATCGTGAAGCCTGTTACGCGTGACATGAACTGGCATACATGAAGCTAATATATTAGTTAAAAACGTTAAAAATTTTCCAAATTAATATCTTATCATCTGACATATAGATTCCGGTTTCTGGGAACGCAAACATCAAATTCCTTATTTTGACTGGGTACGTAATAACGTAACTCAAGCCACAATGCTCATTTATGTTAATAGCGTTTAAGGAAAAGATCCAAATTAACATATTTGGAACGATTTGGAAGTTAATAACAACAATATAAGTATGCTGATTTATAATGCGTTAGTGGGTGAAAAACCGCTCTTCTGAGCAATAAATGCAGAAGTCATGAAAAAGTGTGTGTGGTTTACAAGTATAGGTCAGTTGCTGTCTTCAGGGTCATTTTTATCTAAAATGTCAAAATTTTGTGTGTAGCCTTCCGTGCATGGCTTCACATCTACTCCCTTCTCTGTATGTTCATTTCACCCTCATCCTGACCTTCCCATGCATTTGAGCCACATGCTCTAAGGTCGTGGTCACTAGCCACACCTGGCCATGAGTGATCATTGCGTGGAGAGATCATTCGGACCGGGATGCTCATTGGCTAAGTCTTATAGGGTTTTGTTTTGCAGCTCATGTGTTCGAGACTCTTCTCACTCGCCATGACCACCAGAAGATCGTAATGTGTCCGCGCAGAGGTGGAACTAAACTAGCAGACGGAATGTACAGCTACATTTTAGCAGGGCCGGCACAGGGCGTACGGCGTCAAGTAAACACCTATTGCTTTCAATATCTTAGCTATTCCGTAGAGTGGACAACACGCAAAAGCAGATTAGCTGGATACATGATCGGTAGTAAAATTAGCTGTAGCAGGTAGCCTTTTCGCCATCCTAATAAGTACTGGCCAGCCGCTACACTGTGAAAAATGGCAGGCATGTTTACAGGAACTTTTTCCTTCACGCAAGTTGTAAAATTACAATGTGTATCGTAAATATACATGCAGTGCGTGTCGATTGAAAATGCATTGGCGAGTAAAAAATGTGCTCTTCTAACTTTACAACTTAAATTATAATTCGAGTTTACAAAAATTTTGTAAATTTACGACGCCAGAACTAGAGTTAGCTAGCCTACCTTATAGTAATACATATCACGAATCCAGCTAATACATTAGCCTCCCCAGCTAATTCGTTTTTTCCGTGTGCACTTATATATTCTAATGTCTGTCACTAGGTAGGATACATTCCGCCGGTTGAAAACCGAAGTGCCCACGCACGGCTACTGGTGTTAGTGTGGGACTGCGACAACGGCTCATTAAACAGTATTCTACAAGGTTTATGGGACCGAGCCTGGGCACGGTAAGGTCGAATGCCATCAAGGGATTTTTGATCTAACGCTATACACACGCTAAA
>NW_026267141.1:1952358-1952797 GCF_000697945.3 Frankliniella occidentalis | reverse complement strand
TGCGTGGTTTGTACTAGCACGCGATTGCGAGCGTAGGGTTTATGGGACCGAGCCTGGGCACGGTAAGGTCGAATGCCATCAAGGGATTTTTGATCTAACGCTATACACACGCTAAAATTAAAGATTGTCTTCTCTAATGCCCATAGAAATATTTCCATGTATTTATTTTGTGCACTATTGCATAATTGTGAACAGACAATTTTGTTTCTCAAATGTGAACGTTTTCGTGCACTTTCAGACATTTCCAATGTTATTTCTAAAACTGGACAAATTGTGAAATTGTACTTCACACAACTTTATACAGTTTTATGAAGAGAATTGTTTCTGGTTTGGATGTGTACATTATTTCCGTTTTAGGCATGAAATCGTCTCAGCATACCCAGGCAGAGTTGTGCGCGCGAGCCAGATTGCGAGCCAGGCTGGCTCGCGCAGTTTTGTG
>NW_026267141.1:1932468-1951854 GCF_000697945.3 Frankliniella occidentalis | reverse complement strand
ACCGACTGAGTTTCATTGGAATTGTATTTCTGTTTGCTTGTTTATTGTCTTTCCGCACGATGTGACTTGAAATTTTCAGGGACGTTTGTACCATAAAATGACGGAATTTAAAAATAAACATCGTAGCCCAACAATTGTAGAATTTTAAAGGCCAAAATGCTGTCCTCAATGTCTCACAATTTTTGCCCTAAAGTGAAGTTTTCGAGGGAAAAAACACACCAAAAATGGGCACCTATTTGTACATTACGTCAAACAAGAGTGCTTTAATAAAGGTAGATGGAAACAGATCCCGTAAAAGTCGACATTTAAAGAAATCAGTGGAACGGTTCTTGAGTAGTCAGATGCCTGTTCAATAAGCTTGTCGTTGCTAGTCCTCTTTCGAATGAGGGGTTCCGAAAGTAAATTGGAAAGTTCCAAAACTTCGACTTTTAAGTGAAATGATAGGACGGAATAGGCATATTGGAAAGATCTTCAATTTCCTTACGACCCCCTCTTAGTACTATCATAGGCAGATGCCTAAGAGCGACGCTACGTGGACAAATGCGAGGCTATAGGCGTAGTGTTAGAGGTGCACCCCCACGGTCAACGTACTGTCTTGAGCGCGGGGTGCACGCATAAAAGCCTGTTTGCTAAAATAGCAAACTTCAGGTTCTTCCGTTTTTCTGTTGCAGCAAACACATTTTTTTTTCCGCTGTTTTAGCAAAAGGTTTTGCTGTTTCAGCAAACAGTTTGCTAAAACAGCAAAACCTTTTGCTATCTCTGCTAAATGTTTTGCTGTGACCATAGCGACTACCTATTTTCTCCGCTATGATCACAGCAAAACATTCAGCATTTAGCGAACAGGCTTTTTTGCGTGTGTGGATGTATCCCCTCCTAGCCGATCATCAGGTGCGATAGATGTAGCCCCTCTGCTCTCCCTATTAAAAGGGACTCTTATTCGTCGCTCACCTGAAATGTGATCGATCATCTTTGCGGTGAATTTTGTAATAAATCGTACATATTGCATTCAGTTTTTAGAACTTAAGCAGTATTTTGTATGGAGTTTGTAATACGAAAAACTTTTTTCTAGAGAATTTGAAAATACCTGTCCTGTTTTTGTCTTAGAGATCTCCGCGGCTGCACGGTCCGAGTCTGCCACAGCACCAATTCCATAGACAGCAAATATTGCAGCCTGTGGGATAGGCAACTAAACCCGGATTCTGTTGATTTCCTCAAACGGAGTATAATAACAGCAGCAGCCAAGTACGGCAACTTTCAAGCAAAGTGGTGGGATGATACTACATCACTATATAATAAGTTTACCAACGGCAGTTTTTCAGGTGATTGCTTCTGTCTTAAAATGTGACTAAACACATACAGCCATCTCATATACAAGGGAGAGGACGAAGATCCTACACTGTGCTCTCGAAGAGAATTGTTTACATATTGACGATATTTAGGTCAAACTAAACCAAAACGTAACCGAAACCAACTAAAACAGCCCCATTGTTTGCATGTGTATTATAGGTAGATTTACTGTATCTTTCATTGATGTAGCAAAAAAGTTTGCCAACTGATGATGTGTCTCGTCATGTCTTTCATTTTTGTTTTACTACGCATTGCAATGCGACAACATGTTGTCAGGAAATCAATTCTGACTTTTTAATAAGAAAGGTGAGAATGGTAGTTTCATAAGTGGGCCATTTCTTTTCGACGGAAATTGCTTTTGTTCGTTTGCCCTGTTTCTACGAAAAGAAAGATACTGTTGCGAAGTGGATTCGTCTTTTGTCCTTTTAGTTAAATCGTTTTGGTATTGCATCAAGTACAAGGCATATGCAAGATAAATCTTGACTGGCCCGAAAACAGAACTTACCTTGGGTCACCTCCAGTACAAAATAAACTTGCAGCAAGGGAAACTTTTTTTTACCCAGAAGCTATTTATCTTGATGCACTCCATTAGATACAAAGCGATATAAAAATACTTATTGAGTCGGACTTAGTGAAAAGTACATTTCAGGGCTGAAAATAATGCACCGGATGTCCAAAACGGATGCAGCTAATGGACCCCAAAAATATTGTGAAATGTGAGCCGTAGCCTAAGCCTCTCCCTGCGTGGTTTGTACTAGCACGCGATTGCGAGCGTAGAGAACGAGAAATCAAAATCTGATCCATAATAAGTTTATTTGCTTTAAGAAAATCCTCTTAATTACTTTGGATTATTAATATCCTTATAGATTATTCTTTCCCCCCAAAAGGGAGAATACCAATTCCTTTAGAGATATTATCATTCTTCTTCCGTGAAAAGGGTAATTGTAATATTATAAAGCATGGTTGGTCCAGTGAATTATTATTACTCTAAGTAATAACAAACATCGCAGTGCTGTGCGCTCTATTTTAAGCCAATTTTTTCCCGTTACCCTTGCAATGTCACCGGTCCAGCCACTTAGGAATTTATGGTGTGGCTTTGGTCATACTGGAAAAACAAAAGTAGGACAAATGCCGGTCTAGGGATGTTACATATTAATGTCTTCGTGCGAGCTCAAAAGTCTCGAAGTCATAAAAATTTAGCACCGTTGGGCAGGTTCTATGCCATTCCGTACCAATTTTTTTTTTCAGTGAATTAACTGAATCCTTTAAATTTCTTTTAGGAAGCCTGGGGCGCCTCCAACGCGGTGAATGTGACTTTGCTGTGGGAATGTTTGGACTCTTGCCGACTAGAATCCAATACCTACAACCCACTTGCACTGTCGTCGAGGTATGTCGCGGCGCTTCTTTTGTTCGCAGCCGTTGTAGCCTTGTGGGCTCAATTGGGACACTCTAGAGCCTTCTTCTAGACAGTGTCACAAGAACCGCGTCTGCAGCACTGTGGCCTCACATTCAATAAACAGGGAACTGTTTGCCGAGAACATGGTGTAACACCCAAGTTGCCCTCGGTCTGCCCTCACAGGTTTAGCACTCCTACGTGCCCCTTTTTCACATTGTAGTGTAGCGAGAACTATGTGACTCAGTATTCTAATAGATGTATAACGTCACAGTCTTTTATTGCGACCTCACAGTGTTTGATTAGGAGTGTATTCGGGGGAGTAAGGAGGAATGTGGTGCATAGCAATAAGCCACTTACTCTGAACTGTTCTGGACAGCGAAGCTATCGAGAACACGATTGTTCTAGCAAGTAAAATAGTGCTGGGGTACTCGGAGTACCTCCCCCCACTGAGAGACGAGGCAACAGTGTGGTTCGTGTTTGTTACAAAAACTCCATCTAGCACCTGGTTACATTAAAATAAACGAAAATTTCGCGAGAACAGTTACTAGACTTATTTCGGATATAAACCAACACGCTGTCGCTTAAATTAATCAGTTTTGCAGAGATAGTCATAGTAAGTTCCCTTGTCAATTGAAAATTATTGTGCCGAGACCTGTGAGCTTGTGTAAAGAGAGGATACGGACCGAAATTGGTTCAGTCTCTCCAAAAAATAACAGAACTCATTCATTTGTCAAATAACGATAAAATCCCCTGCAGTCGAAGTAACGTACTGTATTTGATAGGTGACGCAGGAGATACACATTCGTTGCCAAGGTAACCATCGTAAACGCGGCCACCTGTCTACCATACTCGCAAGGCTGTGGCTATCCGGATTAGAGGCCTTGCTGGTCTTGGCGGCTGTCACGACGATCATCGCCAAGGTCCTCGTGGCACGCTGCTCGTTGTCCTCACCGAGAACCTCATCGTGGTGGACTGCCGCTATTTCTAGGTTCGATATTTTCTTTACGTTTTTCTCGTTTGTACGTTGGTTATGGACTTTGTCGTTCAACAATGAATGTTTACTTGCGCAGTATGTAAATTTAAGATTTTGTTCAGAACACTCTCAGCCCGTTACTGACATTTTGCAAATAGACAAGGAACAAGGTTCATACAGGAGTAATACGGGTGTATGTCATCCCCCACTTTTTTAAAACACCTAATTTAATTGACAACTTGTTCCTCAGACTTAAATTACGTAAAATCCTTCATAAAGAATGTATTGTAATGAATCTTTGCATCAACATATTTGATTTAACAAACAAGTACACCATGCAAGACTTGTCTCAAACCACTAGAAACAGATTTTTAAGAAATATACTTGCCAAGTCAGAAAATTATTCGGTTGAATTGCGCGTAATACTCACAAATTTTGTGAGTAATGCTGATGGTTTTGTCAGGAACTACCTAAAAGCAGCATCCTAAGCACTTCTAAATGAAATATTCAGTATTACTTACAAAGTTCGCGCTGACCCGAGACCGCAGTATACTGACTCATCCGACCGGGGTCCGATCTTAGCTGACGTGTGCATGACCTACGACTGAACGAGTTGAAAGTAGCCAATCTTGGAGCGCCTCGAGCCGACATGGCGCTGACAGCGAATCAGTTTACATCAGCAAACTATCAGTTCACCCGACGCCAACTGCATGAACCTGAATGAATCAGCCAAATACCAGTACTCAGTTTGACGCAGTACCCTAAATCGACTGCGGGAAGCTGTACAGCTACTGAGTCACTCTCAGTTTCTCTATTCAGTTAGCGTCAGTCGCAGTTCAGCTTCTGCTTTGAATGCTTTTGGCTGGACGTCAGCTGAGTGGACCTCAGTAGCCACGACTCAGCAAACAGCAGTTCGATTTAGTACAGCTGATCAATGCGTGGACTGAACCGCTATCCAGCTCCCCGAATCAGGTGTTAGTCAGTTCTACGCAGTAACAAAAATGTACTGCGGAAAGCTGTACCGTTGCTTGTCTCCTGAGTCTCACTGAGTTTCTCAATGCAGCCAGCGTCAGGTCCGCTCAGCACTACATCAGTTACCCGTTCAGTTACTATCAGTTACCTCAGAAAATGGTCAGCGCAACGCAGCTGACGTTCAGTCTTATTTCACTTACGATTTCAGTTTCTCTCAGTTTCGTCAGTAATTGTACACGTGAGCGTAAAGACGTCAGTCTCAGGTTGGCTTTGAGGTTGGTAAAGTCAGTTGATAGCTTGATCAGCTTCGGGACAGCGTAAAGAAGTTTAGTTTCAGTTAACGTCAGTTCCACGCAGCTGTACATCATTAAAATATCAGTGGACCGCAGCCTCGGATCAGCTCATTTTTTCGCACAGGTGAGTATTACTTGCAACTTTGAGAGTAGTAATACTGTATAAATGAATTCATTGCCTGCTTGCAAAATGTCGCGAAATGCAGTTTACGGGCTGAAATTTCACGATTCTTTGAGGACCACGGCCACTGTCAAAAATGGCAACTGGTAATCACTACAGAATAATGGTCTGGTATTTTGTTCCAGTATGATTGTGAAGTTTTGTCCCTCAAATAATAGTCTGACGGATTTTGACCGTAGTATGAAAGTAGGAGAAGTATACACACCAAAGGAAGTGCGTGGCCTCTGAAATCAACGATAGTGGGCTAAAATGTTCACAAAGCGATACCTTCCGTCGAGAAAGGCTCAGCCGCGCGACCGCTGCAGAAAAAGGCTTGGCCGAGCGACGGCTACTGTAAACTGTAAATTTTCTGAAAATGGCAAACGATAGGTGAAGCATTTCTACGTCGTTTGCCGCTTTCAGAAAATGTATATCTTAGACCACCGATTTTTCCTAGCGCCTCAAACGTCCATGTACGTCGCGCGGCCAAAATGCAACTGAGTCTTTCTTAGCAGCCTCCCGCTGACTGAGCCGTTTTCAGTAGCCATCGCTCGGCCAGGCCTTTTTCTGCAGCGGTCGCGCGGCTGAGCCTTTCTCGACGGAAGGTATCGAAAGGCAGTCCAGAAACATTATTTCTGGCCCTACTCCCCTTGCTCACGCGACAACCCTCGTTGAAGGGGTTCAACTTCTCGCGCGTCTGTTTTATATTTTCCAATAATTTTCGAACTATTTCCCGTGTCGATGTGGTTGCCTCAGCGCGGCCTCTGAAGCCAAGTTTCATGTACTTTCCGTTTATAGGCCCCGTAGAGGACTATTGCTCGGGTGTTGCTGGCGCCTTTTCAGCTTTCATCCTTAATTAATCTCGTGGCAGCCTCTAGATCCGTCCAAGCGATTCCAATAAATTTTTAATGAAAAATCAAGCGGAAAATTAGTAAAACCTTTTCTTTAAGCTTAATGTCCTTATGTCAATCTAACAGTACATTTTCGAGAAAATTTTGCTCAAGCGTCAAAAATTTGAAGAAAACCGTCGATTCGACAACAATGGTCCGCAAACTTTCGTTTGTCTCCTTCGATCCTACCGCCGTCCCTGTTAGTTTAAGGCGTAAATGGATTGAATTCAAACTTGAAGACTAGGAAACCAGCTTTCCCTGAAGTATTTTTTTTTCCATACAACATTTCAGTGACAAACGGCAACGGTTCAAAAATCAAACCATTATTTGACGTGTGCCGTGTTGCGCATTTTTCGTGCGTCGGTTCTCTCCTGTTCATTAAAAATGGGAAATGGAAGGGAGCCGAATAAAGAACAAACGTACAAGCGTTTGTTGTTGAAAACGCACCATTTGAAATGGCAATAACGACGATCTTTTGCCTCAAATACGTCGTTTTTGTTGTTTTTGAAATGCTTGTGTCAAAAATAGGTCTGCCATGGACACTTGGTCACAACTAGTTGAGGTAACGATGCCTCCAGCTCAGGGGGTGCTCCCATCTACTCAGAGCGGGCGGTACGTGTCAGCTGCCTGGCTCATCTTTGCGCTCAACGTCAACGTGGCTGTCAAGGCCCTGCTGTCGGCAGAGATTGCAGATGCAACATTCCCAGCTCCATCGCTGGAGGTACAAGGACCGGAGTCGAACGAACGTTATTAATATAATCTGAAATGACGATAGGACCAGGCCCATGTAAATTTCATTGGTTTAACACATTTTGGGTTATTATGACAAATCGCTCTTCCCAGTGTGATTACACCACAAAGAATAACTTTTATCGTTTTTCGTTTCACTTTACCGATAAAGTACATTGAATATGCTCTGAGACCTCCAGGAACTTCAAAATGACCCTGGCTTCAGCATCGGGGTCTGGTCAGCGGTTCAAGAAGTAGCATTGCTAGAGATGGGCATCACCGAAAACCATTTTACGCAATGCGAGGGTCGAGAGGGACTTCGTGATTGTGAGAAACGGTTCCACGCAGAAGATCGGTTCGGAGTAATAAGGGGCCGGGAAGTGACCGTGACTTTTAAGGTAAAGAAACTTCAGCTTACCCAATCTATGCATCATTGTTCAAAGTTATTCTTTACAGATTAACAGAGTTGCGACCTGTCCCTCATTTTCGCTGAGCGAAGCTCAGTCCAAGTTGCTGAGGGGTCAGGCGTTGTCTCGGTCGTGAGTCTGTCTGTCCGTGTCTGCGTTCCTCTTTTTCTCGAAAACGGCTGCACCTATGACGGAATGCGAGTTTGCCTTATCATCTATGATTTAGAGGAGACCCAGTCTCCCCTTTTCGTTCGCTACGGACTAATTTGAAAAATTTGGTCCTTTTTTCATCGGAGGGAGCTTCAGATGTTGTTGTTTCGGTGGTGGCTACACTGAGTGGAAAAGAGCGCGAACACGCAAATGGCTCCTTGCACCCACTTCGAGACTTTCTGATTTTCTCACACGTGATCATAATGTCAGATGGTCAAACCGAGTGCGAAATTTTTAGTTTTAGAGTTGCGGAACTGGACCTACGAAGTTTCGCGAGTGTCCTGTGAGAAGAGACGAAAGTGATATTTTGAATGGTTTACGTGTTTACTTACGTAAGTTGGAGGGGGGAAGGGGGTAGTGGTTCGGGAGAAATGTAAAAAAGGCAACTATTGTTTCGAGTTCATCTTGACAAAAGAAAACGAAAAAGTTTTATGCTCCAAGACGATCGGAATCGAAATAGCAGAGTTATGTTCTAATGTTCAAATATTTTAGCCAATATCGTTAACTCAGGTAGGATAGGCCCATCAAAATCAGAGCAAGGTATATCACTTTCCTAAATTAACTAGCTTTGTCTGGAGTCACATTATGTTTAATGATATCCAATAAAATGGTGGGAGCATTTAAATCAAACTCTATGATACGATACATTATAGAACTTAAATTAAATATACTTTAGCGAGTCGTGATCCTTCAAATGCTTCGGAGAGATCTGATAAAAATGAATATGAGAGCGACAAGTTATACTTGTCGTAGGTGAGAAGTTTAAATGTATTTTGAAATCATGTTAAATATTAGGGTATTTTATTTCACTTCAACCAGAGGCAACCCAATAGAATTTCAACTTTCACAAATAAAATGAATTGAATGAAATGGGAGGCATCAAGCATCATGTGGCATTACAGAAAAGGGTAAATTGAGTAGGGGGAGGGCAGTGGGGATAGGAAGGGACAGTAGCAGACATGTTCTGTATGTGAACTTCGGGAACGCATAAATTTAAGCCCCCACCCCCCTCTTTCTCCAGCCGATGTTACAGTTGTGTGTTTACCAAAACAAATCAACCATGCATTTTGATGAATAGAAACCAGGCTTCCCAGTATCAAGCTTTTCTAGTGGACTTCCAAATCTGTTATACTGCATAGTAATTAATCAAGTTCACTACACACTAAAAGTGCCTGTTGTAGAGAGAGAGGTGCAAGGGATTTGAACTCTAGTTGAATACAGCGACCCAACCAGACCAGGCCGTGGTTTAAGGTCCGGCTGGTCCCTCCCCCCATCTCTCACGTTCAAGGAGCAGAATCGGTTGCCTACCTACTAGGCGGACCCTCATTCATTATAGTTTTGTTCTATATTTGTTACGTCTTCTGTTATATTAATGCACTTCGCTCAGCTACCCCGTGCATAATGTTAACGCACGGGGCCCTACGTAAAACAAGGAGGACATATGTTGTATTCTTCCTTCTCTTCATCCTTTTCTTCATCCTTCTCTTCCTCATCAACGTCCTCTGAACCTGAACTGTCCTCTGAATCTGAACTGCTGCCAATTATTGTATTTGTACCAGCAACTGAGTATTCCAAATCACTCTCACCCTCTCCACTGCCCTTCTTGATGCTCTTCAACATTTCCTTGTGCACCACCTTCTCTTCATCAGTCAGGCTGTTCAAAATCTGCGACTTCAATTCATTCCTTAGTTTTGAAGTATGTTTGATGAGCCTTGCCCTCACTGAGTCGAAATCGCACTTGTCGCAGTTGTAGGTCCACGAGCAGTGGAGCATTATTCCTGTAACAATAACAAGACCAGTTTGAGAAAAAGTGAAATCACTCAGGTAAAAAATCAAACTTGATTGACTATGCTGACTTACTTATCATTATTGAAATCCACTCTGGTGGAATGAACTTGAACTTCTCCTTTTTTTTAAATCGACAGAGAATTCAAGAGCTTTTCCCTTGCACATGAGATCGCAGAGACGATCGGTCCTACATTGATACAGTTGCCATGTCAGCCCCGTTTGACCATTTGACAGAGTGAGTGAAGTGAGCCAGGATGCACCTGGCCCGCAGCTTCCCGCCAGCGCTCCCTGTCGGCTGGCCATCCGAGTGGACAGGCACTGGTCGCACTTGGTCTCTTCCTCCTTCCTTTCCCTCCCACACCCCACTTTCCCTTTTAATCAGAGTTTCGTCTCAACAAAATAACCAATTATTACACATGATTACAATTTTGTTTTAAGTTTATTTTTCCATAACTTGTAAAACGGAATTTCAATTTGAAATGCGAGTCTTCTTCTGAGGCATCCGCCAGCGATCAACATCTATGAATGTGTGAAAGTGATATACTTAAAAGATATTTAAATGTCTATTTAGATAGACATTTGACATTCATTGACAAGTGTTGGTCGCTCTAGCGGTTCACGTACGGGTTAACTTTTGCTGGCGCCTGTCACGGACTCGGTAGACAAGCCCGCCGCGCAGCAAAGTGAAACAGGTGGCCCACCCCGGAGTAAAGTGCGTATCGCACCGCCCACTCGAGGGGGTGAGGGTAATAGCGTTTTAGCTGGGGATTCTGCAGGGACTGATGTGGGATGATGCCTCCGGATATTTCCCGGTAATCCTCAGGGATGTAATGGAGGACTACAGGGATAGGATTCTAGAATGTTTTCCGCGGGCCCATAGAAAATCAGTAAGCGAAATTCTGTAGGGACTGCTGAGGGAGGTTTTTGAGGGATGTCTACAGTTAATTCCCGCAAATACCTGGAGATGTTGGGTGAGGATTTAATAGGGACCACTCAGGTATTTGCAGGGATCCACCAGTGAGAATAATCTCCAGGTATTTTGAGGGAGTAATTCCCTAGGATCCTCCAGGGATGTGGTTTGCGGTGGACTCTGAATACAGGCAAGGCGGTGAAAACCCAGGGACTTCAGATATCATAAATATCACAGAATTTCGCCAGGATTATCACAAGGATTGTCTCAAGGACAGCAGAGGGACAACAAAATCTGGAGGGACTTCTGGGGATCGGTGAAGGACAATCCCTCAGTGTCCCCCTGTCCATCAGGGTCATCAGTTTCTTTAGTGCCACGCGCTAACTGTTACCTTTCTGTACACAACCTTCGTATTGTAATTTTGCCAAGCCGAGAGGTTAAATTTGGAGCGGGGTTTGCATTAATAATTGTATAGTAGAGTTACTTTTCTTATACCAACAAAATCCTTATCCCTACAGTGTCTGCCGCCTTGCACCCACAGGCTCTCCAGCACCCTACCACCTCAGCAGGCGGTCTTCTACGCGAGAAAGGCATATCCCCTGCTACCTATGCTTGACAAAGTCATACTGCGTCTGCACAGCAGCGGCATCCTGGGCCACTGGATCAAACAGGACTGGTAAGCATGAGCATCTCTGGCCATAGCGCGTCCACTCTTGATGTTAGAGTAAATGTTTGTCCACAAATTAGTACAAATTAGTACAAAATAATATTACTTTTGGCTCCCCGTAGAAACAGATGTGAGCGCTAATCAAACACTTGCAAGTGCCAGTCCAAGACACAAGTAATAATCTAACGTGTTGCATCGATTATTTTTTTATTTTTTATTTTTTGGAATGGCCAAAAGGAACGTTGTGATAATGATGTGCTTTTTATGTTTTCTTAGGTGGGAAATGGCACAGGGCCATGTACGCCTAAACAACACTTCATCGATGAGTGCACGTGTTGAGTGGGACGCTTTCTTTATCCTTTTCGCTGGCCTCGCTTTGTCTGCTGCGGCATTCCTTTTTGAAATCAGTCAGAACGCGATCACAGCGCTCTTTTTTGTTCCCCTGAACCTGCGTAATGGTCAACTTGCATTGAGGAGGCCAGTATCAGTTTGGGACGTAATCTTGTTTCCGGGTCGCTGGTCAATACGCCCCCACCGAAATTCGCAATTAAACGACTACACAAGCTAGAGGAAGAGGTCCCTACGGAACCTGCAAGTACCTGACAAGTGGGCAAGTTTCTTGGGTTTAGATTAGCAGCTCGCGCTGCTTCTCTTGGTGATTACAATTTAGTAGTGATATAATACGAAAATTTCCTTTTCTAGTTTTCCACTACTTTATAACCAGCGATCATACAATTTATTGGTACCTTGACACCTGTTTCAGTTTTTATCATGAATATGTAGGATGTACATTGTATGGAAAAAGCCGTGGAGAAAAGGAGGGCTAGGATACGTTTTGTTCTGAAACGACTTTACGCAGACGTGAGGTCTCCAGCGAGTGACTTAATACGGCATGCCTCAGCACTCCAGACAGTGGTGGACTTAACGGTTCTCCTCGTGAGGCAAGCGACGATGGGCTTCGTGAGCTTCTCCTTGGTTGCGCCCTCAAACAGGGCATCGATGCCCTCGAAGCGGCCGACGTCACTTGGGGGGTCAAAGTCACCGCGAGCGTGCACTTAGCAGAGGCATTCGGCCAAGTGCGGCCAGGCGGTCGTTGATCTCTTCGATCTGGTCGTCCGAGTAAATGTACTGCACAGGGAACAGCCAGCATAAACTCTTCCACCGCGCAAAAAAGCCCGTCTGCTAAATTAGCAAAAGACAGGGGTCCACGTTTTGATGTTCTATCAAATAACATATTTTTGTTTTCGCTGAACAAAGGTTTTTGCTGTTTCAGCAAAAGTTTTTGCTATCTCTGCTATATGTTTTGCGACCATAGCAGCTTGTGGTTTTTAAATAAAATCTGAAATACATTTTGGTGGTTGTTTTGAAGTGTGGCGGTTGAATTTAAACGTCAGTGAACCTCTATGATGTAGTTTAAACTTTGGGGAGCTTCGACATTTATTTTGAAGTTCAGGGAACTTCAACGTTTTCTTTAATGCATCCATTGATTAAAGTACTGTACCTCCTGTGTCTTCTTTATACTCAGTCAGTACCAGACCGATGATGCTTCAATAATTGGCGCAGTTGGTTTGGCTGAGAAAAGGGGAAGGGGCAGACCGAACTCTATGTATATCAAATGGTGCACCCTTTCAAATACAATACTGAAACAATTTGTTTCTGGTCATAATCGATCTGTTTTTTCGATAACTTTGAAATAGTTTTGAGTTTACCATTGCTCAGCCAACAGCCGGCCAGCGTCTATCGAGATCTTCCGCAAGTTTTCTTTCCTTAAACATGGTGACGAGTTCGATGCTCCCTCTCCTTTCCTATTTTTAACTAACTGGATTCGCCCACGAGCAACAGAAACGCATGGAAATATAATAAGACAATTTCTGTACAAAGATTGTTTTCAAAGTATATCACTACTGTGACGAACAAGTACAAGTTCAATCCACCTTTGTCGGTCTGTGGCTGTTGCCCTCTCTGCGCCGGGCCTGTAGGCAACCCAGCTAGGGTGGCCCAAAAAAAATCAAAATATTCGGAGAGAGCAACGCTGGTCAAAATCGAGTAGTGGATGAAAAATAAAAGCTTACGTGTTTTTTCCTTTTGCTGTGAGATCACTCTAAATAACTGCTCAAAGCCCTTAAACTTTAGACAGGGTCCTAAGTGCATTGCGCGAGGTATTTGAACACGAAGTTTTGCTCCGATTTCAACGACACGGGTATCACTTTATTCGTCCTTTTCTGCTGAGAAAGTATATGTGTCTACGTGGGCTGTAGGTGCTACGGTTCAGATTTTATCGCGTTTTTACTTCAGCCGATTTCCAAAAAAGTGCAATTTTTACTCGTTTTTTGTCTGTTTTGGAGCCTTAAGCGATCCCAAGCCGACACCTAGGGCTGATATCACTTGTCCTTGCACCAGCCAATATTCTTGGACCCCGACACGGGCATTTGAGTGCATTGCCTACCCTCCAGGGGCACGGAATTCTCGCGAATTCAACACAAAGTTTGACTTTGGGTCAAAATAGCGAACTGAGACGAAAAAAATCGATGGCAATGCGCCTACATGCACTCCTTTAGCAACACTAAGTGCATACAAAAAAATTTAAAATTACTTAAAATTTAAAAAATTAAAAACTTGCTAAAACCTGTTAAATCCTGTCTTTTTTTTTTTTTTTTTAATTTTTGCACTTAGTGTTGCGAAAGGAATGCATGTAGGCGCATTGCCGTCGATTTTTATCGTCTCAGTTCGCTATTTTGACCCAAAGTCCAATTTTGTGTTGAATTCGCGAGAATTCCGTGCCCCTGGAGGGTAGGCAATGCACTCAAATGCCCGTGTCGGGGTCCAAGAATATTGGCTGGTGCAAGGACAAGTGATATCAGCCCTAGGTGTCGGCTTGGGATCGCTTAAGGCTCCAAAACAGACAAAAAACGAGTAAAAATTGCACTTTTTTGGAAATCGGCTGAAGTAAAAACGCGATAAAATCTGAACCGTAGCACCTACAGCCCGCGTAGACACATATTCTTTCTCAGCAGAAAAGGACGAATGAAGTGATACCCGTGTCGTTGAAATCGGAGCAAAACTTCGTGTTCAAATACCTCGCGCAATGCACTTAGGACCCTGTCTAAAGTTTAAGGGCTTTGAGCAGTTATTTAGAGTGATCTCACAGCAAAAGGAAAAAACACGTAAGCTTTTATTTTTCATCCACTACTCGATTTTGACCAGCGTTGCTCTCTCCGAATATTTTGATTTTTTCTTGGGCCACCCTAAGCCCAGCGGGCATCAAGCGCACAGGTCACGTCACAAGTTGAGCGAGCGTCTTTCCGGCTCGTGCACTCTGTGGTTAGATAAGCCAGCAGCGATACAAGACAGTTAATTTCGGTAATAACCAATGGGGTTAATAGGATTGATAAATTATAAATAGGATTATTGTTTGCTGTGTACCGCCGTTCTGAACAGAAGCCAGCCTTTTAAAGGAGTCAGATTAGGAAAGTTGTTCATCATAGTTGATTTTATTCCTAAACTAATATTGCTGGTTGTCGTCTCATCACCGTCCAAACGCAAGTAAGTTTACTGGGCCACCGTGTGTCATAATCCGCGATTCTTCGTCTATTAAAGAACTTTCGCAGTCCACTGAATTTCCCTCTTGATATTATTTTCCAATTATGTGGCGAAGTGCGGCTCTACCATAGTAAGATCCACGTGCCATCAGAAGTCAGAGACCGCCTTCTTTCCTCTTTCCTCGCCTCTGCGTGCCAGGTCCGTCGAACGCTGCGTTCTTCTTGTCCGTACAACCAGTCGTTGGGTGTCCTTGGATAGACGATGACTTGCAGTCTTCGTGAGACCGGGTCGGGACAGCAGCAGCTCTCGGCTGTTGTTTCGACCTCGTGTCACCTCACGTGGGTCCATTTATGTGTGTCTGCGCAGTCAGCTGATTTTGAAATCCGTTGCTGTCATGGTGGGAGCACTAGAGTCGTGCAACTAGAGTCGATAATTCTCAAATGCACAGTCTCAGCTTCGGGTGCTGGTGGGTGCTCGCTAACATCAATGAGCCTTGGCCTTGGCCCTGGTGCACTGTGGGCTGCTCGCCGAGGAGAGGGCCTTGAGGAGGCGGGCGAGGAGCCAGAGCGCGAGGCCTGCGGCCAGCGCGGTGGCGGCCAGGATGTCCAGCATCCAGACCTCGTACCAGCGCAGGCGCAGCGCGGGCGAGCGCAGGTGTGGGGCGCCGCCCGTGCGCGCCACCATCTCCCCGAACCAGGCGGCGCGCTCTACCGGCGGCTCCTTCTGGTCGCGCACCGCGCTCTGCACCACCTTCATCGCCTCGCGGTATCTACAAACAAAACGACAGATGGTATTATACACATTCACATTACATATTCATATTCACAAGTACAGGTGGTGTTGGACTATCAGTATGACAAACTAATATTTACAATATATACAATGCAATGTGAAAGTTTGCTCTTCATTCAACATTTGAACGGCTCAGGTGTGGTGGCACATTCACGAGGGAACCCGAGGACTCTTGAAACAACAGCTCTGTGAAAGATGCTGGGAACATTTTCATAGAAGGAAAGCATTGCGGCCTGCCCGCAGGAGTGGATTTAGAGGGGGGCCTTACTGTGGGCCTTGCCTACTATTTTCAAAGGGTTTGCAGGGCAAATTGCCTATCTTTCAGACAGCTTCCCATATGACTAGGGGGCGATCTAACGCCAGGGGTAGGGGGTCGGTCACACCTTTTCCTCATTTAACCGCAGCTTGCATCCAACAGAAAGATGGTTATTTCAGTTTTTAGCAGATGATACCTTAAATACTTTAACTAAATATAAAGAAAACATAAGTAACTTTAAGGTGTCAGCTAGCTTTTACTCTCGATAAGCAGGAAAGAGAACTAAGAGCAAAACCAGAAATCATTATTTGTGCGCTGGGGGAATAGTGTCCGGCTGGCTGGCTGAGTGTCGCGCCAAGCCCCATTCCTTGCCCTGCCTAACAATACCGAGCCGGATTGGCCCCTTCCCTGACCAACAATACTGGGCCACCGCCGCCAGCCGTCCTGCCCTCCCCGTATATGTCCTCTGCGCCACTAGGCCACCGAATTGCAAGATTGCAAGCAACCAAACAGAATGCAGCTAATGGGATAAAATAAGAACATAGCCTTATTCATAAATTTGTATCATCTGCTTTCAAGATCGATTCTTGATTGAGATTTTTATTTATTTTTAACTTTCTCTGGAAAAATGGAGTGAATTCCTTTCTTCTTGAAAACTTTCACTGAGTAGAGGTTGTTCCTAGGTGTGTGATGCTAATGGTACTGAACCATACCTGGGGTTGTTGATGACGTCGGTGAGCGCCTCGTAGAAGCTTTCCTCGGTTATGGTGCGGTAGATGACCTTACGGCCGATTCCTATTCTCTCTACCTTTTCAGCGTACCGCGGCTGGTCGTCCATGAAGGGCACACCAAGGATGGGCACCCCGTGGTAACTAGCCTCCTGGGTGCCAAGTGCACCATTGTGAGAGATAAAGCAGCGAATGTTGGGGTGTCCTGTGAAAAACACAATTGTCATTCAAGTGCCTTTTCAGTGCAGAAAACAAACACCCGATGAACAGAGCCACGTTCTGTACCCAGAATGTCGTTCTGCGGCAACCACTTGGCGACGCGCACGTTGCGTGGCAGCTTGTCTAAGATATCGTCCTCCTCGTACTTCCACAGCACGCGCTGCTTGATGCGGCCGAACGCCCTTAGGATGGCGTTCCGCTTGTCTTTGTTGAGGGCGGCCGATCTGGACGTCACAAAACTTATGAAGAACCTTGCCCGAAACTGATCTAACATCTAGAAATGTGCGTTACTACCTGACATTCGTTCCGAAGGACATGTACACGAAGCCGTTTGGCGCCGCCTTCTCGTTGACCCAGGCCAGGATGTCGTCAGGCAGGGGCTTCGCGGGCCTGGCCTGCATGCCACCCACCTCGACAATGCTGGGCACTATTGGCATAGACCCGTGCAACCCTGGGTTGGTATTCACCAACGATATGGCTACGTCTTTCTCCAGCTCGGCCAGCGGTGGTGAACCAGGAAAATTCTGGAGACAGAATTTCAAAGAGTTTGAGGGAGCCGCTGTCGGTTGAAGGAGGGGTCCCCAACGACGTTCTAGCGAGTACACTGGCTGCCCTAACTGGAAGACGCAGGAAGATGATGAATAAGATTATGGTCTTTGCGAAGAAAACCTAGGGAAACCGAAAACGTCACTGCGAAAAAAGTTGTAGGTTTCAGGGGAAACTTTTCTTCGACACGTGTCGTAAAGTAACAGTCCAAAATTGTAAAATTACACACTGGGAAATTCTTGCAAAGAATTTTCAAGCAGTAGTGTAAGGAAGTTTGCATTGCAAACTATTTTCTTTGCATTGCAAACTATTTTCTTTGCATTGCAAACTATTTGCTTCGTAAGTTACGAAGAAATGGTTTGCAAGGTTACGAACTAATTATTTGCAGCGTTACGAACGATTTCCTTAGTAAGGTGCGATTAATTAGTTCGCAATCTGAAGGATTTAGTTCACAATGCAAAGCATTTTACAACGCTTGAAAACTCTTTGCAATGCAATGAAGAGTTCTTCGCAAGCTTTTTACAGTGCAAGCACTTTGTATCGACTTGACATTCATCGACGAGCAAGTTCAGGGTGTCATAAACTTACGCTATATTTTGTAAATGTTAATTACAAAATATATCATAAATTTCCGACGGCATTTTCACAGTGATACGAGAAAAGGGAAATTGTAGGTCAAAAAGTTACAGGACTACATAAACATAGTTGCCATAAGCCCAAACGTACCAGTCTACGGCAGGGACCCGTAACTTAACAAAGTTGACGTTACAAAAAAAAAGTTTCACGTTACGTTCCTCGTACCGATATACAAACAAAAATTGATTTGTTACGTTACGTAACTTATAACGGGTAACGTAACAAATGTAATTTTACAAAAATGTAACTTATTTATTATTACGGATACTCCCTAATATCTCACGTTATTGATTTCATGAGCTACAAGCCGAGCCCCTTGCACCGAAAGACCGCTAAAAAATTACTTTCTCAAATACGTTATTTCTCCAAATGCTGTGTAACGTAAATCGCTACAATCAAGTTACGTTACAGTAACGTAACAAAATTATTTACGGGCTTTTAAATTCGTTAAATTCGTGCCGGGAACTTGTAACGTAACGACAGTATGTTAAGTTACGGGTCCCTGGTCTACGGTTTTACCTTAGCGATCATAGTGTCCACGTCTGGCCGGTACACCCAGTCGGTGTACGCCCGCCAGATGATCCAGCGGTACAGACTCTTCGCACGCTCAGTGAAGGTGAGTGGTTGACCGCTATGGGCGCCGACACCACCATAGGGCAGAAGAGAAGGGAAGTAGGGACTGCCCATAATCCGCAGGATTCCCTCGGGCATGTTGTAGGGAGTCATGACGACCATGGGCCGTCTGCCAATTTCGTAATTGAGCTGAAACACATTTGGTTACCTGGGACAACCATGATATGGTAACAAGATTAACTATCATACAGTTATCAGATCCCTGTTTTAGTCCTCACGGCCATTTTGATGTTGTCTTATCCATCACTTCATGGCTGTCCCGAAAGTAACGAGGTTGGCAAACAACATTTGTACAATTTATTACTTGTTCCACATTTTTTCTGATTTTTTTCTGTTAAATCACATTTAAAATTTTAAGAGTGTATTAAACCCGAACACAATTACGTAAAACATAATCTTAGTTTTTAAAACTGTTTACCCACATTCAAACGTATACATCGTAAAAACTACATTACTATGTATAAAACTACAGAACTATTGAATATATAAACGTTGCAATGCAATCGTTTTGAGAAAAAATGTAAAAGGCCGATTCCAGGATGGGGTGTCCATACGTCACGTGATTTGTGAGCGACTGGGAGGTGCTACGGCTTCGTACAAAACATGACTGGATGCGTCTTGAGGATACGAGTCAGGACACGTGTTGTAGAACAACGTAGCGCCTCCAAGTCGCTCACGAATCGCGTAACGGACGCACATTTTTGACCATTGCCCCAGGAATTGCCGAAAACTGGGCAACTATAACAATATTATTGTAATTCACCAAAAATAAAGATTTGCGACATTCCTAATGTTTACTCACAACTTGCGGCGATTCGCACTCGGCCAAACTTCGGCAATCCAAAGGGAGCAGCAAAACGTTGACGTGGTTAGTCGTCAAATACACTCACCCCGATCAATGCCTCCTGCATCGGAAAGTCAAGGACGAAAACGTCAAACTTAGGCTTCTTCAGCTTCAAATAGTTTCGGAGGTCTGCGAACGCCTTCGATTCGAACACAGTATTTGTGGAGACTCTGTAGAAGCCAAACAAAAATTCGACCTCTTCAAACAAGCCGTAGTCGTAAGTCTCTTCGAGGTCAAAGCCCTGTAAAAACATTAAATTTTATTCTGGAAAACAATCATAACTACATTGTAAGTAATGTCTTCAAATATTGACGGAATGGGTCGGTCATTTCTTTAGCCGATCTGAACCGTTTTTCAAGTCAGCGGGAGGGCCGTACCATGCGATAGACGGACCTTCCCGTTCTGTCAAAATAGGCAGGTACAGACCGGTCCATAATAAAATACAAAGGT
>NW_026267141.1:1930377-1932418 GCF_000697945.3 Frankliniella occidentalis | reverse complement strand
TTATTAACTTGGTTAGCCTGTATCTATTAAAATTGATAACTTTACGATTTGAGGAGCATAAAAGGAAAATGTTTTCAGCTGGAGAGGTTTATAAAATTATAGCAGGAAATCTTTTTCTTAGCTGGAATTAATACTACTGTCAATGTCGGATTTTAAAAATAGGAAAAAAAAGGAAAACCTTCTAATGTGTATAAAAGATGGTGTTCCTTAAATGGGATTGCTTCTGTGCACATCCAAAACGGTATACAATACTATCCAAGAAATATACAAATTTTGGGAAAAGATCGGTCTGGATGGTCTGGTTGCTCACACAAAAGTTTTCATGTAGGGGAAATAGTTCGTTTACATTTAGAGTGCACACCGGTTCACACTAGGCAGCGGGGAAAGGTACTCACATACTCCTCCCCGAACGTCTTGTCCGCCATAACGAAGCTCGTCATGTTGGGGTGCGGGGTGGCCGGTGGCCTGATAACCAGCTCGGTGATGTGGTGACCACGGCGCAGGAGCTCGCCCGCCAGTGCGCTCACCCAGATGTAGTGGCTGGGCGAGGACACGGTGCTGACAAACAGCACGTTCAGAGGCGACGCCCTACAAGGTGCTAGGGCGGCCAGCGCGGCCAGCGTGACAAGCAGCATGCTGCAAAAGCACAAACTGTGAAGAAGCCTTCTGCGTGCACCTAAATGTCAAACACTTCGCTGCCAGCAGTTATAACGGAAATATTGACGGAATGGGTCTTGAATTTCTTTACCCGATCTGAATCGTTTTCCAAGTCAGCGGGAGGGCCGTACCATGCGATAGACGGACCTTCCCGTTCTGTCAAAATAGGCAGGTACAGACCGGTCCATAATAAAATACAAAGGTGCGATTCGCGGTCATTATCACAAATGCTACTGAATCTTTAACACTGTTGGCAGACTCGGACGACATTTCGGTGGAGGTGGGAACACTAATGACGTGGACAAAGTTTTGACAATGCAGTCATTAAGAATGGACCCAGTCCATATCGGGACGCAACTTATCCAAAGCGTGAAACGTTGATAAGTAGCGTGCATCGACTGACCAGTGGACTGTATAAAAATAGCTGCCAGAAATAAAAGTCATGCTGATATATGATACTACTTAAACGTGAAAACAGATCGAATGTATGTTTAGATAATACACTCGGAAGTCATTGACTGAGGTTGAGGTTACAGTAGAAATTCAATAATTGCCACTGAGATCTCTCTTTCTTCTTTTCTTTTTTGAGGGGGAAGGGGGGGGGGAGGACGAATCCTGTAACCCTTATACAGAAAGAAAATGAGCATCTAAAAGTGCAGAAAATATCTAAACGCAATTAGAACAAAATAGAAAACAAGCGTTCAATCGGTCTTGATGCACCATGATATGGGTACGAACAGTACAGTCAGCTATGGTCCACGGAGAGGTTTCCTGACTTACTTTGGTGGCGGGATGTGCGCTGTGGCCGGCTGCTCTACACTAAGAGTCGCTAGCATCGCCTCGCTGCCACTATCCCCCCTCATTCAGCCGCCACTGCCCCCCCCCCCACCACACACACTGTGTCTTTCTCTCACGTTTGGTCAGTGTGATTATATTGTAGTGAGTACTGATGTATTATTTTTCTGTCGTGTCTGCCACAGCGTTCTGTTTGACGCTGAAGGCCTAACCACTAACAGGTTAGATTAGACGATAAGATGTCCTTCTTGTCCCACATTCCGATGATAATTTTTTAGTTTGGCACCTGCACATGGGTGTGTTATGCCGGAACGTAGTTTTAAATAAAAGCTTACAATCGAAGTTTATCCGGTGATACAATCGGATTTCAATGGCGCTTTACAGTGTAATTGTTTGCACCCCCAGATAAGGTTTGGCCGAGGGGGAAATCACTAGGGTTCGTAGCGTACGGACTATATTTCGTAGTATTTCTCCTACCATTTCGGTTATTTCTCCTGCCATTTCGGCTATTTCCCGCCTATTTCAGATTATTTCAGGCTATTTCGCGCTATTTCGGAGTATTTCAGGGGTATTTCGCGACTATTTCACC
>NW_026267141.1:1929215-1930327 GCF_000697945.3 Frankliniella occidentalis | reverse complement strand
CGTTTGGACACTGTGATTATTATATTGTAGTGAGTACTGATGTCTTATTTTCTGTCGTGTCTGCGACAGCGTGCACGGTGAAAACAAGCCCTGGGATTCCCAGGAGTTTTCTGCATTTTCCAGGGGAATTGGAAAGCCCCAGCGGATGCCCTGGAAACGTGCGATTTTCCCAGGGGTTGTCCTGGGTTTCCCAGTAGCTCTCCTGGGAACAATTGCTTTTTTCCAGGGCATCCACTGGGGTTCCAACTCTCCTGGGGGAATCCCAGGACTCGTTTTTACCGTGTGTTGTTTGCGTAAGCGGTTTTCTCGGGTACATTAGAAGGCCTAATCACCACATTCCGATGATAGTTATTTTTTTTTTTTTTTGCACCTGCACATGGGTGTGTTATGCCGGAACGTAGTTTTAAATAAAAGCTTACAAGAGAAGTTTATCCCCAGTGATACAATTAGATTTCAATGGCGCTTTACAGTGCAATTGTTTGCACCCCCAGATAGGGTTTGGGATTTGTTTTAGCTGCTGTTGTGTTTGAATGTCGTTTTACGCGAATTTTATTGAAAAGTCGCCAAATTTATAGCCTAATTAGAAACTATACATGCACATATCTCCAGAACCGTTTGAGCTACAGCGCCCAGATTTTGCAAGAAATCATCCCGGGTGGAAGGATCTACACTTTTGACTGCATCAGTTTTCTAAGTTTTTTCCCAACTTATAATGCAGATAGAGTGCATGCGAGTCTAAGTCACAAGTACGGTTTCAAGTGTGTCTATATGGTAGTTTCAGTGTTCTGAAACTCCAGTTAAAGTACAAAAAAACATGCTTAAACTGCATTATAAGTACGAAAAACTGTAGTTTAACTGTGCGAAAAGTACCACTTTTTTCGGACAAACTACAGTTTTCCGACAGTTTTCCATAGTTCGTTTCAGAATTCTGTCAGGTTTCTGCAACTTAAATTACAGTTTTACTGTAGTTAAATGTGAGTTTTGCTGTGTACTATAAGTATAGTTCTTGTTTTCAAATTTGAAAATTTTTATGCCCCACGTTGCCCTAATTTTCTTTGGTTACGCTTCTCCCTTTCGAATTACCAATTTTACCCTCGAAACTACTTACTTGG
>NW_026267141.1:1925715-1928795 GCF_000697945.3 Frankliniella occidentalis | reverse complement strand
AGTTTGAACGCTATAGTCCAAACTACAGTTTAACTAAAGATCCTTCCACCCGGGATAACTCGCTCGGCACGTTCTTTCCACGTAGAAAATTTGAACGAAACCAAATAGGGTCGCAAAAAGGGGTCCCCTGATTCAGCTGTCACCGTAGTAGTACTCCTGTACGCTTGCTTACAATCCAGCGTCCTCTGTGTGTTTGGTTTAGAGCAAGGGGAGGAGGTAGGGGCAGGCGCTCGGGTCGGCTTAACAACGCGTGGCGTGGCTCAGCGCTCGACGCGCTTACGGTCCCCGCCTAGCGCGATATATGAGCTTGCTATTGGTTCTCTTTATTATTTCTTTATCGAGAGTTAAAGCCGATGACACCTTCCTTTACTAAAGTATACTTATGTTTAGTCTGAGTGCAAGGTAACATCTGCCAAAAATGTGGAGAATTGTTAAAGATTTTTGCCCGGGTAGTGTTAAGCTTGAAGACCTTTCCATATTCCTGCAACCAGTCGACAGTGGAGACTAGTAATAATGGTGAAACAAATATGAAGCACATGCCAAACGAGATGCAAATATCAACACGAACACGAGGTAAATAGCGTGAGACAGTTGGGTGTTTATCGATTGTGCTGCCGATGAGACCCTCAACGCCAGGGTAGCATTCTCCTGAAACGGACCGTAAGATTTTCAGAGATGGGGTGAATACTTCGTCATCTCGGAAAGGAGAGTTGATGACTTCCTCAGTCGTCATTTTACAAGACTTGTGTTAGTAATATCAGTTATATACGGTAAGTTAGGAACCCACCGGCGCAAGTTTAGTACCATCAATAACAATTTAGGAAATATGGCAGGAGGCGGTATTTTGATTTTACAATTTTTCTGGCATCAGAATTTTACAAAAGGTGCTTGCTTACCCAGTATTTGGCAGCAATAAAATGGTCGCTTGCAAAAGTTGAAAAGTTGTGCGTTAGTTAAAGAAAAGATGAGGTCAGCTGCGCTCACTTCTATTAATTGTTATCTACAAAATAATATTGGCAGCAGTCGAGGCAGCAGAGAAGAAGCCATATGTATGTCCCGTGTTCTTACACTAACTCATAGTGCTGGCCTTTTACGTGACTAGTGTATTAAAAGTTATAACTAGTTCTGGAGTCTGGGTGCACCTTCTGTGATGACACAGATCTGGGTTCCGCGCTAGTTTATCTCGTTATTCATAGCCCTATTGGGCGCTTGAAACATACAAATACGCAGTAGTTCCAGTGACCTCTGTACAAGCACGTAAATCAGCTGGTCGCTGTACAAAGCCGAATATTATGGTTTTTGATTGTTTGAAGTGACCGGCGAATTACGTAGTCCATACGGAGCTGCCCGCAACTAACTGTCAGAAGGTTTCAAGTGTCGTATTGGAGAAACGTTTTGAGTCACTAGAGTGATGGAGAGAGTTTCCTGTCGCTTGGCCGTATATCTACAATAACTTTAACGTTAGGTGTTATTGATAAGGGCACTGTACCTATGTGTTAGGTTTCGGACCCTGCTGGGTACAACATTTGATTCACAGGTACATAGCAGGCCGACGGGATGCGTCATACCACCAGAATCCTTGTCGCTTTAGTACTCGGGCCTATGCTCCAAACCCTCGCCCGCCTTGCTCTCCGACCGTCTCAGCTACAGACCGGACTGCCCCCGGAAGTGCAGTGCGCCTTGACATTGCTGCCGCCCTATTTGCAGCCCGTTGAGCCCTTCAACTCGAGTCTGTTTATCACAGGGCGGTGAGTGCCAGACTGTGAATGTTCTATAAATCGCGGATCTTAAAGTAAATTACATTCATGACAGTGGGGGGCTTGTATTGGGGGGTACTCCAAAACGACACCTCCTATGCACAAGCAGCTATGTTCTTGAGCTGTGCAGACAAGCAGCTATCTTCGTGGGCTGCGCAGACAAGCAGCTATCTGCTGGAGGGTGGCGGACAAACAGCTATCTGTTTTTTTAGGAGGTTAGGGTTCACCTATTCTCCGTCCAATAACTTCTGTCACTGACAAGTTAGGAACATCGGGAGTGAAATTCTATATTTTGACAAAGTAAAGGAAGAAGTTGACGCAACAGTAGAGTGTCTACGTCATTTGTGGACAGAAATATGAATGCCCAAAGTCGCGAGGTGGAAAAAGCAGTTAGCTGTTTGTCTGCACAGCTCAAGAAGATAGCTGTTTGTCTGCGCGTCCCAAGAAGATAGCTGCTTGTACGTAGGAGGTGTCGAAAAGTGCGCTGCGGTGAATGTAGAAGAACAAAAACTGAAGGAGGAGAGGCGCACAAGCCGCTCCCCCACTCCGCCGCGCGCGGCCCCCCACTCTTCTCTTCCAGTTCGTGGGGCAGGGGGGAGGGGGGGCACGAATATTTTATTGTAATCACATCTAACATCTACTCAAGAGCTTCAATCATTCTTCAATCTAAGAGAACCAACCATCCAATAAATTAACGGAATTTCCTTGACGTCAATGGAAATGCCTTAAACCAAAGATACCGATTTCCTTAAATCTCTTATATGAAATTCCCAAGGTTTAAGGATACCAGGCTATTACCTGGGTGTACCACTTAATTTGCTTCCAGAATTATTGCTTAAAATGCAAAATAATATAATTGTGGTTTTGTACTATTTCTTCTGTTTTCTATTTAACGTAGCTCTGTTATCTGTTATACATGTTGCAGGTCCCGCTGGCTTGACCAGTTACTGGCTCATCTTCCGCCTGTGGCGGGAGTGTCCGTGTTCACCGTAAGCGCCCGACCGCGCGACAGAAACCCTCGGCACATTTTCGGAATATCCTCTCCCAGGGCCCTTATACTTGTGGCGGCAGACGAGCCGAGAATACTTATTCAAGTGGCATCACAACTTTACGTGCCGTACTTCACCCGCATCATTCTGTGGACAACCGCAAGGTTTCGTTTTTGATAGCCTATAACATCGCTCGTTTAGAGTCAGTTTTGCGACATTTTTGGTTACCAATAAGACTCACACGGTAAAAAGAGTGTCTTGAAATCCGAGGAAATGTCTTGGATTTCAAGGTCGGGTGGATAATTTCAAGATTGGGCCTTGAAATCCCCGACTC
>NW_026267141.1:1918921-1920332 GCF_000697945.3 Frankliniella occidentalis | reverse complement strand
ACGATCCGTTTCTGGACGGACCTTTTTTTACTCCCTTTTGATTCGTTGCTAGCGACACGAAATGCGGCACATCGGGAAGCTATCACCGTTTCCGGCGGAAGAAGTCTGTTTGTCTTGAGAGTCCTTTTGGTTTATCCTAGTAAATGGGCTTTGTTATCGCTCAGTCAAAACCTACACTCGAGCCTACACTGCATTTTTACTATCCTATCAACGGACTTGTGCTCCAAAGTAATTTTTGTAACAAAGAGATTTCCATGAAAGTAATTTTGTAACGAAAATTGATTTTAGTACAATAAGGAGTAGATTGAGCACTTCGGGGGAAAGGGTGACAAAAATTCGGAGTGCTTGAAATTCTTTGATAACCCAAGATAATTTTGGTTAAGTTAGTACGGCTGCCTTACGGACAGACAGGGTAGGCAAACCCTAAACACTGTGGCATCCGCTTCAATACACCCAACATCATGTTTATTATTGTCATACACATAACGCCGTGGTGTAGTGTGACGGTTTTCCATTTTAGATTAAAACTAGGCTTGTTGCCGATTTCTTTAACCATGGAGACTGCCCTGAAAGGACGCATGATTTCCATTTCACAAACGTCACTTTATTTATGGATAGAAGAGGTGGAGTTTACGGATACCTGGAATTCGATCTTTCAAGCCCAGCAAAAGTCCTTTCGAAGGTAAGCTGAAGGTTACGTGGAAAACAAATCGGGGTTGCCCCGAGGGGTCCGCAACTTTTTCTTACTTCGCCAACTCATTTTCTTGCGGACTCCCTCAAGTAGAATTTTTGGTTGTTGGGTTTGTTGAAAATTCATAAATATAGGCCACCCAGCAGAAGCGCACCAAAGCACTCAATGAGCATTTAGTGCGCATCAGGAAAGGTCTCAAGTCCAATGTTTTCAGGTTTCATTCATCTTCAACCGCTGCTTGGGTGGCATATCACCAAACCTGTGTGAATATTATCAAACGCTTTCGTGGGGGACATCGATCTGCAACCTTCTCGTTTTAAAACACATGTTGTGGTCTCAAATTCTTGAGAGTACACAGCCAACCTTTAAATGTCCTTCTAAAGCTGTAAGTGTTATAAATTTTACAATCACAATTACTCTATTGGCTATATCCTTCATGTTGTTCAAAACTGTTCAAAAAAGTCAAAAATTCACAAAGAATTCGTTGTGAAAGAACTTGCCAGAACTAAATGTCTTTTTTTTAGCAGATGATACCTTAAAAACCTTTTGACTAAACGTAAAGAATGTATAAGTAAATTTAAGGTGTCAGCTAGCTTTTACTCTCGAAACGGCAAGAGAATCGAGCGGAGAACAGAAAACAATTTATTTAGCGCTGGCGGAACCGTGTCCGGGTGGGTGGGTGCCTGAGTGAGTGTCGCTTCAGGCCCCTACCCTTACCCT
>NW_026267141.1:1909588-1918871 GCF_000697945.3 Frankliniella occidentalis | reverse complement strand
AATCCCAGACGAAAATTCCAAGGATTTCCCTTGGAAGCTACATGTTTCAAGACAGAGTCTGGGATTTCAAGGGCCAATCTTGAAATTATCCACCCGACCTTGAAATCCCAGAAATTTCCTGGGATTTCAAGACATTCTTTTTACCGTGCACCGCAGAGTGGGTGAAGACACACGTCGCTCTATGCGGGCAAGATAAACCATTCAAACTTTGACTGTGTAGGGGCCACGAAAAGACTCGCCTTTGCATAGAAGTCTCGCAAAATTAGAACTTTAAATAGACTCAATTCCCCAAAATCTCCAGTTCCGTTTCACTAATTTTCAGTTGATTTGTCCTCGACATTTGCTGCAAGGACGTCCAATAAACCATTCCGGTAAAGCTGAAAAACGAAGCAGGGGAATGCAGAGAACAAGCAAACGGAAATCACTGTGCCTTAACGCGGTGACTTTCGTTTTCTTGATCCCCACATTGTTTTTCTTCCTGTTCTTTTTTTTTTATCGTGGCAGCTTTACTGAAATGGTTAATTTGGGGGGCTGCAATCTCCGTTCTTGTAGTTACCAACGAACTTTTAGGGTGTCAGCGCCAGAGGCCTAGCTACATGTGTGCCAGGCGCGTCCCAGGAACAGGGAACAGTGCTTCGTGAAATTACCCCGAGAGGGGGGGGGGGGCTAGAATGCTCATCGAAATCGATCTGTCTCCTACAGGTAGAAAACGACCTTGAAATTTTCAGAAGTATATCTATTCAGGGCAACCCAACCGAAACCTAAAGAAGAGAAGCATGACTGCTAAACCTGTTTCCCTCTAACCGCCACACCATCGTTGACCAATCAGCGTTCAGAACGAAACAGATCAGTTCGTAATGCTTTTCTTCTTTAGTCGCCGGGTACCCTATAACTTTTCGATTTATCTTGCATACAGAAAAGCAGCATGAAAATTAAATTCAAGATGTGATACTTTTTGTATACGCCCGTGTGTTAAAGGGAATCAAAGTTAGGACCCTAAGAATCTCGTAAGAACCTTCGTTATTGCTAAGCAGCGCGGTGTAAGCTGCCAATTGCTGCGCAGTGTCTCAACGCAGTTCCTGAACGGTTATAACAGAGTGCACCCAGAATTGATAAATTAAAAGTAAACTTCACAATTAAAGACAAGGCGTACGACGTTTCATTTAAGACAACATATACTTTAAATTAACGTTTTGACCTTACGAACAATGAGCACGAAATTTCCTAGTTCCAAGGAATGAATTACTGTGTGTATGTGCTCCAAAAAAGTTACGAGTCAGTTTGCCCGTCCTACCTGTTTCAGGGACAAGCTTCCACCAGCAGCTCTCATGGCGATTGCCAACGCCACATCACAGTTCTGCCTGCGAGACGTGCGTTTTGCTGTGACCGTAGGAGACGGCTCGACTCGCATGTGCGTTAAGCTATTTGTACGCCTACGTACTCTACTGTTCCCATTGAAAGTAGATTGTAATACTTCTCACACTCAACTTGATAGTTATGTCTTACCCACCCACGGTACAGCTAGATTGTCCGACCTTTTTTACTCCGATCTCGTGTTTTTTTTTCTCAAATCCCCAAGAGAGCTTTCCGACTTAGGTTTTGCACGATCTAATTTTCTCCCACCTCGACGATATGCTGAAACTTGGGAAGAATGTGCTTCAAAGAGGAACAGGCTTCAGAGGCCATGACGCAGAACTTAAAGTGCAGTGAGGGAAAGACTTTAACGGAGTGCAGCCCCAACTCACAGAACAGTCAAAGTACGCTCGGTCCTGTAAATGCCCAAACCTTACTCCCCCCACCCGATAAAATAAAATAAAGATAGGGGAGTGCGCCCCTCACCCCACAGAACGCGGTGACTTCTGAGGCATACTTGCTAAGTACACAAGGACCTCTTGCATACATGTAGGTCTGCAGGAGATACTGCATTCAAGTACATACTTGGGTTTCCAGAGAGTTTCCAGAGAGTGTCAAAAAACATATTGGAAAGAGGATAGTTTTTACAGTCAGCAAAACAGATCGTCTAGCTGATGCACCTTTGGCTCCATTGACAGCAAAAACGGTTCCGTTACATTTAGAGTGTACCCCGTAACAATACGTACTGTGCGGGCAGGTATTTACGAGGGAGGTCGAACTGTGGTGATTTGCTAGTGACGTGGAGAGAACTAGGCCGCTGGACAGCTGCGCGGGGCTGGGATCGCCGGACCGCCGTTATGCCCAGGTGAGATGAACGACGCCGTCTGCGGGACACGCAAAAAAAAGGGTTTGACTCAAAGTGATTGCACGTTTACTAAGTAGTAATGCCCTTCATATGATCGAGCCCCATTTGGTACTAAAAAATAATTATTTGCTTCATTAACTCGGGCCTTGGAACACACTATAACAAATGTACTGGCATTTCACGCCATGCCTACTACCGTGCGTGCTTTAATTTAGAGACGATTTAGAGAGCCATGTAATGAGACCAATTTCTTCTTCAGGCCGTGCGCTACATGGCTTCCTCCTAAAACTGGACACCTTCCCACCCTCTTATATCAGAACAACACTCCCCTTCGTCCATTATTGAGTTCATTCTCTAAGTCAACGAACCCGGGCGAGCTTGTAATGGAGGAAATAAAACAGTCACTTGGTAAGATTATAGTTCATGCAATTGTGAGAACAGCTCGGTCGGGACCAACACGACATTATTATGTCACGTTCCAAACGTCGGTCGGTCAGAGTGTTTTAAATGTAAAGTCCCAGCTGCCGACCACCAATGCTCTGTAATGATGATTGTAATAATTCACAATGTAAAATTTTTCCGTGTTAACACCGATAATCAAATTTGAAAGTTTATGTGGAAAACTGTAGAAGAACGAGACAACTCTTTGAACAACGGAGAAAGTTCATAAAGTTTCAAAGCCACATATTTCGTAAATTTACAGAACAATATATTTAGTTTACAAATAAGCTCTGTAAATACAAAAGTATACTTTGTAAATAAAATTACCAGTGAGTGAGTATTTCCTTTTTGATAATCTAGAACATGTTACGAGACTAACGAGGACGCTGTGAACCAAGTTCGGTGACACTAGGTTATTTCACCTGACGCAAACCGGATCCAAAGAACAGCGGTTATTAGAACCCTTTCCTCCTTGGCACTGATTTGCCGACGCTGACAAAGTTCTCGAACCGGAAGCCAGGGGTCAACTGCCTTTGTGCCCAGTTCAAGAACATCGTCGACGTCAGCCACTCAGTGTCAGGGAGGAAAGAGTTCAGGAAGAATTGCTGTTCTTTTTGGATCCAGTTTGCGTCAAGTGAAATACCCACAAAATTTTGCTTTTACAGTTACGGTTTCTGCTAAATTTGTTTTATTCGAAATAAAAAGGAAAATCAAGCTTGCAAGATTGCTTGAATCAGTTTTTAACTCTTTCAAATTTTTACCTTACTGTGAAGATTCATAGAGTTTCAACTACACTTACAGCCAGAGTCGCTGTTTTTTTTGTTTTTTTTGTTGTTTTTTTCCTCAAAGCTTCGAGAATTTCTTTTTTCCCAAACCGTTCGAGCCAACCCAGATAGGAGATGACGCATATTTCATGAATACCTTTTATTTCAGAGACAAAAACCAAATTCGGTGACCAGATCCGATATTTTGGGTCGGTTAGGAAAGCATTTAATCATGTACAAACGGTTGTTTTCTGTCTCATATTTCGCCATAGGTGTTTGTTTTGATACGAAAGTGATTAACTCGAGCGACGTTCATGGCACGAGTGATGGACTTCGTGACATTTTCGAATGCCAGAGAGACATTACATTGTTTCGCAGCCCAATTCAACAGTTCATGCACCGAGGGCTGTCCATTTTCACGTGGAGAATGCGGGTAAGAAAATTTATCTGAGTCTCATTAACCAGAGAAGCAAAAAGTGCGCACATAATGTCTTGTGGTCCAAATAACTTTAAAATTTTCAAATAAACTCAATCAATAAATCGTTCTTGATGACGATTTAAGAGATAGGGTGCGTTCTTACTCTCTCCTTCGTTCAAAAATGTTCTTGCTAGCATTAAGTATTTAAGACCGACGTTTGTAAGTTGCCCAGTATTGTTGCCTAGGATCGGAAACAGCCAGGAAGAGGCCCGGGCTTCTTCCTGTGAACGGTGTCGCCGGCGCTGCGAAGTGGGGCGCGCAAGTTCACTAGCTATGCTTTGCTTCTGATTCAGGCGCTGCTCGCCGCCGTGCCAAGGGGACTGGGTCCCCAACTTGGCATTCTTCATAGCCTCACTTGTGCGTTTAGCGGGCCACTCTGGTGTGCAGCTGTGTCGGCCGCTGCAACTGTGTGCCTCAGCCTGTCGTGCCTCAGCCGACAGCTCCGCGCAGACTGGGTCGGCGTCGTGCTGCAAACATTGGCGCCTCTAGTCAACCAGACCCTCGGGCCGCAGAGGTGGCGGCAGCACCGCCTTGTGTACGGCACGTGGATACTGGCCTGCGTCGTGCTGGGTGCCGCATACACGGTACGTGTCAGAGTTGTTAAGGTTAGTGTGAAGTAAACATCATTTTGGCAGACATGTTAATTTGTTACGAGTGGGGAAGGCATTAGGGTGGTTGACCGCTTGTGATGATAATGTGAAAGACCAAACACAGCCGCAAGCGCAAGCTAGACATTTGAAGGAAGACAGCAGCCATAACGTCCACTAGGACCGACCAAATCGACTGAATTTGGTTCAGCGTATGTTTATTCGCCGACAGGGACATTTGCGTTCCGAGCTCACGGTTACAGCTCGAGAAAGAGAAATGAACAGCTTAGAAGAGCTAGAAACCAGCAATCTGAAGATTGTTGCTAGGTACGACCTAGACCTAGCTATAGACGGGCTTGCTTCGTGGGACTACAGCAGGTTCAGGTGAGCAAAGTAACTCATTTTGAAGTGGTTATTATTTTTTACCAGTCACGGTGGGAAATTTCGTCCCAAGGCGTAGGAAAAATGGGAGGAAATCAAAAATGTTGGTAACATTGATGTTTTGGCCTTTGGAACGCCTTTTTGGCCACTTGAAGCTACAAAACATACACTGAGAACAGCGTTTTGCCCTAATAACCAAAAAAGTGTTGAATCAGTGAAAATTTACTCCCTCGAGCCAACTGAACATGTGATCAAGAATTCTACGCATAATATGATCTGGTCGATCACACCTTTATCAACATGACTAAATCAAGTGTTCAGGGCGACCAAAATTTGTCTTACGACGCAAGTAAAATTTTCTTGGCTTCCGTTTTTGTTGCGCGGAATAAAACGGTTTTCTGAGTAAAAGTATCTGTCTCATTGCGTATTTGGCCAACGAAGTTTCAAGGTTGGCAGCAGGCGTCAGCGCTTTCTCATATTCACTGGTGACAGCAACAGTACTGATCCGAGCTATAATGACCATCTCTGGGTGATCCTGCTTGGAGTTGCAGTGGTTTGTGGTTTGACGGAATGTAGCCCTAAACTGCCTTCTCCAGTCATTCCTCGGTTATCTTCCTGGTTTTGGGCTTCGCCTCGGAAGATAGTCGAGGAAACACAGGTAGGCCCCGGGTACCGCACCGGGGCGGCGCTGTGACAGGTGACGAGCGCTCCGGTGGCCGGCAGGCAGGGGATTAGTGGCCCTTGGGGAGAGGTCTAAGCTGGTCCGTTCGCCTGTTCCGATCAAAGCGACCGCCGGTCGCTAATCCCCTGGCCACCGGCCAACGGAGCGTCTCGTCACCTGTCACAGCTTGGCCGGCCCTCGTCCGCCTGCCCAGAGTGGTGGGGATGGGTCTCGAAAGATAACCGCGGGGAAGAAAACCGAGGAATCACTGGGCCTTCTCTGTGTGGGTGAGTTGGTAGACATTCTTCAGGATCGTTGCTCACGAACTCTTTCGGTAAAAAAATTCTTGCATTGCAAGACGCGGTCCAGGATCTTATGGAGGACGATAAAGGTATCCAAGCAGAGTCCGAGTCTTGAAATTCAAGAATCTTTCTTTCACCGTGTGGTTGGCACTTTTGTTGACTTTTTGTTCCCTACCATACATTATGAAATCAAAGTTTTTAGCCAAATCTCCTGCTTTGAGAAAACTACAGCGGGCTTATGCCTACGACCTGCGCCCATTCCCCCACTCTTGATCCGCTTTTGTTCTTCATACTTACTTTTCGAGCTCTATTTGTAATACCGTAATCATCCCCCACAGCGACGTTGTGGTAGTTTTAAAGCTAAGCCAACGACGGTAAAAACCAATTTTTAGTTTCCAGACTAATGAAATACCGCTGTCCTCTCTCCTGCGACGCGTTGTGGAGAGCCGCGACACGGCCGTTCTCATGAGCGAGGACGAGGTTTGCTCAGCGGGCCCCCTCGGGGACAAGGTCCACCTCTTCCGGCTGACTAGCGGGTCGCTGCAGAAGACACGATTCTTGACGACTGTCGGCTCTCCATTCGAGAGACATCTCATCAAGACTCTGGGGAGGTTGCGGGCTGCGGGCATCCACTCCCGATGGCTAGTCGTCCATCAGCGCAAGCTGGCCGCTCACTTCGGCACCCCTCAGTCCTTCCAAAGTTTCCTGGATGACTTCGATAACCGGTGGCCTGCAATTGCACGCTCCGTACGTGCCCTGCAGTGGACAGAGGTGCAACCCGCTTTTATCGTTCTCGGAGCTGGACTGCTCGTGGCGGCCACAGCGTTGGGCTTCGAGCTGTGTCTGGATACTTAGACATAAGGGGGGTAGGGATGAGGACGAGGGGGACACCACTCGCGTAATGCTGTGTACAGATGGAAGTGTAATCTCTATGTAATCCGTGTCATACTTAACTAAATTAGGAAAAAATGATGACTAAATATCAATTAATTATCCAAATTCAATATGGTTTTAGCCCCAGATATTCAACAAATTTTGTTAGAAATCCGTCGAAATTTTCGTGTCATCCCTGTAATCACATATTCCTGTGTACATCCTAAATCAAAGTGGTGGCCCCCGCGGATAAGGAAGTATTCTTGAAAGACATGTGCTGCATCCATTACAGAGCCATCGACGGTTAGCTGCCGACTACTGAATTTAACACAAAACAATTTTTCAGTGAATTTTTACGATTTTTGCGATATTTTAATGAGTAGTCAGACGTCGGCATTTCTGTTTAATTAGTTGTCTCTTTTTAAGAGAAAAACAAAATAAAGGGAAAACTGTGCACGAACCAAGCCATTATTTTATCAGATACGTTTCGATATCATGATTTTCTGACAGATGTGCGCGCGGTCACAGTTTTGCTGTCAGGAGAGTGCAGGTGGACATGATTTATCTTCGTGCACCAACACGGCAGCTTTTTCGTACTGTGGAAACCTCCAAAACATATTGGAATTCATAGTCTTCTTTAAACGCGGTCCCTTCTGAAATGGATCAATGACCAATTAATTGTGTTAAATAGAGACGGAAACCTTCCATGAGAATTCTCATGAACTGATGTTTCGATTCAACTCTCCAGACGTTTGGTAAACTCAACACTATAGAATTAACTGTCAACCATGTACATGCATGCCTGCAGGCACGCACAAACACGTAAGTTTGTGCCTACCTAGTCGACTGTAACAAGAGTGTGCCTCTCTTGGTCGACTGTTGCAAGTGTGGAGTGTGCAACTGATAGGCACACACTCTACGGACCTGTTTGAAACAGCTACGATACCCGTAGGTACCGGGTTTTCACTCATGGTGAACATGAACAGGATAGACCACGGCGAATTTACATTTTCCGAAATTAGCGTGAACACAATACATACCGTGAGCAGTTCGGTGTGCTGTAGAATCTGTAATAAGTGTAATTCTAAACTGAAATTTGGTATATCGAAAATTTTTAGTACCGTTCCCTTTGTTTCATTCCGGCAACGACTAAGGTAATTCGGCTGGCAGCCGTTAGGTAATCCGCAGGTGGAATCCGATGAAATTTGAAAACATCCGGGGTATTCCGGGGAAATTGTAGGGTAATCCGGGGTAATCCTAAAGAAAAAGAAAAGGAATCCGGAGGACTCCAGAAGTAATCCGGATAATCCGTTTTTCGGCTGACACAAAGTTTAACTTTTAATTTTTTCTGCAATCTTGGAAACAGCTTATGTTACGCTCAAATGAGCTGCGAAATCAGGCACCCAGTAAATACGTGTAATTCCCTACCTCATAAATTAGGCATAACTTTCAAAACTGATAACAGTTATGTATTACCGCCGGACTTGTTTACATCAAACATCGTGACACTCCATGCGCCAGTCGGTTCCCCACCATGGTTGAATTTTCCCCATGTACATAATACACCATTTGGGGAATATTTTCCAAATCACCATATGGGGAAAGTGGCAAAAAGTCAGAGGTATGAATTTGCACACAATAGAGACCACAACTCCATGCAATCGATGATGTCCCATGCACCATGGGACATCCTATAGTTTTTTAGGACAAAAATGGGTGTCTCCCTTAAAACATGAACAAAAGGAGACGAGACAAACATTTCCCAATTATTCGATGCACGGACAAGCGAGTTTGAAATGCACTGACCACTTCCCATCGATGTTTCAGCTGGAAAGAAAAACATGCGGCTTGAGACCGCATTCAAGATACACTACTGCAGACTTCAGTGGGCCATCAACATCATGTTTTTCTTTTTTCTTTTTTCATCAGTTTCAGCCAAGGTGAGTTTAAGTCTGGCCTTCTGCTTTGAAGATGCTTCAGGGGGGGGGGGGTTTGTGCAAACCCTCCCGTGTCCGTCTCGGTCCGTCTGTACGAGCGTCGTGTGCATAGAGAAACTATATGGTCGTGCGAGTGGCAGGAAAGAGTTGACCTGGAGGCTGATGTTTTCCGTGTACACCAAAAACAGCAAAAACCCAGATGCAAATTTTGGAAACTACCTCACCTCACAGTGCTCCGAATTCCCCGATTTGTGGTATAGACCACAGCAACCATACAGAACATTTCACACAAAATACAAGGACAACTGAGTTTTGAGGTTGCTCTACTTTTGACCTGCACGGGTTAAAACCAGTACGTAGAAAAGGAGCGTTTCCGCCTTTCATTGCTATAAGGCATTCCACCCAAAATATTTGGTATATCTGACGAACTGTTGGCTTCGCTGTACCTCCCTCCCCACATGTGTCTGTGAGAGGGTACAACGACCACGTGAATGTCGTACCCCCATGCCATACTTACCTGTGGGGGTATAACCACCACGTGAAAGCTGTACCCCCCTCCCCACATGTATCTGTGAGGGAGTACAACTACCAAGGTGATGGCTGTACCCCCCTCCCCACATGTATATGTGAGGGGGTACAAC
>NW_026267141.1:1905286-1907332 GCF_000697945.3 Frankliniella occidentalis | reverse complement strand
ATAGGCTCCCCGTCCCCCTCCCTGCACAACAATACTATCCGACACCGGCCCCTGTGCCCGCGCTTTTCAACGCCGCTTGTTCGCTGAAATTGCAAATAACAAGAAACCAGAAACAAATGACAGCTAAATCCGGGAGAAAATTTGAAAACAGACATATTCTTAAATTTGTATCATCTGCTTTCAAGATAGAATCTTGATTTAGATTTTTTTTTTAAGAAATCACAACTCTTCTTCGTAGTCGAAGATTGATTAACCTCGAAAAGTATTTCGACTTGGTCCACAACTATTACGAATAGACGGTTACCGCTGTGTTCTTTTCAAGAAAAACTAAGGATGTTGTCACCGCAAACAGTTCTGAAATTACGGTAAAACAAAACTAGTGCAACACTGTAAAAAATATCGTCGTAAATTTACAAAAGAAAATGTAAACTCGAATTATAATTTAAATCGATACGTACAGCATGTATTTTTACGATTTCAAATTGTAATGTTACAACTTGCGTCAAGGAAATTTCTCCTGTTAACCTTCCTACTATTTTTCACCCTGAAATGAACCTTCATAGTTGGAATGGACTTACCTAAGGTCAGCTATGTGAAACTGAACTGTTACAACAATTTGAAAAATAAGCTTACTTGTCATACTGGTTCCAGTCCTGATTACTTCCTTCTTCTCGAAACGCGCAGAGCGGGAACCGTCTATTGAGATAGAAAAATGGACGATCTTTGACTGCAAGGAAGTGTTGAGATTTTACAGTTGCTCTGTATCGAGCAAGTGTTGGGAAATCACAAAATAGTTTTAATAGTGTGCTGACGGGGTTCCTAGATCCACCCTATTTCGCTGGCAACTCCATTCCGTGAAAGGGCGGCGGGTCTTCTCGTTATACCGGTTGTCCAGCCAGAAGAATACTCGGCAGATCGATGGGTTGCCTACGCACTGGCGAGCAGGCGCGGAGAGCGAAGGGCAGCGGAAGAGGTGGCGGGAGGCAACCGGCCGTACTGTGGCCGTGGTGGTTGTCGCAACAACTGTGTACAGTAGCCACTAACAGGGACGTGGAGGCAGCCGGTTGCCTCCCGCCACATCTCTTCCGCTGCCCCCTCACTCTCCGCGCCTGCTCGCCAGTGTGTAGGCAACCCAATTGACCCCCGAGATGCCACGTATCTCCTGGACACCCGGTACGCTACACTGTGACCTCATGGGAGGGTGCACATGGTCCTATGCAGCTTGCCTGATCCCTTCTTCACTGTGAAAAATATCGTCGTGCACTGATAAACTAAGTGTTCAACTGCTCAACACTTCAAAGTATGCAACTGCAAGTTTAATACTTGCAAGTGTGCAACTTGGTAGGTGTGCACTTGCAAGTGTGCAACTCCTCGGTTGAGCACTTCTTTCGAAGCGTCCAATCTAACCGAGGAGTTGCACACTTGCAAGTGCATACCTACCCAGTTTAACTCTTGCAAGTGTACGACTACGGACGGAGTTGTACACTTGCAAGTATTCAACTTGCAGTTGCACACTTACAAGTGTTGAGCAGTTGAACACTTAGTTTACCAGTGTGAGTGTGAATTTACAAAAATACTGTAAACTTGAATTATAATTTAAGCTATAAATTTACGACAGCACATTTTTTACTCGCCAAGGGATTTAAAGTTGATACATACTGCAAATATTTTTACGATCTCAAATAGTAATTTTACAACATGCGTCAAGGAAAATTATCCTGCAAACCTACCTACTTTTTTCACAGTGTTGGGTTGGGGACATGAACTGAAATATTTTTGTGCGTCGGCCAAGCTGAATGTAGTCTTTAATGTGAGAATATTTTTCCTTTTTTTAGCGAACAAATAAACGTATGTCCTCCTACCGCGTGTACTGGAAAAACAAAGGGAGAACTTAATGCCATCCTAGGGCTGTCAAATATCTTTGTAAAGGCATGAAATTGCCTAAATACGTTAACATTGAGCGCCCTCGGGCCCTCGGGTATTTTTAGTGTCTTTATAGGGGTGCTAATTTTAATGCCTCTGTCTCGGCCTCTGCAAAGGCATGAG
>NW_026267141.1:1900420-1901088 GCF_000697945.3 Frankliniella occidentalis | reverse complement strand
TGTGGTGTGATTTTGGCAGTTAAATAATACCCATCAGAGAAACTTGAGTTTCGTGGTCTTTAGAATCTGGCGGGCAGCGTACAACGGGCTGCCTACCTGGCAGGCGAGCCCAAGAAAAACAGGCGTAACTCACTTAAAATGGCCCGCCGGCGTAAAATTTCGACGGAGAGATTGAAAGAGGATGCTGTCGGGCAAATCCCGACCATTTCCAGCGGTTTTCAAATTTTTCATTTTTGGCCAAATTTACAAAGGCTATAGCCTTTGTGTTTTTAGCGAAAATTGATGGGTCCGGATTTTGACGGAGCGGTAGTCGATTCGACAGAGGTGACCCAGGGGACCACAAAACTACCTTTGGTGCCGTTAGAAACCACCCCTTTGCAGAGAAACTTGAGTTTTAAGGGAGGTCTTTTGAATCTGGCGCTCAGCGTACGATGGGCTGCCTACCTTGCAGGTGAACCGGCCCAAAAACAGGCGATGATATTTAAACAGGGCAACTGAAAAGGGAGTTTGCCCGACCAATCCAAACCAATTCCAGCAATTTTCTAAATTGTCAAGATTTTTAAAAGACATTTAAATGATAACAAATCAGCCTGGATTTTGACAGAGGAGGATTGAAATTGACAACAAAGAACCCGAGGCACCACTAAAAACATCAAAAACCACCCTTT
>NW_026267141.1:1898364-1900370 GCF_000697945.3 Frankliniella occidentalis | reverse complement strand
CGTTATTTCGACTAATTTGTACGTTATTTCGACTAATTTGTACGTTATTTCGACTAATTTTTACGGTACTAATTCCACCAGTTTCCCGCTTATTTTAAGCCATTTCTGTTGGTTTCGATTGATTTTTATCCTGTGATTCCCAGGCAGGTGTACACATGATTCCCGGAGTTATTGCCCCCTCGCCCCGCGTACAGAGCGCACTGGTCGAACACCCGCCACCGCACCCAGCAGCCCCCCACCTCCGCTAGGTTTCCAGAGGTTTCCTCAGGATTTTGATGTTTAAAAAGATTCCAAGACCTTCAGGTCTAAAAACCTGAGGAAACCACCGGAAACCTGTCGGTGGGAGTTAGGTGGGGGCCGGCTCGGCGCGGGTGGTGTGGGTTCGATCTGATTCGACTAGTGCGCTCTATTTATGGATCACCCACTTTTAGTTAATTTTAGGGCCATCCATAAAGAACCGTCCGGTCGTTTTTGCCAAAAGTGACCCCCCCCCCTCCCTCTGGACGTCCAAATTCCGCACCCTCTTGTCAACAGCAAAACATGAAAAAATAGCTAAAAATTGCAATAGAAGTCAAAACCGAGGGGTGAACAACTCGGCCGATTCGGGGATAGATGAATATATTACGAAGTAATATCGAGCATACAAGTAATACAAATATTACGAGTAATACAACTAATATCAACATATTACAAGTATTATAAGGTATTACAAGGTAATACAAGGTATTACAAGTAACACAATGAATACATAGTAATACAAAGTAATACAATGTAATATAACGTAATATAAAGTATTACACGCCTTTTTTTGAGAAGAGACTATTTCTGTGTTTCTGATGAACAAGTGAGCCAGGCCCTTTAAAAAGCGCGCCCCAAGAGACTGTAACTGACACTGAACCTAGCAGAACCCTTATTCGAATACTTCCTGTGCTTCCCTCCCGCAGGTTTGCTTTCGCTACTTCATGTTTTTCTTCTCTCCTCTTTTAATTATGACAACAAGAATGTCATTCCACTTTTTCATACTGATGTTCTAAAGGTTGGATCGGATTAAGCTGACTCTGGATTTGTGGCGTAGACGTGCGGACGTCCCTATTTGTGGCTACAATATCGGCAGCCAGAGTCAGCTTATCCGAACCGACTATAGAACATCCTTCTATCTCGACTATATCAACATCTGCGCTGCCACTGCCCGGGCCAAGCTAGACAATCTTCAGGGCGCTCTTGGAGGAGTGGACGTTGCGCTGCTGCAGTAAGTGGACCATTCTCGAGCTCAACGGGTTCACCGAATACGCAAACCCGGGCCCGCGGGGCCGCGGGACCCCCATCCTGGTGAAAGAAAACGTCCAGCTGCTCGCAAGGCCCTGCCGTGCGGCCGCGTACCGCCGTCAAGGTAGGCAACACAACTTACATCTCTGTGTCTATCTGTCTCTACCAGAAGGAGGAACCCCTCCCCCCCCCTTTAGACGGGCTTCCCTCCCTTCCCCTCCGCTCGCTCGGCTCGGGCGCTCGTCCACGCCTTCACTGGGAACTCTGTGGCCTGTTCGAGGGGACTGTCTCTTTCTTAGCCCTGTGGGCTGATTTTTATTACTCGTTCTTTACCTCCACTCTCACTTCCCTCTTGGAGGTGGGAGAACGAGTATTGTGCTTGGTCTGGTGTAATTTAGCGACTCGATTCATCTCGGTAACCTCAACACCTACAACTATGCCAGTTGTATCAAACTGTAGGTCTTGGCGGCCTCACCAATCCATAATAGACGTTTTTTTCGGTTTATTACCCAAAATTGAAAGAAATTTCAGAAATAAGGTCGAAAAAATCGCCGGCCGAGCGTGCGTTTCGGATGGTTTTTCTACACGGACAAATATCTTAATAGAGATAAGTTTTACCTGAAAAAAATTGGCTAAGCAACTAAAAGTAGGCTAGCCGTTAATGTTTCAACTTAAAACAATCATATTATAACCTTTTTTGGTTCTCATAATGATTAAAACCTATCTCAAATGAAATTCTT
>NW_026267141.1:1892558-1896394 GCF_000697945.3 Frankliniella occidentalis | reverse complement strand
TCTATGAGGAGCTTCCTTTTGTGTGCATCAAAGGGTGGTTTTTGATATTTTTTGTGGTGCCTTGGTTCTTTGTTGTCAATTTCAATCCTCCTCTGTCAAAATCCAGGCTGATTTGTTATCATTAAAATGTCTTTTAAAAATCTTGACAATTTGGAAAATTGCTGGAATTGGTTTGGATTGGTCGGGCGAACTCCCTTTTCAGTTGCCCTGTTTAAATGTCATGGTGCCGACCCAATGCATCAGAGTTCTTAGCCAGTGCGCCTGAGGTAGCCTACCCGCCTTTTGTTAGAGAGACCAGCTTTTAAAACTCAAGTTTCTGTGAACAGGAGTGGTTTCTGACAGAAGCAAAGGTAGTTTTGTGGTCCTTGATTCACCCCTATCTATTCAAGTACTCCTCTGTCAAAAACCGGACCCATGCCTTTGTAAATTTTGCCAAAAATGAAAAATTTGGAAATCGTTGGGATTGGTCCTTCTAATCTCTGCGTCGAAGTTTCACCCCGCCGGTCCATTTCAAGTGAGTTACGCCTGTTTTTCTTGGACCGGTTCGCCTGCGAGGTAGGCAGCCCATCGTACGCTTACCGCCAGATTAGACCATCCTTCAAACGCAAGTTTCTGTGGACAGGGGTGGTTTCTGACGGAACCAAAGGTAGTTTTGTGGTCCCCTGGGTCACCTCTGCCGTTTCGACTACTTTTTCGTCTAAATCCGGATTCACCAAAAATGAAAAAAATAAAAATCGCTGGAAATGGTCGGGATTTGCCCGACAGCATCCTCTTTATCACTCCGTCGAAGTTTTACGCCGGCGGGCCATTTTAAGTGAGTTACGCCTGTTTTTCTTGGGCTCGCCTGCCAGGTAGGCAGCCCTTTGTACGCTGCCGGCCAGATTCAAAAGACCACCCCTTAAAACTCAAGTTTCTCTGGACAGGGGTGGTTTCTGACGGAACCAATAGTAGTTTTGTGGTCCCCCAGTTCCCCCCTGTCGATTCGACTACTTTCCCGTTGAAATCTGGACCTATCAATTTTCGCTAAAAATACAAAGGCCTTTCTAAATTTGGCCAAAAATGAAAAATTTGAAAATCGCTGGAAATGGTCGGGATTTGCCCGACAGCGTCCTCTTTTAATCTCTCCGTCGAAATTTTACGCCGGCGCACAGTGGTCGGAAAGGCCCGATTAGCCCGCCAAAATTCGTTTAAGTCAAGTTGGGCCAGCGAAGTCCCGACTTGTCTCGTCGAATAAGCAATGTTTCACTAACTCTGGCGCGAAATATTTCCAAAATTGGCCGAACGGTTCCGGAGATATGGCCCGACAAACATGACCGTCTCTCTCTTTGAGCTTTACCCAGATTTGTCATATCCAATTATTAAAGACGCTGGGGTCCCCAGTGGAGGCCGTGGGTGGACTCTGTCGCTTGCGTCTGATTCTTCATGATAGGAGCATACTTTCTCAGTGTTTTTCGTCCATCCCAACTAACCTACTTGGTCCTAACAGTCAATATTTCCAAATCATTATTTATTGTACTTTTGTGCACTTTTGATAGGACCGCAAAACTTTGTGTCACGATGTGTCAACCGGATACCAGCGTTAAATTGTTCCTTTGGGTACTAGTAACAAAGTACAACAGAGTTTACCTGCCACTTTTTGCCACTTTGGGTACAAATGGGAGACAAACATGATCCAAAACGTACATTCAGCGCGCGCTGATGCGAGTGAAATCCATAACAGCTCAGCCAAACCTTGTCCGATTGTGCTCAAATGACAAATAATCATACGCTTTCGCTATTTTTCCAAATACAAACGCATTTATCTACATTTTTCTCGATTTTTCCCTATTTTCTCCGAATTGGAGAGAATTGTCGAAAATTGGTGAAATTCGTCGGAAATCGGATAAAACCGGAAAAAATCAGGGGAACACCGTTAGAAACGGCATCAGCAGTACCCAAAGCCCCCGTACACGAGTTTTTACGCTTGGGGGACCGGCCTTAAGCCTTGACAATATGTGTTAACTAATTTACGGATGCCCCCTCGCAAAAAATACCGTTAGATTCGGCATCAGCGGTACTCAAAACCTCCGTACACGAGTTTTTACGTTGATACTAGCACTCCTTCTATTTTGGCGGGCTAATCAGGCCTTTCCGACCACTGTGCGGCGGGCCTTTTTAAGTGAGTTACGCCTGTTTTTCTAGGACCTGCTCACGGCTCGCCCGCCAGATTCAAAAGACCACCCTTAAAACTCAGGATTCTCTGGACAAGGGTGGTTTCTGAATTAATCAAAAGTAGTTTTGTGGTCCCCTGGGTCACCCCTGCCGTTTCGACTACTTTTTCGTCTAAATCCGGACCCACCAAAAATGAAAGAAATAAAAATCGCTGGAAATGGTCGGGATTTGCCCGACAGCATCCTCTTTCAATCTCTCTGTCGAAATTTTACGCCGGCGGGCCTTTTTAAGTGAGTTACGCCTGTTTTTCTAGGACCTGCTCACGGCTCGCCCGCCAGATTCAAAAGACCACCCTTAAAACTCAGGTTTCTCTGGACAAGGATGGTTTCTGAATTAATCAAAAGTAGTTTTGTGGTCCCCTGGGTCACCCCTGTCGAATTGACTACTTTTCCGCCGAAATCCGGACCCATCAATTTTCGCTAAAAACACAAAAAATGTAAATTTGGCCAAAAATGAAAAAAATTAAATTTGCTGGAAATGATGGGAATTGGTTTAGGTGGGTCGCCTTTGACCTCCTCTGTCGAAATTGTGTGCTTCCTGCCTCTTTTGCATCCTGTTTCTTCAACTATAAAATTGCGTCTTTGGTTTGTTGCAGGAAGATCGGCCTAGAGGTCCGCCTGTCCTGGACATCAGCCGTGCGGCCCATGGAATCATCAGATGTAAGTTGAGTTGCCGTCACAGTGACTACCGGTGGTCCTGTTATTTTGTTTTATGTTATTGTAAAGTCCCTTTGAGTAAGCTTGATTGCTTTTCTCTCAGGCACCTCTCAAAATCAGTGAACTTAATTCGAAACGCGCACTGCGTTAACTATCTATTTTGTACCATATGCTCTGATAAAAATGTTAAGTAAATAATATGGAAACAAAGTGAAAAGTGCATGAATATTTATATATTCCACCTGTGAACGTTTGACGTTGAGTTGACATTGTTTGTCGTAGGCAATGCTTTTGAATAAGCATGGCAAGTTAATGTTATGAAGCTCCCTGTAGAGGAGTTGGTGTAACCATGATGTATGTAGACCAAAATTCTGTTTTTACCCTTGTTGCAGGAAGACCGTCCATGAGTTGCATCTGCGCTTGACATGTCAGCTACGCAGCCGTCAGCTGTCACCCAATGTTTGCTGAGTCGGCGTCACAGCACACAGCATGAGAAGTGGGCCCTTTTTCTCATGATCATAGGAATGAATCTGGTAAGTTTTGGCTTTTTATGTAATGTTAACATAAAAATATCAATACATTAAGGTAGAGTCATGTTGGGTAAAAGTTTATTTTGGTATTTGTTTCTATTAGGCGGGGTTACTTGTTATATCTTTATTCTCTCTATGATACCTCCATATATACCTCTCATTACTTGATCCTAAAATATGTAGTTGTGTGTTATTTTAGTGGAGGGAAGTGAGAGAGGCAAATCATCAGAGTCAGTTACAGTAATGGTGCTATTTATTTATTTGTCTGGTACAGTCGTAGTAAAATAGGAAGCGATGCTGGTTCTTGTCCAAAGGGATGTGCCTGGACTTGAAGCTGGCCACCTGTAACATAGAAAGTTCATACGATGAGCTGGCGTCACAGTGATACAGATGGACCAGAACACGTTTGTGTTGAACTCTGAGATAATTTGAATTTACT
>NW_026267141.1:1877174-1888848 GCF_000697945.3 Frankliniella occidentalis | reverse complement strand
GGGGGAGGGGTCAGAGGGTCAGAGGGGACAGTCTTTTACGGACTGTCTAAAAAAATAGTCCGGGTGGGGGGAGAGGGGCGTGAGCATTTACGACGCCGAGAGAACTTATTTCTACAGTCGGTTCTGATAAAGCTGCCAGTGGACGTGTCGGTTGTAGCTACAACTGTGTCGCCGTCGCCACAAACAAGGACGTGGCCCCCGGCCCCCGACCCGTGCACACTGCGAGGGGAACGCCGGGGCAATGGCTGAGGACGCCTGGAGGGTAGGCGATCAGTACACAAGCTGTCGCGTAGGTTGTGGAGGGGGGGGGGGGGCATTGTGTTAGTTTAGATGCGTCCATCCCCTTTCGGCTTGTCAGGGATTCTGTGCAGAACAGGTCCTTGCCTTCTGCTGAGTACACCCTGTAGGTGTCGGATTTTCTATTACCCGAAAAAGAATGTTCTATAGTCGGGTCGGATTAAGCTGACTCTGGCCGCCGGCATTGTGGCCACAAATAGGGACGTAGGGGTATCGCCCCCGTGCGTACTGCGTGGGGAACGCCGGGGCAAGTTGTAGCTGAGGGCGCCTGGAGGGTAGGCAATCAGTAGACGAAATGGCTAAAAGTGACTAAAAACGACTGAAACTTGATTAAAAATTATAAAACTGCAAATAATGAAAAGTGACCAAACAGTGATGACGTTTTGGCGCACATATTATATCTTTGATTTAAAGCCCTTCCCATTGACTAGACTCAAGGAGGAATTTGAGCCCTGGTTGTCACAATGATGTCGAAATGGTCCCTAATTTTGATGTCTTTCTGTACTCATCCTGACGTCATGGTGACTCAATGTGACGTCTGTAAGTCAAATATTGGTCACAATGGGATCAGGGCTCAAATTCATCCATGGTAATGGTTGTGGTGTGATTTTGGCAGTTAAATAATACCCATTTTAAATTAAATAAAAAATAAATTAAAGAAACCAATGAAATTGAAGAACTGAGTCCCTTTTACTGGTTGGTAAGTTAGAAATTTGTTTCTTTGTTTGCAGTTGGCAAGTATGTCTTAAAACATTAAAGAAAGATTATAGAAAATACGCATTTTATTTGATGAAATTTATGAATTAACAACTTTTAGGACAGCAGACAACTGCCACACTATTTTGGAGTTAAGGGGAACAGACAGTAATTGGGAATACCAACAACATAATTTGTCTTCCTGAAGAAAAATATGCCACTTTAAATATCTTGTGAGGCAATTACCAAAATTTTTGTTAGATATGTCTAAAGTGTGCAATATTTTCTGTTAAGCAAGAGCTTTAGATCATTGTCACAAAAATTATTGACTCTAAATTAACTGCTTGCAAAATAAAGGTTTGCCTTGGGATTCATTTTTTTTTGTATTTTCATGGATTGTATAACAGCTCTGTCCTTAATTAAGACAAAACTAAAGATGGTTATATCTGCACTTTCCCATGGGGAATTTGAAATTTTCTTACATTTCTCACAGAGAACTTGCATATGCTTTTACATTGGTAATCACACATCTATGCAAATAACAACAGGAGGTTTAACTAGTATTCATATCTTCACAAAATAAACAACAATGAGCAAACTACATAAAAATAGTTATAGTCAAGGTTTATAATTACTTAAAAGGTTATCACAAAAGCTAGAATGCCAAATTGTAAGAAACTTCATTTCTTAATGCATTCAGAACATTGGTAATTTTTTATAAAATACTAGTAACAGAAAATAAAAACTAAAAAGAAAAGAAAAAAAAGACTTGTCTGATGCAACTAAAAAATTATAGGGTTTGGTGTATCAACAATCAGAAAATATTGGATGGGGATTATGTGATGCTAATTACAGGAGAAGAAGAGACACAAAACAGAAGGAAGTACAAAATTATAAGAAGAAAATAGGTTGTGTGCCTGTTAAGTTAAGATAAATAGAATTAGATAGAAAATGTTTAAATATACCGCCTCAACAATAAACATTCAAATTATCAATCCTATTTCTGATACAGTAGCAAAATTTTTTTGGAGGTTTAGCTGAGTTCAATGAAATCATAGAAATGAGACAGGTACAACACGCTTCACAGGAAGTAGAGGTTTGAATCAGGCTATGTGCATCAAAGAAGTTTCACATAAAACATGACGCACTAGCGTCAAGGTCATACATCACAGATATTTTCATTTTCAGTAACCTGAAGAATTACAGCATCACAGCACCTAAGGCACAACAGAGCATGCCCTCCCATCTAAATACCCTGCCTCCAATTCTGTTTCATCTTCTGACTCACTTATTGAGAGATCAACAATAGCTTTGCCCCCAGAAACACATGGGGCAGACAATGTAGTATTTTGAGGCACAGTACTATGATCTTTATCATCATCTTCTTCAGGATTTGTTGTCTCTTCCAGTCTTATCAGTTCCTCCTCCTGCTGGCCCATCCTCTTAACACACAAATTGAGCATTTTACCCGCATTGATGGTGAATGAGCTGTCAGGGCCTAGATAATTGCAATAAATTGGATTCAAAGAGTAACTATGACATCAGAAAATGATAGTGGTAACACTAAAGGAAACATACCATTAAAAGTTGAGGAGTTCTGAACAATTTGGTGGACATCCTCTAAGAAATCCTTCCTACTTCTATATTTTCTCTGTCTTATGTTTTCTCTGATAGTTTGGAGATCCATGGGACGTGAAATAAGTGTATAATAATGTGGTAAAACCTTAAAAAGAAAATTTTAACGAATTCACATTTTTGTTGATGTACCAAAATGTATCATACATATACTTGGATTGTCCATCTCACCTTGGCATTAACTGGAAAATGGAATGGATCACTATCGGGTAAATCTCTCATCTCATTTAAAATTCCTTCAAAAGCATTAGAAAGGAGAATTAAAGGATCTACTCGTCGGCGATTAACAGGCCTTTGATATTTTTCTAAATAGTCACAATGTTGGTCAATCATAGCCCGTTTGCGTTTGCGGACTAGGTCTTTTGGAACTCGTAGAACTAGTGTTTTCTTTTTCATTTCCTCAGCTCTCTGCAAATAAAACATCATGGAAATTATTAAGTAAGTGCACGCAGTATCACATTTTGGAGCAAGAATATGATAAGAAATACTGTACCTTAATGAGCTTCACACTAAGTTTCAGTTTAGTGCCATCAACATTTATGAGATTCTGATCGTCAACATTCATCTGTTTCTGATATTCTTCCTCTTCTTCTTCAGTCATTGCCACATTTAGAGGTCCAAAGTACTGAGGACAGGCCTTATTGCCCTTTTTATGACCAGGCTGTAAGTTTTCAAAAATATGTTAATCGTGCAGGGACCAGGACCACGGCACATGATACAAATTTAACATGTTGATTCACATCAACACAAGTTTTCAAAACTTACATTACCACAAGCCCTACATCTTCGCTTAGGGTCAATACGCGAGTTCATTGATTTCTTGTTTGGCGGACTGATGAAGGCTTTTGAAGTGCTTTCCACTCCTTGAACTAGATTGTCTTCATGGGACTTCATAACAGATCCTGGTTCTGACATAGCCTTACTTGAATCTTGCTTAAGGCCTGCCAAAAGAATAAAATTATGCACACAGATCACAATAGCCGTTCTTCAAGTACGTGAATCAAAGACGCTTACCTAGAATTTGCTCACGCTGTTTAATCCTCTGAAGCTGAGTTTCAATATTACGCTTTTCTCGTAACATTTTCTGTTTTTCCGCACTTTCTAGTGCTGCAAACTGACTAATGAATGCTTCATCTTTGGTAGCACGGATCTTTAGATAAATATCAATAACAGAACTTTTCCTAACAAACTCGACGCGGGTATATTCTTTCCCATTGGAATCCCGGAATGTTCGATTTATTTTCAACACTCGATCTGTAGCAAAACAAACTAGTTAGGTTTACAGATATTTTAAAATGGCAAGATAACAATATTATACTATTGAATAGTACTCACCAGGTTGTGGTCCACTATGAGCATCCTTCAGATCATGCTTTTTCTTTTTGTCTTTGCTGGTGCTCTGCTTTGGGGCATTTTCATCCATCATCATTTTAACGAGGTCTTCTCTTTCTTTCTCTTCATTTTCAGTGCGAAGCTATAAGAACAGAAAAAATTAAATTTCAGGGAAATGTATGATATAAATTCTTTCTACAAAAGCAAAATATGCTTTGGGAAATGATCAATTTAATAGTAATTCCAATTCCATACCTCAGAAAAGCTCCTTCCATTAGAAATTAGTTTTTCTAGAACTTTGCCCATTTCCTCTACATCAGATCCATCATCATCAGTCACGTCCTCCTCATCTGATGACAATTCTTCATTTGACTGCAAAGTTTGATTTTGAAGGTCAAATATTCTTTGACACTCTTCTTTGTATCTATGAGATGAAGTTTACAAAATACAATTGGTGAGAATGAGTAATGACTTGAATTCAGCGCAATAGCAACATTTACTGATATTCAGCATAGGAATACAGTGAACCAAAAAAAAACTTACTTGGCAACATGCTCAGCTGTAGTCATTGGTCTAACTTTGGGCCCCTTGGCAACTCTACCTCGTCCTCTACCTTTTTTCTTTGAAGCTGTACGAGCAATCTCTATAAGTTCCCAAGGAGAAAGTCTTTTAATCTGTCACAGAAAATAATTCAAGAAATTATTGTGTAACAGATAACTGTACATCACTCTAGTTCTGCCCACTTTAAAGTGATTTAAAGTTATTCAATTAAATTCAACAGAAATTATTTAAGGCAATTCAAAAATAATAGAACAATTCAAAAAGTTCAAGGCAACTTAAGCTTATTCAGTAAAATAAAGTCTCAATACTTCAGTACAATTTAAGAACAATTAAAAAAATGTAGTCTAATTCAATCATATTTAATTCAAAAAATTTGTGCACCCAATTCACAAGTTATTTCCCTACATAAATATATAGTTTCAAGAGTAGCCAAAGTTTATACCAAAGCAGTTGTTGGTCTCCTTACCTCTTTATCAGGAACACCCATCTTTTTCAGAAGTACCTTAGCATTGGTCACAGATGGCTTTTCACGTGCAATATTAGTAGAAGAATCTTCTACTACAAGCTGCTTCTAAAGTAATTGATTAAATGGGTTACTTCCTAACTCTCTTCAGAGCTACTTAGACACAAATACCAGAACACATACCTTTGGTTTGTTGGATCGCGTCAGATAAGAAAACCCTTCACCACAGCCAGTAGGATCTGCTATACCAGTCAAATCCAATAGGCATTTGCCATTCATTGACTGAATGAATCCTCTTGTCAAGTTCCATGGAGCCACTTTAACTTCGTCATCTATTTTTAGTTGCAGTCCTTCATCATCATCATCTTCTTCTTCAGGTGGCACGAAAAGCATATTGCCTCCATAACCAGCATCCTAGCATTGTGAGGAGATAAATAACTGTCAGACTGCTAATGGTAATTAAAGGAATGGCGTTGAAGAGGAAAGACCAGAGAGAACTTTTACCTTGAGTCTTTGCAGGGCTGCCAGCATGCTGAATTGGGCGCAGCATTGTTCTGGAGTCACCATACTTCTCAATTCTTCCTCACTGGGTAAACGGAAGTCAGGTCTTAAGACCCAGCAATTAGAATCCATAACTGAAAGAAAGATATGATTGGTTACACACTATGGAAAATATAAAGACTAGGAAGAGTAATGATATCGATTAGAAACCTACAGTCAACTCTTTTAAAATCTGAGCATAATTTCAAGCATTTCCTAATATTCAAATCATTAATATCTGGGAATGCCCTTTTTATTTCTTCCATTTTCACCCACTGTGGTTTGTCTGGACAGTTGAGAAACATTCTAAATATATGGAGCTGTCAAAATAAAAAGAATTTGGTTTAATGAAGAAAGAGTTACAGTAAAGACATCCACTTGTACATAAGACAAGGCACTACCTGGAGAAAGTCTCTTGTGAAATTTGTTGCACATCTTGAATTTGGTGCAGGCACTTCATATAAGGGACACTGTTGGCCAGCCACAAATAGAGCATCAACCTCTCGGATAGAGAAACTGTGTCGAGTTCTAATAACCAGAAAGTCTGTTTCTTGTATTTTATGTTCAAAAATGGGACAACGGAAAAGGTTGTTCTCAACTGCCTGAACACATTGACCTTGGGAGAGAACACCCAAAAATGGTGATGTATGGGGGTACACAACATCTCCATACTTATGAGGGGGAGGGCCTTGATCTTTGCTGGCCTTGCGTTTATAATAATTTATAACTTTAGAACACATGCCACACTGAAAAATAAAAATACAATACAGTAGATGTAGTAGGATGAATGAGTATACTGTTATAAATGTAAAAATTTATTTAATTTTATATTACATACCTCATTCATAATCAATGGATGCTCCTCACTAAACTCTACAAGTACAAGGTCACCATCTCTTCCAGATAAATCATCTGGTTCTCGCATGAAAAACACATCACCTCCACCAGAAGCTTGTCTTTCTTCTTCTCTAGCCTGAGCAGAAAAGATCAAGATTTTAGAGAAATTATTCGAGTATTTTCATTCAGTGAAGATTAGGGATGATCACAGATACATAGAGTGATCAGATTAAATTTTCACCCTACTAACCTGAGCTTTCAAGCTGATCTCTTTGCTCAATGAGAATACTGGATGAGAAACAGGATTTGCAAGACGACCATGAGAATATCTTTTCAATGAGGGCCTGTGGAAGTTTTGCAGCCGTACAACACTAAAGTGAGTTGGTATGAAAGGCGGTCTCAACTCTAAGGCTGGGGTTGAATGTTGAATGATTTTTCCTATGGGTTTTAATCTTAGTGATGTATCGGAAGATTTGATGGCATAATAGCTAAATAATAATAGTAAAAAAAATATAAATTGTGGAAATAAAATTACCCAGAAACTTATTTACTGAGGTAGAAAATGATGATTAAGTACCTATCATTTGACACATTAAAGGGGTCTTCAAATGAGTACCGTGGTTCATCATCTTCACTAATAATCCTAATTCCAGTCTTCCCAATGACTATTTTTGAGCTTTTTATCCGTGGATGAGACAGTTTGATTACACTACTTTGTTGAGTAGACCATGATTGATGTGCATCAAAAACATCTTCTGGTACTCCCAGAATGAGATTGTCATCACTTGGGTCTAGTGTTGGTAGCCTAGGTTTTGGAATTTCTGGCATATTTTCAGCATCCCATATGACCTATAAGTTGAAATACATTTTATATGATTGAAGGCCTGACAGAAGATACATAAGCGCTGATCAACTTAAAAGTTAATTCTACATGTTCCTTACCTCTTTTTCCCACAACCCTGAAGTCAAATCCTCATTTTCAAATGGAAGAATGGCCTTTGAGGAATTGTCATCATTTCCTTCCTTAGATGTAGGAATTGGCATACAGTAAGGAGTTTTAAAAACACTGTTTCATAGAACAGAAACATTAGCATATTTAAGAATTATAATTTTAGACATTACAATAAAGATATTAATTTACTCACAATGGTCTGTTTGGGAAAAGACTACGGCCTCTTGGACCTTGTAAGTATCCCGGTAATCGGTGCTGCATAGTGTAATGGGAACCTATGAAACTTTTATCGGGTTGTGACTTTCCACCTACTTTCACCCATTTTAATTTCATTTGTTTCAGATCCTATAGTGCAATAAAAAAAAAGTATGCAATAAAAAGAGAGAATAAAACACATTTCATCATTAGATAATGAACTCCATACCTCTTGTGTTTTGTCACTACAATTCCAAATGACGTCTTTCTCCCACTCAAGCTGGTTTACCATAAGGAAAGCATCGTCAGGGAAAACCTTATCTTGACTAACACAGTCTTCAGGCTTCAATTGAAAAATTAGTAGAGTTATAAAGAAAGCGTTCAGACACAAAGTAATTTAGAAATACAACTCTACAGAAAATTACCTTATCTTTTAATTTGAATCCATAGGTAAAATTTTTGAAGTCAGTTGATTCCAACCGATCATACCATAACTGAGCAGGACCAAACCGCCAGTCAGAGACAATAACATCTTCACTATCTTCAGTTCCTTCTTCACATACTTTGAATTCAGTTCTAGATTCAATAGACTTGTCTTCTACCACCTCTTTGCTAGGGGAAACACAGGGTTGTTCCTAATGGGCATAAGTTATCAATTAGAACACGCTGTCAGACAATAAATTTAAAGAAGGATTTTAAAAAAAAACCTACAAACCTTTGATAAGTTTTCCAAAAAAATTACATCAATTGCTGGATGAAGCCATGGCATTTCACAATCATCACCAAAGTCACAGGCACCAGATGAAATATACTGCTGCATCAATCTTTTTCTGTTTGATTTGGAAGAGTCCTCTTCATCATCTTCCCATTGACGATTCTGAACAGAATGCCAAACTTCTTGTAAACATTTTGGCTGTCAAGACACAAAAGAATTTTTATTGATATTTATTTTCTAATACATTTAAATTGTTTAGTTGGAATGTTTCAATAAATGCAACACAAACCTTTTCTGCCTCAAATGCTGTCATCAGCTGGGCTAAGCCAGCGTACTTTGATAGTAACAGTTTTGGCAAAATCCCATTAGATTTAATTATCCTATTAGGAGGATGGCTTGGTACAGGGAACGGTACACTTGGCGGCACACTTTTAACTGTAACAGTGGCCTTGCTTTTCGGTGGTGCAAGAGGGGGCACATTTTCAACTGTGGCATTGCTATTAGGTCTATGCCGTTTAATTATTATTTTAAGAGGAACATGATCCAAGGATCGCTTAGCAGATGGTTTACCGACATCTGCTTCTTTGTCTTCATCACCCTCAGCCATTACAATCTGAAATACAGATGCCAAAATGAAAGCAAATAATCATGGGAAAAGCAATACAAAAATAAACATTACACCACAGAACAAAATCAGTATGACCAGAGGTACAGAGCAAAATAAAATGTGGTACAGCTAAGTTTCTAGAGACAAGATGGAACTCAAGAGAACAAAAGAGTACAGTATTCTGCCACAAAAATGATACAAGAAGCAAGAAGAACACACCAATTAATCAAAATAATATTGTGGCATAACAAAGGAAGCAAAAGCAACCAATAGGCTCAGACAGCTGTATGTTAAATGAAGTGATGCAACATTTTTTCGGCATAGAAATTAGTTGTCACAATAGTATTTGACGAGGCGATTATCGTACGTTCAACTTTGCATTGGAACGGCGCACATTACGTCAATTTAAGACGACTCTATAACGACAAAGGTTTCCTAACCTATACTGGGAGCGTGGTTGCTACGAAAATCCTGCCCCTACAGCCCGCGACAATATGGAGCCGATGAAGGACGCACATCAGAGGCAACAAGAACACGTCCTAGGTGTCACGCTAACAACTCCTAAACGACGATATTGTGCGTTTCTCCAGGAAACGCCCCGGCTCAGTACTAAAACGCAACAACGCGAGGCCAACCAAGCGACGCCCGACTCGAGAGTGGCTCAGCAACATCAACATCACTGTTTATGTTTACAATGGCGCATCGTCTGCTACGGGAGAGGCTGGGTTACACCATTAGAAATGGAAACGCACGATCCGAAAAGTGTCACTCTCAGGTGTTGCACGTATTGTCTTGTTTTCACAGCAAAATCACCATGAAAGAAAATGAACGACATTTTTGGGGGCCAGTAAACTTTATGTTCTTAACCTACAAGATAAGACCGAAGCTTTCGCGTGACTGTATGACTGTAGCTGAATAATACCTTTGAGTGGGCTATCTAAAGAATGTAATTTGTATATAATTATTTTGTATTAAGTCTGATATCGTATCAATATTTCATTGAGTATTTGTTATTGATAGCATTTTGCGTCTTGTTACTTTTCGATGCTTTTTGGCTTACGGCACGGCCTTTTTTTTTCGGGTGGTTTAATAAGGCGCTTCTGGAAACGCGCGAGATTTGCATTTGCAGTGCGCGGGATATGTTTGGCGGGAAATGGCAATGATAGGTTTTGTTGCCAGACCTTACAGAAATGTTAAAGTCTGCATTATGTAGACAAAATCTGGAACGAAACCATATGTTGCTCATATTTTCCTTTCCCTTCTCCATTTTAGGAAGTGTGATAGCAGGGGATGTTGAAAAGTAGGAGTAAAACACAATGTAGACATCAGATTCTTTTATCTCACTTTATTATGGAAAAGTATAAATAATCTGCAATGTTCTAAAGTAAGGTTCGTGTTGGATCACAGTTATATACAAAATAAATTAGTGTTTATTTTGCTGTTGGTAAATAACAGCCTTGGGCAATGAGTTTGAATCAGATAGAGAACAAACAAAGGATTGCTTTTTTTTCAGTCTAACAAAAGTGCATATTCAGAAGGGTTTTGGTTGGTGTTAACAGGTAGAACTACATCAACATTGATAATGCCATTGTTTTGATTTAGATGGTGTTTCTATTCTATGAATAAAGGCGCACAATTTCGTTGTTAAATAAAAGAAAGTCCTATTATACGCACTATAATTAACACAAAAGACATTAAAGTATTTGTACATGCCCATTAATTTATAAGTAAATTCTGATTTGAAAGGGGAAAAACATTTTCCTAGAGCAAATAAAAGCATAATCAAACACACAAAACCTATCACACCTCTCTGTTTCTTAAATAAAAAGGATCACTCAAAACATCATGTATTCGTCTTTTTTATGTTTCCTAATACTGTTAAACGAAGAATGTCGCGCTGTGGAGTTTTCCAACAGAGCTTGTAAAGCCGAAGGTTGTCCTGATACACATAAATAAATTAATAATAAGTTATGAACTGAAGGCAGGCGGGACTGGAGTTCCGAGAGGCCCATCACGAGATGCTGCGATAGTCGCGGTGGGCCTAACGGGAACTCACTTCATACCCTGCTGCAGTTGTGCCCAACAAAGGTGCTACAAATTACATCACAGGAGTTTCAAATCCGTAAACATGTTACCAGCACAGTAACAATACTTCAGTCAGAGCAGTACATTTAGATAATATACTTGCAACACATTTTACAAAGGAATGCAACATAAGACTACAGAGTCTTTTGAGCACACACTAAGACAATAATTGCTTTCGATGATTGTGTCATGGGATAGAGATACAATCAAGAAACTGCTTTCTATTCTACAGTTATCCTAATTTTGTAGCACACTGCATGTCTTCAGAAAGCATCTGAAAATAATCAAACTAAAAGTATACATCTTTTCAATAATAATCTTTAGAACAGAAGTTAAATAAATAATATTAAGGAAACTGTACGAGCAGCAGTTTAAAAAAACAAGAATTAGCTGAGGCATTCATTATGATCAGTTACCTAACATAGACTTCTATACCAAAATAATCCACTGAAATTCAAAAAAAAAAAAAAATTACTTGTCACTAAAATAAAAAATAAATAATCAAGAATAAAGATTAGTCACATTTGCAGTGGTCTATTAGAGGAAGCTAGTACAGTTAATGCGTACCAAGCCAAGATGAGCCTGTTTTGCTACCAAATCGCAAAAGCTTATGTTCCTGTAACCAGCCATAATCAACAGGTAATCCAAATTTTTTCGTTTTCCTTCTCTGTACATATCAGACAGTAGGGGGGTCGGAGATATGGACACTGCAGCAGGCTGTGCAGGGCTGAGCAGGCCCTGGACTTCCCTAGACGGGTG
>NW_026267141.1:1874122-1877124 GCF_000697945.3 Frankliniella occidentalis | reverse complement strand
GGGAGGGAAGGGGGAGGGGTCATGGCCAACGGTGGGGTATGATCGCCTTCAAGCCACGACCTTCTGGGGATACATCCACTTCTTGGTGCAGTAGCACAATAGCGTGGACAGGTACACGAGGGCCAGCAGCGCGCAGGTCACGCCCAGCGCCATCACCGACGTCCTGGTCGGGCAGGTCTCCGTCATGATCACCGTGTGGTCTGCAACAGGGAGCTGGCGTTAGACACAGCGGCCGCTGCGGCAGCGGACTCTCGGCCAATGCACTCACCCTTGCCAAAGTCGGTGGAGGCCTCACTCCTCAGCGACTGGCTCTGCTTGTCGTCGCCAAAGTCCAAGACGAGGATCTCCTGCGAGAGGGTCATGTCGTCGCCCGACGCCTCCTCGGAGTCGTTGGCTGGCGCGGAACGTCTCCTTCTGCCCCAGGACTCGACGGACTCACGCCCCCACTCGCAGACAGCCTGCGTCGGAAGAGAAGGAGTTGGGATTCACGTCACTTCGGTCACTCCCCACCAGTGTAGGGAGGAGGGCGGCCTCCGCGGAAACTCACCGGCTCACAGGGCCCTAGGCAGTACTTGACGTTGCACTGGAAGATCACACCGTACGACTCGGTGAAGCGGAACGCCTCGTACACGGACTGCAGCGCGTTGCCGTCGGGTGCGAAGCCCGGGAAGATGGCCGGATCCACGGGACAACTAGGGAAGGCAAGAACCACGATATATAAGTCAACCTCACAACTCTATTTTGAGAAAACTTTGATAACGACTAGGCATGTAGTTCCAATAAGACCAATTTCTCTTTTTATGGCGGAGCCCCGGCGAACTCACCCTTCGTCGTCGATAATCTGGAACGTGCTCTTGGAGTCCTTGGCCATGGCGACGCAGCTTCGGGCGAAGATGCCGTAGGGCGCTGGAGGGAAAAGAGCAGTGGCGTTAGACTCGAGGACTTGATATATTGACTAAATCCAGGTCAAAATCGAGGCTTCAACACCCCCAGGTGCGGTATAAGGTGAGGGTGGGGGCGATCGCCCCCACCCTCCCATCGTCCCTAGTGAGCCGCCTGAAATGTAGGCAATTTGAGCTACAAAGCCCCTGTAAGTGCACCGACCCCCTGTCAGCCGGACCTTAGACCTTATACTGTTCCCCATACTCACTGTCCTCGGGGATCTCGATGCGGAAGGTGAGCTTGTCCCCGATGCGCACCGTCTCCACCTCTCGGCTGCGCGCGTCCAGGATGCGGATGCGCGGGGGTGGGGCCTCCGGCGCGGAGGTGATGGAGATCATCTCGGGGTCCCTGTGGTCAAGCACACAGCAGAGGGGTGAGCTCGCGAGCGAGAGGACGCCGCCGTCAACGTCAACGGGACACGTCAACAACGCGGCACCTACCTGATGGGCATCATGCCGAAGGTGATGTTCTTGGAGGACATGTCATAGGTGCACTTGACTTTGTAGATCTTGTCGGCCTTGGTCATGACGACGCTGTGGTGCTGCAGGACGACCGTGTTGGAGTACACTCCCGTCTGGAACGCCAAACAAGAAAAAAAATGAAAATCAGGAGACAACTACGGGGAGATCAGCTAATTAGGCGTGCAGACCGACATGGCGTGGCGTCCCCCATAAAAATTTTTAAAAAACAAAACAAAAAAACAACGACTTTTGTTTTGTTTTGAGCCGCTCTGTGATCGGCTTGGGACGCGACCGGCCGCCCCGGCCCCTGCCATGGGGAGGGTAGGCAGCCGCGTGCGCCCGTGTGTGGCGGGGCTGTCCGCCCGGCGCCCGCCTCGCGCCGCCTCCGGTCCGGGGTCAACGACGTCATCGGCAACCACCGCTTGGACGAAAGCGTCTTCACCCAAGACCACCGGAAGGCTATGACGTCATGACGGCACCGACAGGGCGGTGCGTGGGTCGACAACCCTAGACCACAGGGCAATTTCTAGTTTTTTCGTTTTTTTCATCTGTCTGTCTCTCTTTCTGTCTCTCTCCCCGTCTCTCTCTCTCTATCAGTGTCTATGTCCCCTTCCATAGCCTGATGCTACCCCGAACGACCTCACAGGATGTCCCGATTTCCTGTGAGCAGAGATGAAGGCGGAGGAGCCGCCAGAGACGGAGGGGGGCGGGGGGCACAGGGGAAAGGGACACAGGCGTTTACTCGCGTTGGATTTCCAGCTATTGCGCCGTGTAGACAATGACGAGGCAAACGGAAGTAGAATAAAACGTGCGGCTGAGCGGAATTACTTCCGTTTCAGCAGAGGGCAGCGTGGATCTTTGCAGGCGCGAGGGACGGTAAGAGTACGCATAAAGACAGCTAGACCGACAGACACGGAACCTGTCTGAACCTTTAGGAGGTTAACTCATTCTGTGCGGTGGTCACGCTTTGCTGTTTATTTCAACCTACAAGATCACCCAGGATACAGTCGCGCCACATGTTGAAGCAGCGTGGACCATATTGCCTAACCGTAGTTATATTTGTTAGGTGAACCAATGGCGATTCGTCACTTGTAAAGGTCATCGACTTGTCCCGAAGAGTGTATATAAGCTGTCGCTCACCTGCAGGCGTGGAATATTTCGTTGCACACCTGCAGGTGTGACATTTGTACTTTTGGACTTCCAGTGTAATGTCAACAAATTCTTTTCAGTACAAAGAAAGCAAAATCTTGTAACAGTTACAAAGCATATGGCATTCGCTCCTACTGTTGTATGGTACAATTGTCCGACACGGACGGATGTATACACTAGCAGTAAGCGGGTAGTACTGCACCGGGTGTGCCTGCCGCACGCCCCACCAGAGAGTCGGTTGGGTTGCCTACGCGCTGGTCGCGGGCGCTGAATGGTAGGGAGGAGGCCACCCCTGAGGCTCAAACGCGCAGCCCGCGACACACCGGGGTGGACCACGTGATCCCGCCCGCGGGCTCCTTGCGAAGCTAGGGAAGGATTTTCAAGTCCGAAATTTTTCCGGGGAAAATTTAAAACTTTTCCAGGAAAAAATAGGAAAAAGACAAACTGTTA
>NW_026267141.1:1856043-1874072 GCF_000697945.3 Frankliniella occidentalis | reverse complement strand
TAGTTCGACAGTTGGAACTATAAACTTGCACTATGCAGTTGAGCAGTTTAAACCTTCCTTATGGGCTCTCGCTGATACTACACCCCTGCTCTCAGGTGGCCTCAGCTGAGGCAGTATACAGCGCCTGCCGTCAGCGCGTAGGCAACCCAAAATACTGTCCGGTGTAGAGAGCGCGTGCAAGAAAACCAGTAGGACGCGCATAAAAGCGTGCAGGATGCATCAAGCATGCAGTAGTGCAAGTGGTGCAGGGGACCCGACCTCGCTACTCACCACAGACTGCGTGTTGCAGTCCTGGCCGGTCATGGTGAGGTCGAGGCGGAAGAGGTCGCTGTTGATGACGTCGATGTTGCAGGTCTCGGAGCGGCCCAGCGCGTAGATGCGGCCGTTGAAGGGCTTGTTGGTACGGACCTGGACGGCGATGCGGGTGTCCTTGCAGTTGACGGACACTGTCAGATAAATAAAACAAAAAATAAAAAAATGAACGGATAGGTACCACTAATTAGAGTGCACTTTCTAGATCTGCTAAAAGTACTTTTATGATTCAAAAACGAAGGGAAATATAATTTAATTCTTTGCAACTTTATGTGTTCTTTGTATGACAATGTGATGATCGACAGTCGACAGTTGACTGACCGTCATAGCAGGTGCCAGTCTTGTCGCAGTTGACGTCGGCGCGGGTGAGGTTGTTGACGTTGGGGTCTTCGGTGGTGTCAAACACGACCGGCAGCTGGTCCATAGAAGCGCTCGTCTCTGCGGGAGGCAATCAGTTAATCATCAATTAGAATTTTGCGAGTGAAAACATTTGAGCCACATTTTTACTGGAAAACCAAGGTAGGACCTTTATTTGGGTGTTAGATTTTTATGCCTTTGAAGCAAAAGTGTCCAAAGGCATTAAAATTTAGCGCATTTGGGCAGTTTTCATGCCTTTGTAAAAGAATTAAAACCCTGAGTCCTCCCTTTTTGTTTTTCCAGTGTTGAAATGAATACAAGCAAGACCACATGCTGAACTCAGAAGTTGAAATGAAAGCTAACTGAACTCACTCTCGCAGTAGTTCTCCATGTAGTTGCCGATGCGCTCGCCGTCGTCGATGAGCGGCCGGTCCGCGTTGAGGTAGGTCGAGGGCCCGTCCGGCAGCGTCTTGTGGTCCAGGTGGAACAGCTGGCAGTTGTAGGCCGCGCCCTGCGGCGGGCCCCGGAACAAGAAGGAGCGGCAGAGGAACTCGTTCTCCACCTCACAGGCCAGCTGGCAGGCCGCCTCACTCGCCACCTGCCGAGGAGGGCACAGAGTGAGTAAAGGGAGAGATAGGCCACTGTGTGCTGTAGCGAGAGTCAGAAATTTGAGCCACAGCCGCGGCCACAGCCCTGTATGAGGAACTGCCATTACGTTTTCGGCGCACCACTCTAAAATACGCGGTGAACACCCGAAACGCCGGGACAGTTTCCCATACTCTCCGTTTCCGTTCTTCTCCTTTCGCTTCACCCACCTGGAGCTCCTTGTCCACGTAGTAGTGCAGGCTGGCGTACTGCGCCACCTTGTCGTTGGCCACCCCGATGCGCGGTTGCGAGAACACCCTGCTGCCCTTGCAAGCCTTGTTTGCTGCGCACACAAAATCACAAGGAACAGGTGAGTTAGCAATACGTCGAGAGCTGAGCTGTGGTACTTGAAGAGTGTATGTGCTGTAACGAAACACATGTCGTCGTGATCGTAAGCAATCACACACTGCTGGCCTTCCCCCAGCCCCCTCCATCAGTTGGAGGGCTGCACTAATAAACGTGTCAATGTGATTGCTAAATTTTATAGCTTCCCTTTCAAATCTTGGCTTTGGATCGCAGACAACTTTAGCAGGTAGAGATAAAATAATAAACACGCAGAACAAACATAATAATTGAGTTTGACGGCTGGTATTTTTCACCCCGCGCGGGGACGCCGGCCGGACGCACGGCGACATGCCGCTGCAGTCACGAGTCCCAAGTTAGTCCGGACAGTTTTTCTCTCCGCGTTTCCGCCCTATTTTTTCCTTTCCTCTTTCTTGTTTTTTTTTTTTTTATTTGTTACTTTCCGCCCAGTTTTATCCGCTCAGACCAAAACAGCAGCAGCGGCGGCGGCAGAGGCGGTGGCGGCAGCAGCAGACCAGAGCAAGCAAGAATGCAAACGTAATAATTTTTAACGGCCGGCAGTGTGCATGACCCGGCTAGCGCGGCGCGGCTCTGCGCACCAGAGGCTCTGCACAGACGTTATAGTTTTTTTTTATAATTTTCATACTTTGAGGGAAGCAGCAGCGCGGTGCGGCTGAGCCCGGCTTGCTTTAGCTGTTCCGGAGGCTGAGCGGAATCGCACAGGCGTGCGCGTAACTTTTAGTAATGCTGCAATTTCGAGGAGTCTTCGGGAACGAGTGGGGGGTAAGGTAAAGGGGACTGGAAGGGGGAATGGAGGGGTTGCCTGCCTAGGCGTGGAAGGGGGGGAGGGGTACACAGATGGGAGTGCAGAGATTTGAAGCCTCGCGGGCGGTGCGTCCCCGAGCATGACCGGGACACACGGAAGGCCTCGCAAACGTAGACGCAGATAACCGGACCGAGATGGGGAAGGGGGGGGGGCTTAACGGGTCCAGCTTCTGCAGTCGCACCGCAAAGGGCCCACCGCAGCTTCCGTGACCGACAGGGAGGCAGGCGTGTCATGCCTGTAACACAGACTGGCTGGCCCACGGCGATATCGTTCTGACGTGACACATGAGGGTGTCTCCCATTGGCTACGTAGTCATACAGTACCCGATACCTAAGTTTTCATCTGCCAGAGATCAATGTCCTGTCTCAAAATCAGCTAATCCGTCGTGGGCTCTGACGGCAAATCTTTTTTTGCGAGTGGGCTTGCCTGCCGCCGTCGCATTCACACACCTCGGTCCGCTGTTTACTGTTTACACTGGTAAAACAAGTGTGCAATATTTGCACACCAACGTGTGCAAGTTGTGATTTTGCACATTACATGGTGTTTAACTCAAGTTGCACACTTGCGTGGTGTGCAAATTTTAGACGTTTTCGCAAACGTTTAAATTCTGCACACTTGGCAACACACACAGTTCTACAGGGTGGGTGATCTGCGCCGTGGTTTTTTTCTGCTTATACTGTACCGGATTCATGCGTGCGGGCGGGCTTGCCTATCGTCGCTCGCCATGGCGCCTTATGGCCCCGTGCGAGTATGCAACCCGTCCGCACGCATGAATCCGGTACAGTATGAGCAGAAAAAAAACACGGCGCGGATCACCCACCCTGTATGCTGTCAATAGGAAACCATACGGTGTGCAGCTGCTATACGTTTCGGAAGTGTCGAAAGTTTAAACACCAATTGACGTATAACACAGTTAGACACCACAAAGTGTCTAGAAAATGCACACTTGAACTTAAACGTCAATTGACGTGCAAAATTAAACACTTGTTTTACCAGTGTACCAGTAACTTTCATGTAATCAAACCGATCCTCATTTGCGCGATTTTGATCCACGAGTAACCACTCACCTTTGAGACAGAGGTTCTCGAAGTAGTCGACGCCCTGGGCCTCCACCATCTGGATGTACTGGCCGGTGCTGCGCCGGTCCGCGTCGCTCAGATGGCAGCGCAGGGTCACGTAGTTGTACTCCACCGAGCGGCACTCGAAGCGGTGCTGAAAACAGGCCGTCCACGTCGTTACAGACTAGGGTTGCGAAATTACCGGTAACAATCAATGTTACCGTAAATTATGGTAAGATTGGTAATTTACCGGAAATTATGGAAAAAATTGAAAAATTTCATTTCTAGTAGAAAAATTGGCACTGTACTATTTATTGGCGATTGAAATTAGTGTGTACTGCTTAAAATGTGGCGGAATAGCCGGTATTAGCTACATCTATTGGAATATTTGTGTTAATTTTTTCATCTTGTTTTCATAAACATCAGTTGTATATAGAGTTACCAAAAGTACACCTATGAAAATCGTTATCTAAAGCTATGCCTTTTAAACTTTAGAATAATGACACATTTGCTAACAGGTCTTCAGAAAGTGACTTAAAATGTAATAAAATGTCATATTTACTATTCCAAATGTGATTTTTGCTTCTGGAAAGTGAGTTTTGAACTCATTTTAAAGTGTCATCATTACCGTTTTTTTCCACGTTACCGAGCATTTGGTAAATTACCGTAAATTACCAATTTTTCCGGTAACGTTACCGGTAACATTACCAGCCGTCGCAACCCTATTACAGACCGTCCACATGGCGCATAGTAAAATCGCGCATTTTGAAAACGGGTGTAAACAGCCACACTCTCATTTGTCGTCTCTTCGTGTCTCACTGCTGTCTCCTCCACTCCTCCCCCCCTCCCTCCCCAGTGACCACAGGCGGGGTCGGCGCACCCATCCTGCAGGGATCGGTACCGGCCGAGCCTTTGTCCCGCGTTTAGGAAAGCTCGGAGCCTATTGTCAGGGGACGCGCTGTATGCGGGGAAATGTTCACCGCCACCCCTCCCCCTCCCCTCCTCCGACTCTCGTCGTCCCCGTCGCACTCCATTGCGTCAGCCCCGGCGAGATGGCGGTGGTCCTTCCCGAAATGAGGCAACACAAACGCCGTCGGGCAGAATAAGCTCGACAATGGCACCAGATATCGGACATTGCAGTATAGTGAGGAATGGTGCGACACCACGATGATCCGATTCGAAACGATAAAGAGAAAATAAAAGCTGCTAGCAAAAAAATACTTCGCCCCTCCCCTTCCCCCCCTCCCATTTTCGGTTAGAACTTACCTCGTTCAGACAGGCGGCCAAGCAAGCTTCCTTGGTGGACGTGTAGATGAGGGCTCTGTCCAGGCCTCGGATCATCCTGTTCGGCACGCGCTCGAAGGCCCACGGCCTAAGGCAAACGTTGTCTGGGCGGGCAGAGACACACAAATTAGCAAGACAAGCATAGAAAAGCACAAAGTTTTAAACAGCTGCTATGCGTACGGTCGGACTTGAACAATTGCATATTTGAGATGTTTCCACTTACGCACTTTACGGATAACAATATAACCGCTGTGTTTTTAAAAAATATAAAAAATTTGCATTGTTCTAAAACAGTTTGCACCACTCACCTGATCTGATCTGCATTTTGACCATGTAGTACAGGTTGACCGAGCGCTGCGGCACGGCAGCCGGGTTGTTGGCGGAAGTCTCATTCTGCAGCTGGCACAGCGTGTCCTGGACCGGGGTCAGCGGGTTCAGTACGAAGCTGCAACAACAACGCAAAGTGGCACAAAATTATTAACGTGGGACATAACTGAGCCTGTGAGGTTTGAATGAAAAATCAACGAGATATTATACAATATATAGATTGCTTTACACTCACTGTGAAAAATATCGTCGTAAATTTACAAAAAATTTGTAAACTTGAATTATAATTTAAATTTTTAATTTACGACAGCACATTTTTTACTCGCCAAGGGATTTAAAGTCGGTACATACTGCATGTATTTTTACGATTACAAATTGTAATTTTACAACTTGCATCAAGGAAAATTTTCCTGTAAACCTACCTACTTTTTTCACAGTGCTCAAAGGACTAGCCTTCAGAGCTATTACAGTAGAATCCATGAAAGCTTTTCACGATTCTATCCTTTAGATGAAACCTTTATCGTAAGTCTAAAGTCTTTTTTTTTTTGGAAAGAAACACCGAAAAGCTATCATACAAATTCAGCAAAAACTCTAGGTCTAAGAGCTAATATTACACAGAAACCTACGACTTGCCTAACCCCTTTTCCTTCTGAAGATACCTGTGATAAATATCTTTCATAAATTAAAACATATTATTTCGTATTTACAATTTATGGAATGTGTTGTAAATTTATGACAGCCCATTCTGTCTTGTGAATGAAGTACAAGTCGATACGCAGCTTTTCGCAGCTTTTGAACTTTTACAATTATAATTTGTAAGATTTGAGTACGCAACATGGAAAATTTTCCAATTCGAACATTTATCACAGTGACATGAGGCGCTGCTTCTGACAGAAGCTAGCCTACCTATCGTCTCCCAGCTCCGCTCGCCTCTTGCCCCGTCTCCTGCTTCCGTCGCGGGCATGTCATTCAAAAGGATTGACCGCTGCCAGGCGGGCCATAAGGCGGTGCGATAGCGCGACAACCGCCCGCGGAAAAAAGAAACTACAGCACATTCCATACCACGATAGATAGGTATAGCACTGCAATCTACAACAACGGAGACTTCGATCAGAGGACTAAAAAAAACAGGGAAGAAATTCTTGATCTTCAACGACGAGAATGCAGGCAGCGCTATGGCGATCTATGGCCGGCGACGCCCGGGCAACGGGACGCAGCGTCAGCGCCCCAATGACATTGTTTTTTAGCGACGAGAGGCGCATGACCAATCTATAAAGCAGTAACTTTGGGCCGGGCGTTAATTGTCGCCGGCCACTACCCCCTCTCTCCCCCCGCCCCTTCCCCACTTCCTCCACCTTCCTCCTTTCTTTCCGATTCCTACTGCTTCAACGGCGGCGGCGAAGCGGTGATTTTTCGGAGGTCCCTTCTCACCGAACGATTAGCTTCGATCCACTACCGAGATGTAACGGGTTCAGCGTCTGGGTGGGAAACGGATAGAATGTGGGTGGGTGGACGCCGGCGACAGCCCCGCCCGGGGCCCCGCGCCCGGGACCCAGCCCGGCTGCACCACGGACACCACAGAGAAGAGACTTCTTCTTCCTTTTTTTCCCCCCGCAAACCGCAAATACCAGAGCCATAAGACTGCTGATGCGGGGGTGTGCGAAAAGAGAAAAGTAGGAAAAGAAGAAAAGGAAAGAGGAGTGTCTCGCGGTCAGCATAAGTGTGGTGGTCACCAGTCGATCACGTGAGAGGGGGGAGGGACGGTGGGAGGAGAGGGAGAGAGACAGAAAGAGACAGAGACTAAGGTGTCACTCCCCAATCCTTTTCGTGGCAGACGACCCAACGCAACACCATGGCTGTCGCTATTCCGGCCGAGCCACTGTGGTTTTTTGTACTCCCCCCCCCCCCTCTCTCTCTCTCGCTCTTTCTCTCCCTGTAGAGCCCGTTTGCGTTTCGACACGGATCGCCGAATTTTCTCTTCCTCCTCCGGGTTCCATACTGCCACGGGAGGAAAAGAGCGGAGAGAAGGGGGGGGGGAGGAGGGGGGGAAGAGGGCAGTAACGCGTCCAACGCTCCTGTCTATGCTAACAGGTATCGCGGCGGCGGTGCAGCGAACTGCAGACGGAGAGAATGGAGAGATAGAGAGAGACAGCGAGGGAGAGCGCACGAATTGAGCCCATAGCCGGTAGTCAGCCCACCTAGTGCCCAGCTGCAGCAGTCATGTCAGCCCAGCATGACGGGTGCAGCAGCTACTGGCGGAGGGATCAGAGGAAGGGCGCTGCCCGCAGAGGCGTTTGGCCTTGGCAAGGTTTGTACTCTTCTTCGCGCTCTCTCTCCCTCTCTCTCTCTCTCTCTCTCTCTCTCTCTCTCTCTCTCTCTTTCTCTCTCTCTTCCCCCATAGGGCACGACGCACGTGCGAGTATGGTGCAGTTGTAACGCTCTAGCCTCTCTCTCTCTCTCTCTTCCTCTCTCTCTCTTCGTTGCTGAGCCTCTAGCATCCCCTCTCTCTTTGAGCGGCTCGGCAACACTGCAGCTCAGCTCCAAATGCGGCGGCCGCGCGAGGCAATATTGTGACAAGATCAGCTTCGCGCGGAGAGAACGAACAGCGGAGGAGCTTCGCGGTGCTAGCTAAAGCTTTACGCTGGAGCTCCACTCCGGGACCGAGTAAGGTAAGTGAACTAGGCTTCGACATCGACAAAGCGTATACGATGAACCGACTATATTCATTCAAATATGTAATAGCGCCACATTTTCCCCCTGCTTCAAGCTCCTTTTTCACCTGCTTTCAATAGCTACACTGGAAACGCAAGAGTGTGAATGTTGCTTGCAGACTTGTAGGTTGTAGGTGTGTGAATGTCAATTCGTACACTTGAGGGAGTAGAGGTGTGAATTTTCGGAATTTTTCTTTCAAATGCACACGGTAAAAACAACGTCCTTGGTTTTCATGAGCTTTGGAAAAACCACGACGTTCCCTGTGCATTTCTTCCACAAAACGTCTTGGTTTTTCGAAAATCGTCATGAAAACCAGGACGTCGTTTTTACCGTGTACACTGTTAAATTCCTGCAAAGTATTTTGCTCCTTTGTAACTACGAAGTATTTACTTTGCAATTACAAAGTGATGCTTTGCAATTGCGAAGCAATGAAAACGCTTCAAAGCATCGCTTTGCAATTGCAAAGTGTCACTTCGTAATTGCAAAGCATCACTTTGTAATTGCAAAGTAAATGCCTCGTAGTTACAAAGGATCGAAATACTTCGCAGCTCTGCAAAGCAAATGCTTTGTAGGAATTTAACAGTGTAGTTCACACACCTTCAAGTGCGCAACATCCACACACTTGGGTTTCCGGTGTATTGCCCACTTATTTCCCCCTGCCTGCTTGCACTAGGCGAGCTTTCGTCTTCTCCTCTCTGAGGAAGTGTAGCCAAGCGCTGTAGAAGTGGTAAATCGTGGTCGGTGGTCTAGAAAGGTCACGTGGTACACATACGAGTCACGTTTCTCGATGTCTGCTTTTCATTTCGATGCTGGAGCAGAGCAGTCTCGTATAGCAGACGGATGTGTGAGCGTGTGCGCGATAAACTGAGTACACTCGTATTGGCATTTGTGCTCGTTCTCGATATAGAGCCCATCTCGAGGTACATGCACACACACACAAGAAAAGGACACGTCTGAGGTGTGTGAATGCTCATTCCTCATTCGCACATTTAAGGGAGTAAAAGAGTGAATTTTCCTTTCAAATCCTCACACTAGCGCCTCACTGTAAATGGTTTGCTCGGTGCAATTTTGAAGCGCGTGCAGTGAATCTGGTAAATTACGCCTGACTCTTTGCCACCCTCTCTTAACGAGGCCTCGTCGGACGCAGGGGTCCTGCGGGTCCCGCCGAGGAGGCGCCAACTTTTTACCTCGCCTCTTTTCGGCGCGAAGTCTCGGCCCTTTTGTGTCCGTGGCGGGGTCGCCCATCCCGAGACCCCCGCTCCACCCCCGGGGCCGTCATGTAAATCCACCTTGACTTCGAACAAAATGCAATCACAATAGTGGAGTAATCCAATAGACGTCGCCAAGCCAGGGGGACCCCAGCCGACCGGAACGCGGAGGGCAGGGGCAGTCAATGGCCCCTGCCCCCCCCCCCCTCCCTTCCCTGGCCTTTTCCTCGCCTCTTCCGGCTGCAGATGGCACTCCCCCGTCGCGACAGCGGCGGCGTCGCCTGCCCCTCCGAACTAGTCTGCGCAACACCGCAAAAAATAAGACTGAAAGAGATACGACAAAAACACTTTGCGAATAAACACTCTTTGCCGCTGACCCCTAATACCGCGGGGCGGATGCGCTCAGACACGTCGTGTCTGACGCGGGCTGAGCCGACTGAGTCGCCGACTGACACAAAGCTGACAGCGCGCCGCGCCGGCCGCGCACGCCGCGCACGCTCGTCACGGGCATCACCGTGCAGCTCGGCGGCTGATTGCAAAGCGATTGCAAAGCGATTGCAAAGCGATTGCAAACGATCCCCGAAGCGCGACCACAGGCTTGAATCAAAGCTTTGTGTGTGAACACCATACACCCAGAAAATGAAAAACTGTGGGCAACTATTGCGCGAATTATTTTCTGGTTAGCTCAATCGCAACCATCAGATGATGGTTGAGACAAAATCGACGGGTCCTATCAAACAATGTCCTAAAGTGTCGTTTTCACAATGTTCTATCTGCTACGGCTGAGGCATTGTGAAAACGCCGCTTTGTAGTTAGGAAAGGAGCCTAGTGCCTAGAACACTGCAACCCCCACAGTGTAACGGATGTAACTGTGAATGCGCAGCAGTGTTGCGGGTTTGCCTACCCAATTCGCCCGTGCCCGTAAGGTAAGGCGCCATGGCCCCAACAGCCCTGGCGGGTATGCAATCCCGCAACACTGCTGCGCATTCACAGTTACACCCGGTACTTATGACACACTTGTATGTGCGTGCTTGCATGCCATGGTCAACATTAGACTTGTGGACTAGCACAAACCCAATTATTGTAAACCGATTAAATTTTAACCCTAATCGAATTATGTTCGTGGCGGTGTAATAAATTTAGTGAGGCTTACTCAGTTTGATTTTTTGCTCGATTTTTTGACAATATTAGGTGAAAAGTTGGATTGAGAAACTAAACGTTGTTTTCGAGTTTGTCCTTTAGAACCAACCCTGATTTGGTTGTATAAACTTAATGGTTCCCTAGACCTGGGTGCATAAGACCGACATGCATCGAAAAGGACATCCCGACAAAGTATGAAAGCAATTTTTTTTTTATGGCAAAAAAAGAAGAAAAAAAAAAACATCACAAAAAACACCAAAAAAACAAATGAGGGCAAATATGTTGCCACTTTTCATTTTTACAGTGAGAGAGCAGGCGGCGGCTGCCACACCTACCCAGGAGGGACGACCGAGCCGAAAGGGTCGGCCGGCCAAAGGAGGCCACAAGTAGAAGGCTGTCCACTAATAATTGAGCAGACGACTCGGCGCCCTGCGGGTGGAGGGAAGGGAGGGGGGAGGGAGGGGGAGCACGAAAAATGAAATGACCGCGTTTGTCCTCGCCGCCTGCTGTCACCATTTCCCGCCTCCCCCGCAGATTAGTCAGAAACGTCTCGTCAAGACGACCGACGACGATTAGACGACTTTCCGGTGACGGAAAACACGTCGAACCGCGACGTCGTGTCGACCGACCACTGCCCGGCACAGTCCGCGGCGCTGCACTGCCCCCGGCCTGGCCTCGATTAGCAAAAGGCACGCCCCAATAAATGAGCAAAGGAAAGTGCTGATGAGATGACCGCCTTCTGGTCGCGGACAGATGGATGGGTGGATAGGCGGATGGGATAGAGACCGTCCCTTCCCCTGCGTCATGGCGGATCAGTCGTGCGGATAACCTTACTGCTGCTCTCCACCCGCCCCTCCTGCCCTACTATACACCTGCACGCCAACAGCCAGACCACCTCATCGCATAGCATGTGGGCTGGGTACAGTGCGACGGACTCCTTTCGCCGCCACTGAAACCAAACTCAGCCAACCATTTATCAAACCCTATTGTAGTTTTCAAACAGATATTTTTTTTCAAAATCTTTTGCTTTGGACTTTTTAACGTAAATTTGTGATTTTTAGACCCAGAGAGAGCAGGAGTTCTTTTATTACGTAAATAGACCTTGCTAATTCAGAAGCATTGTAGTCTTAGTTTTCGATTGATTTAAGAACTGAATTTTTGAATTTTGTCGGGGTAAAGAGCCCGGAAAAATGAAAATCTTTGGAAAGTGAGTTAGCTAAATTACCAGCACAAACATCCTACATAAAACGTTGACATTTTTATAAATTGTGTTCACAATTAACAATATCAAACTGCTGCTAAACTGTAGACTTTTTTTTGATGGTGCACACGTGCTCACTGTTAAAATCCTACAAAGCATTGCTTCGTATGATTCTAACAGTGTACGTCGCTCTGGTACTCAACAAAAACTTTTAAAGGTACGACATTTGAGTAACCAGAGAATCGCTGTTTATCAACTTGTAGAGAGCGCCCACTTTCGACGGCAGAAAGATCATGACAGCTCCACTCGGCTCTACTCTACACCACCCACCCGCTCGCGAGCGCGACGGGCAGGAAGAAAGTGGTCGCCATGCAGCCCCGCAGCACCCCATGGCATCGCTGTAAGGACTTTGACAACATCACGGCCCCCAACGAACACTACTGCCCAGCCAATTACACCGGGAGGAAAGTCACCGTGAGGCGATGGCATGGAAAGTGTCGCCCGGGGCCAGCCACTGCATGCCCCACCCATCCACTGGCGAAAACAAAACGCTTTCATTCCAAGGGATGACAGTAGCCGAGGGTGGCGCAGGGCGGGGCGTGGCGTGGCGGAACGAAACGCAGCAGCAGCGAGCTCAACCTCGCCGCGTGTTCACAGGGAAATCATCTCGAGCGAATCCTTCGCAATTAACATCATCATCATCATTGGTATTGCATTGGTTCGGAGACGTGCGAACTTCTCATCGCGCTGCACACATGCGTATTATACCTCCCACGAGCGTGCGTTGCGTGCGGGGCACGGGACCGGAGGGGACCCTACTGGCCCTCATCACAATAATAGTAGTCATCATAATGACTCAATTCCAGGCTTTTTCTTCATCCAAATACACGTCAAACTACATGCATACAAAGCGCACCAGGCGTGGACGCCAGGCTGGTCTCTCTTTGCAAGATTTTCACGTCATTTATACCAAAGCCCGCGTTTTTATCCTCCTAGGGGTTGTGGGCTGTGTCAAGATACCCGAGCCCTGAGTACAAAAGTCGGGCCACCCGAGCTGAGTGCAAATAATGTACAAAGTAATTAAGCAAAGATGAGCCCTGAGACGTCCCTACTCCGAAAAGAAAAGGGGGCCAACATGTCATGACACAGCGAGCTGTCCATATACATGTGGCTGGAGGAAGACGATGGTAGGCGAGGGGGGCAGAAGAGAGTGTGAGAGAGAGGCAGGAAGGAGAGAGTGAAGGAAAGAGAGAGAGAGAGAGAGAGGGCGGGGGGGAGAAGGAGAGAAGAAAGATCACTCGGAGCACGCACATGGAATCGAAAGAATGACCATTACGTTGCAATAAAAAGGAATTAAGGCAAAAGAAAAAAATAACACCTTCACTCACACCTTGGTGCAGTGTGAAACGAAACCGAAACCACACGAGCCTCGCCATTCCATGTGAGACGAGTGCAAACATGCGGTTCACAAAACTAAAAGAAGAAAATAATAGAAAATTTTCGTTGTAAGTTCGTTTGAAATGGTATCGCGTAGTTATAAAATAATATTTCGTTCACAAAGACAATGGTGGGATGAAACTATTTCCTCTTCGCAAAAACTCGAGGAAACGTTTTCAATGTCAGGGTCGGGAGCAGACGAGGGTCGTGCCCGCCTGCTACAATTTACTTGCTGAGAGCGAACGAGAGAGAGGGAGCGGAGAGGGAAGGGGGAGAGAGACTTTGCCACTACGACGGAAGCTAGGCAGCGTCAAACAACAGAGGCGGGGGAGGAGCCGCCAAAGAAAGAAAGAAAGAAAGAAAGAAAGAAAGAAAGAAAGAAAGAAAGAAAGAAAGAGAGGGGGGGGGGGAGAGGGAGAGAGAGAGGTGGGATTCTGATTCTCCATGAAGCGACGGGCAAATTGGCACACCTTGAAATATAGGCCCCATTTCAGAACCACCGCCGTTTGGCTAGCTGTCTATCCGTGGTCGCTTTTCCCAGGAGGGAGCGCACGGCGGAGGGGCAGGGAGAGGGCAGAGGGAAGTAGAAGGGCGTGCACTTGCTGCACGAACGAACGCCGCCTTCCCCTTTCAACCTCCAGACATGCCGAACTGCATACGCTTCGCTTTTTAAATACTTCTCCCAAACGGCGGCCCCTATATTAAGTTTCTCTTGGCTGCCTCCGATTGATACTAACTCCCCTTTATGGTTCGTTATGAGTAGAGTGCTCATCTAAGTGTACAACAGTTTGCCACTTGTAAGTTGCAAACTTTCGTCCAACACTTAAAATTGTAGAACTTTTGAGTGTAGACCAACAATGTTTGACACTTATAACTGCTGAATTAAAAATGTTCGCGTCACTTAACACTCCGTTCTGCACCGAAAGTAGCTCCCACACGCCGTGCCCACGGAGCTCCTCTTTCCAAGACAATGCACAGGTTTGGCTCGGAGAGGTGGACATTCTTACTTCTACATCGGTGATTATGAGCCTAAAATTACGACCGCGAGAGCAAAGCCTCGCTGCATCTTCCGTATATGATGGACCCAAAACCGGCAAGATAATTAACAAAATAATAGGAAATTATAATTTCCTATAGACTTGCCAAATGCCTCTGTGCAAATGTCTCTGTCTACCTCTCCATTTTTCTGCTTTTGCCTGTCATCATCATTTTCGTCAAAATTGTTCAAACGCGCATCGTCCTCTGCCGGCCACGCGGTGGTTTCAAAGTGTTCCCGCGAGGGACACCTAGCAACCTAGCATCATCCTCGATTAAACCTGGAGCGGGGCCATTTTGGGGAGGGCGGCCATCTGTAATTATGTCGCGACATACTGTCATCAGCGCATTAAGACATTAGCCCATCATTTGGGAAGGAAAAGCAAGCGAAGTAAAACATTTTCGCAATAAACCTATAAAAGTTTAGCTATTAGCTATGGCAGCAATAGCAATAGTGGTTGTAAAAAATAAAAATATAGTTGGTGGTCATACTGGTCTAGTGATTTTGTCTCAACCATATTTTATGGTGCTCCCTCAGCAAACCATCCGATGTTTCCATAGTCGATCATTTACGTAGGCGCAATCAATTAAGTACATCTATAGTTCCCGCTGATATGCAGATCATATGTTCTCATTACAGTCTCAGTGTCCTTACAGAGTACGAGTACAAAATTGATTTTCATTCAAATTGGTACCAAATTTGAATATATGTTATACTTAACTGGAATCATTTCCCTAGCTGCACTATTTTATTTAAAAAAAATCTAGGATCCACTTTAATGATTTGTTGAAACATTGTGGGTCATCACGAACTACACACGTCAGCGTCAGGGGTCAGAGAATGCGAACAAAACTTGCTACTCCGCGAAAGAATAAATACACCCCCTTTTCTCATTCCTGTTGGGTAATTACTAGGTGGCGTTTGTCTGCCCCGCCGGTCACCTCGCTATTGTTCGTGTGGTAGTTACAGCCTGCTGCATTCTTGCACTGCCCCAACTTGATCTCACCCACCGCACCCCGCACGCCCCGGCGGCGAGCCTGGCCAAGCCCCTGAGTCGAAATTAATGTAATTGGCATCGATAATGAATAGGGAACAATACCATACCCGCGCGAACGCGCGGCGTGCGCTATGGCCGCTCCGCAAAGCCACCCTCTTTTTTTCCTTTTTTTTTTGTATTCGCTTGCAGATATTTCCAACTGAAATCCATATCCTTTTCTCTTGTTTTACGAACAAAGTACGAGTGGAATGTTGACAGAAAAACGTGTTGTTGTTCTTGTTCAACGAACTCGACGCTCCGAAATTGCGGCCGCGCAGGCAACGCTATGCAATGTGCAGCCGACGCCGATGCAAGGCGGCGCATAAAGTGTTCCGCGAACTGCATAGCTGGTGGCGACGCCCGAGCGCCTGCGAAGTGTTGGTTAGGCCTCCCCGCAGCACACGTATGCGCGACGGGACTGCCCGCCCGCCAGGCTGACCCCCCGCCCGCCCGGGACAGGCCTCCCCGCAGCACTCGTGTGCGCGACGGGCCGGCCCGACTGCCAGGCTGACCCCCCCCCCCCTCTCCTCTTGTCTAAACGACATATTGGCACTGGTGGCACCAATGCGGCTCTTGTCTCGGCTTATCCTCAGCCTCGCGGGCGGGCGCCGTCCCGTCGTGCACACGAGTGCTGTGTTCAAATACGTATAAATTCCAATAAATGTGCCACGTATTGTATTTGAACGATTTGAACTTTGTGAAAACTGAATTTTGTCTCTGTTGCAATAGAACGGTTGTGATGTTAGTATTATTATTTAACTAGTATTCATACGTTGCAAGAGTTTTGGTCAGCCCCACATTCAATAACGTCAATACGTCTTCTGTTTGCTTTAACGTAGTGCTCCGGATTTTAAAGACCGCCTGGGGCGCGAGAGTTAAATCAATGCCACTGTGACGGGAGAGAGAGAAAGAAAGAAAGAAAGAGAGAGAGAGAGAGAGAGAGAGAAGGGGAGGAAAGGGGAACAGGAGAGGGGGGGCGGGTGCTTTAAGGCATTTTACTAGTGGCGCCCTTACTACTACTGTCCCGTCCGTTATCCTAACGAGCAGTGTGCTTGTCTCTTCTCATTACAGATAAGCAGCTCTCTCTCTCTCTCTCTCTCTCTCTCTCTCTCTCTCTCTCGGACGCACGCACGGAGGACGCACAACCACGACACCATCTCGCACGCGCGTCCCATCAGCCCGCGCACACGCACCACGGAAAAAAAAGATTCGCTGAGCCAGCTAATATATTGACTGGTATCTGGACAGACAAGCAGATAAACTTCTGTAACCACTATATTGTCTATTCTAATCAATCATTGGCTGTGCCAGTCAAAAATTAGCTGTAAGAGCTCATCCCTTACCTAAATCAGTCAAGGTCTACCTTACTGATGCTGGCAAATCATTACTTAATACAATTTATCTTTGACTGGCACAGCCAATGATTGATTAGAGTAAACAATGTAGTGGTTACAGAAGTTTATGTGCTTGTCTGTCCAGATACCAGTCAATATATTAGCTGGCTCAGCGAATCTTTTTTTTCCGTGACACACGGACACAATCGCACACTCATTGCGGCCATTCCAGTAGAAATTTCACCCGCTCACCCTCACACGCGGGATTTTTGGAGGGCGTTAAACAGTCAGGGCGTTCATTTGCTTAGCCAATTTAAATTCCTCGGCCAGCGCCCAGTGCGTTGGCCAACTCGCAGCCCAGGGCAGCCCCTTGTCGGCTTGTTAGGAGAGGTAGGTGGTCCCCGGCGGGTGGCCGCGTGGCGGGAGGGACGCCTCATAGGGAGCGCCCCGACGTACCGACGCAAAATGTCGGCTGAAATGGCTGGCGAATGAATGGCACTGACAGTACGCCCCCCACCGCTCAGTCCAGTGCACCCCAAAAATTGTGTTCTCAATTCAAGTACTGCTCTTAAAATTTTGTACCCCATTTCTTGTTTTAAGTCCTATTTGTTCCTTGAAACAAGAAATAGGGCTCAAAATTTTAAGAGCAATACATGAATTGAGAACACTTTTTTTTGAGGGGGGGGGGGGGGGTGCACCAGTGCGGCGGTGCACATACAATACGGAAAACGACGGCGCGAAAAGGAACGATCGGGACCGATGACTTGAAATATAGTATATACTGGGATAGTAACTGAGTGTGAGTACAGTGTCACTTAAAGTCCAGGGCGCAGATTGAAGAACAACTAAGACACTTGAATAGGTCTGTTGTTAAAAATTAGTCTGGGAACCCAAGAGTGTACTTGAATGCAGTACCTCCCGCATACCTACATGCATACAGGAGGTAGTGTGCACCTGCAAGGAAACCTTTTTTAGATGTGAATCTCCAATTTCGTTGAAACTTATGTATGGTTCCGGAAAAAATTTCAAGTGCCATCCGAGCTCTAGTATAATAACCTTTAAATTTTCTGAGTTCCAACGTAATCGGGGATTTACACCTGAAAAGGTTCCCTTGTTGGTCAAGTACACACTAAACCCTCCATATATTTATGGAGGAGTTTTAATGGGTACTATACGTTGAGTACACACTACCTCTGCATACTTAAGAAGAACACAGGACCTCCTGCATGCATGTAGGTATGCAGGAGGTACTGCACTGAAGCACACACTCGGGTTTCTAGTAACCGAGTCTATTCATGCAGTTAAGTTTTTGCCTCAGCAACGGTAAGTTAACTGGAGCGCGATCATTTTTGTCCGCGTGTTCTCGGTCATTTTATTAAACCATTTTGCAGGGTGTGCGCTGTGTGGATAATAAAGCCATAACTAGTGCGCGTGGGAGCATGCGGGGGCGGCGCCGCGTTCCTGGAAGACATCAAGAAGAGTGTCATCGGGCCGAGGACGAGCCGAGCGCCCCTATATAGGGATGTTATGGGGAACACGCACTACATGTCCTTGCGGCCGTTTGCATAATATGCACCGCACTCGGCGCGCCCCTCCCGAAGGCACCCGGCTCTCGACCGAGTTATGGGGAGCCAGACCGCTACCTGCATAAACAACGGAATAATGGCAGCAACGCAACGGGATTAGCGTAAGGTACATCGCGAAAATAACTTATTTTATTTCGGCCTTTGCTACATCTAGGTCGCTCCGTTTTTAGTATTTTTAAATGAAGACCCCCCCCCCTCTCTCTCTCTCTCTCTCTCTCTCTCTCTCT
>NW_026267141.1:1847771-1855163 GCF_000697945.3 Frankliniella occidentalis | reverse complement strand
ACATTTTAAAATAGTAAAATTACAAGCATACTATGAATCGACTTGGAATTCACACACACTAGAGAATAAATGGGCTGCCGCAAATTTACAAGACATTCTGCATATCGTAAATACAATATATTTTTCGCAGCGTCCTCTTTTGAGTATCTAAACTGCAGAAAACACGTGACTCAAGCAATGCATTTTATGATGTACACTGAAAAGACAAAAATAGACCCAACAATAAATAACTAAATATAGTTAATATTGGTAATTTTTAATGAGAATGAGAAAATGCCAATGGGCCACGTCACTTGGAGGCTATTTCCGCAAACGTATTTTTTTGTCACAACTTTATTTAATTGTATTGTTTTGCTGGGTAGACACAAGGGCTAATTTGCGGACAGCCGACGAACGGAAGTGGAAAACGATCTTCATGCAGCAGAAAGAAGAGGGGGGAGGGAAAACAAAACACTCTGCTGTCTTTGGGGTTGTAAAAGAAGACGGAAATAACGTTGCTCACGCGCGCGTCTGTTTGTCTCTCATTCTCTCTCATTCTTTCTCTCTGTCTCTGTCTCTCTCATTCTCTCTCTTTCTTTGTCTCCCGCCCGCGGGTCTGGGATGGCAACGCTCTCGACTGGACTGAACATCGACGGATGCTCCTTGCGGCACACGCAGCCGCGTCGGCGGGGGGCAACACTGCGTGGGGCAGGAAAGCCCGCGACAAACTACATGGTTAGTAAGGGTGCCAGTCATTATTTAAATAATGAGATTAGGAGTAATGAAGGAAAAATGAAAAGCTGCGGCAAACATTGTATATATACATGTCGTCGGTTCTCTACATACAGGAGGTGTTGTGGCGCAAATTAACTACCTTTCAGGAGGCTCTCTAGAGACGCCTGATACATATACGATTACTTCAGGGATAGCAATAAGGCGATGGTTGGGGGGAGATTATTGAAATAGTTCTGATAGCTGTATTTGCAAGTCACGAGAGATAGACAGAGAGATTGGTTGGGATAGAGGGTATGATCAAATAATATACCGTCATGAATCCGCGCATCATATCATTTGCCAAAGTGAAAGAAAACGGCCCTGTCTCCGTGTCACCGGGGCTTGGCGGAGACAGGAGCCCGTTGCTCTCCGGTGGTCCCCCCCTGGCCGGGTGGGGTGGGGCCCCAGCCCGGTCGGCACGCACTCGCTCATCTCGATTCAGTTTCGATTGTGCAGCGGCAGTGGCACCGTTGCGCGCGACGGATGAATGGGTGGGGACGTCATCGGCGCCGTGAGGCGGAGACAGGCAGACAGACACTGTAAAGAATATGTTTGTAAACATACTTTGTAATTTAATATTTTCAAAATATGGTGTACTTTACAACATCGAAATGTTGCTCGTTAATGGATTCCAAGGTGTTACACAGTGATACACACCTTCCATGGAAAATTTTCCTGTACCCGGTACCATGTTTACTAACATTGAAAGATAGCGCTTGTTTGAAAATAGCGAAAAAAAGTTTGCGCTCACTTTACATTTTTATCTATTTTACAGTTGAAGTTATCCTTCTAGCAGTGTGGCACGTCATAAGCGGGGTCATTGTCGGCCAGTGTTTTGTCAGGTAGCACCTGTGACTCATCGCGAGCATACCGTATGCGACCTGGCATCCCGGGAGAAAGAATTTCCCTTGTAAACGAGGTGTGCGTGCGGCTGAAATACTTGCACCGTCAAAATTCGCAATTTCATCCAACACAACTAAAAAAGTCTTTAGACACTCACATTTCATATGCCGGAGTTTGGGAAAGGGGAAAAAACAATGTCTCATACGTTTAGATTTATAACCATACATAGCGGCAAGCGTGATTTTCACGCTCCGTAAGCTTCAAGCCACCAATAAATGACCGACTTTCGTCACGCCAGGCGTGAAAATCACGCGTGATGTGACAATTACGTTTGCGTCTTGGGATTTCTGAATCCCACTTAACACGTTGAGTCCTACGTGACCACACGTATGGGCACAATAAGCCGTAATTGCCACACCCCTCGGGACTCCACGTGTTAAAGGACGACAATTGTTTACAATGTGAAAAATAGTAGGTAGGTTTACAGGAAAAATTTTCCTTGACTCAAGTTGTAAAATTACAATTTGAAATCGTAAAAATACACGCAGTACGTATCGACTTGGAATACGTTTGTGAGTAAAAAATTTGCTCTCGTAAATTTCCAACTTCAATTATAATTAGAATTTTGTAGTTTTACGACAATATTTTTTACAGTGTTAAGAAACATTTAAAACATTCATTCATTTTTGTTCTAAAATGCTTTTACTGACGAGCCGAGTAAACAACCTAAAGTAAAAATAACGAAGGAGAAACTCTAAGAAAGACGCAAGTACGCTGCGAATAGAAAAAGCAAAGCAGAGTACGAAGCGTTCTTCTCTATGGAAATAATCCCTACATCTGTTGTGCGGAGAGACTAGTCGCATTCCTCTCCTCGTAAGTCATCCCGAGAATAAGTTCGAATTGCATTTTCTGGTCCGGCGAAGCTCGTATAAAATGGTGTTGGTTAGTAGGAGAAGGGGGGCGAGTGGGTGGAGGACATCTGCACACATTTCTGCGGTTAATGCAACATGCAATATGGTGGATGCGGCGCAATCCCCGCGGAATGCCCGATAAAATATTCAGGGATAAGCAATCGCTTATTTTGCAGCCGAAAGCAGTGGCGCGGTATGGAGCAGGTGAAAAAAATTGAAGCAGCAATATCGCTTTACACTATGAAAAATACTCGTAAGGGTTACGGGAAAATTTTCCATTATACAAGTCGTAAAATTACAATTTGAAATTGTAAATTTACAAGCACTCCCTATCGACTTGGAATGAAGCAAGAATGGGCTGTCGTAAATTTACGACATATCTTGTAAATCAAAATTACAACAAATGTCGTAAATTTACGAGGATATTTTTCACAGTGTATACTTGATATTTTAAGTACGATATATTTCGCGTCATTTAGAAATGCCATAAAATATGGATGAGACAACGATCCGCCATAGCTGTGAACCGTATTTTTTTGTTGATCCTGTGCGGTTGTTATGCCTCAACCATACTTAATGGTTGTCCAATAACCATACGCTGGTTGCTACAACTTTTTATTTTTCCGGGCGTGATAAGTTAAAAAGGGCCGCTAACAGGCCATTCAACACCCTGCTGAGCTGCATTTTATCTGCATGGAAACCTAGATCCGACAGAGTTGACAGTAACACCCCCCCCCCCCTTTTTCTATGACCCGCTCCAGCGCGAGCACTCACACACACCACTGAGACATACAGCTGTACAGACTGTCTGTGGGTAAACCACCGAGAAGTTGTCGTGCTGCTGCCCGCCCTGCCCGGCCCGCTGCGGTCCCGTCACCGCGATGCACATTTCATTCAATGCAACCGAAGGTAATGGGTGGCTCCACCTAATCGGCCCCCCGGCGACTAGGCTGCACTCGGGGGAAGATGCCACTTCCACCACGTCTACAATACGTCATTCCAGAACTGTTGGAATTATTCTTTTTCTAATCGACCTAACACTGTTAAAAGCCTGCGAAGTATTTTGCTCCTTTGTAACTACAAAGCATTTACTTCGCAATTACAAAGTGATGCTTTGCAATTACGAAGTGACACTTTGCAATTGCAAAGCGATGCTTTGCAGGGTTTTCATTGCTTTGCAATTGCAAAGCATCACTTTGTAATTGCAAAGTAAATGCTTCGTAGTTACAAAGGAGCAAAATACTTCGCAGCTCTGCAAAGCAAATGCTTTGTAGGAATTTAACAGTGAAGATTTCCGGGTTGGGTCACCGATCATTTTAGCTCAGGTAACTAATTCTTTTTTCTATGCAGCCTTTTGGTTAAAAGTATCGCAGAATCGACCTCAATGGGGGACGGACAGGCCAGGAGAGGACATCGAGAGAGAGGCGGAATGGAAGAGACTATTTAGAATGCGTCACCTCTACCGACGCGACCAAATGCCCCCGCTCCCCTTCAAGTCTACTTTCTCTGGACCTTCATTTTATTCAGCAGCACTGCGCACAGTTAGTCGCTTCTCCGAAGTGCCGAGGCCGCCGCGGTGGGGCGGGCCTCAGCGCGTCCCCACCATGGCCCGCCATTAGCGCCCGCTCATCTTGTTTGATCTTCTGGCCCACTTCGATAAACATCGCCAAATCGCGACCGGCACTTCGTCACTTCAAGGTCTCAAAAAATAAATGCAATTGCGCGCGAGGAGCAAGAGTTTTGTACAATGTTATCTACAATTATTTTCAGAGGGATCGCCTACAAACGCTTCAAAAAATTAGAAAAAAAACACGTGCGTACACGTAGTTTTTATTATGTTCGAGTAACAAAATGTGTCGTCCATGTACAACCACCATCTCTTGCTCGTTTTTCGATTCCAAGTCGATACGGAGTACGGAGTGCTTGTGAATTTATAATTTCGAATTGTAACTGTGCGACATCCTTTCATAGAAATTTTTCCTGTACCCGGTATGACAATTTTCCCGAGAAAAGAAAAGTAGCACGTAGCATTTCCTCTTTGAACAAACTCTTACAGATAGCTAGGCTACCCCGCATTACACGCATTAACTCCAGGCAAGATGAGGCCTACTTATTAGGCGCCATCAGGCCTTGTAGTATTCAACATGCACTTGCACACTACTTGCAAGTATTCAACATGCATTTGAACATTTATTACAAGTGTTCAGAAGTTGTACACCTGGTATATCAGTGCGCACAGTTTCTGTATTCCGTATTAGATCGCGGCGCGGGGTCAGCTACAGCTGGGCTACAGTGGCGGCACCGGCGGCGGGGCAGTAGACAGATTTGCCAAGTCGACCGTGGCGCGCGAACAGTAGGGGGAGGGCAGGGGGAGAAAGACAGTGAGAAAGAGAGGGGGGGTAGAGGGGAGAGGAAGGGGGAGCACAAACGTCTAATTAAGAGCTTAACGGGTCCAACGGGCCTGGCGATTAATGAGCGCAGAGCGGTCCCCATCGCCGGCAGGCGTCGCCAAAACCGTTTCCGTAGCGAGAGTACGACGGAGCTGATGAATCCGAGATGTGCGGCAAACTCAAGCTCCAAGCTGGGTACAAGTTCTCATAGATACCGATACTTGTTTCGGAAACTTAAGAGTCACATTTATGACCAAAAATAAAGTTTCTATTCATCGCCGAAGAGTGACGTCTCAGCACATGGCTATAGAAAACGTCCCTTTCTCCGGAAGTCAGTTCATAAGTGTACTCACCCCATGAGAAAGCTGCTTGGCCTAAGCATAAAAGCGCAAACGCCCATACTCTTCTGCTCTCCAGTCCCATTTTTCAGTCCTGGAAACAAGAAAAGGAAAAACAACGTTAGACAGTTAATTCAGCACGTCCTTTCAGATATAACGAGGCGCCGCGCGGATTGGCAGTAATGAATATCCACATCATTAAACAGCCAATCAGAGCTCAAGCAGGCGCCCGTCGTAAGGTGCGGCGCCTCAACAGTTCGCGATTCCTTCCACTCTTTCCCACGATACACCGTAAACTCCCCATACAGGATTTGAAACAAAACGGAATCTACGTTTTGTTTTACCACGGTGTGCTAATCATCATACCGCACAAAGAAGAGATGTAGAACATCACAAGCCGATCGACAGGATACCAGTGCTGGTGCGAATAAAGTGCAGAGGTTGTGGCGGGGCGGGCGAGCACCCCACTCTAATGGTGCGCCGTCATATAATTGAAAGGCGTGTGATCCTATCCGACGACTGACCTGTCTAACGGGCGGGTACGTCGTTCAACACGGCTACACTCTCGATACGCAAGCTAGTGATAGTGCTAGTGATATAAAAGAGATGTAACTATAGTTACTCTCTGTACATATCAGGTAACGATCGATTCAGTGAATACTGTGATTCCAAATTCCAGAAAGCAAATTGCCTTACATACACCCATGGAAAGAAAATGCTATGACATATTCTACACTACGGTGCCGCGTGTAACATGATCTAATACAACCGACTGAAATACTACTTTCCGTTCCAGAGCAGACCCAAGCGTTTTCCTTGCTATATCGCAGAGAGGCGGGGAGCGGGGAAGCAGTGCAGGCCACGTGTTGCGGGCGTGTGTGTAATGTCTAGACGATTTAAAAGTGGACCTGTTGATGAGACGGCAAGAGTCGAGCCCACCGGGCCTCTCCTAGACAGTAAACCCGAGGGAAGTGCCTTCCTCCCCCTTTTCTCTCTCTCTCTCTCTCTCTCTCTCTCTCTCTCTCTCTCTCTCTCTGCCGCTCTCTACCCGGCTGTTAAACTCTTGCGGTCTGGTGCATAATACAGCTTGCGCACTTCTGGACGTGAACTCTCTGCCAATGTGATGGCTCTCCTGGCGCTGAAACGGTTAACCTGTGCGCCGCCGTGCGCGAGTACACAGTGAAAATATTTGCAACTAAACTCTGGTCCAACCGGAAAAATATGCATTTTCTTCCAAACAAAATCCAAAATATTAACAGTTACAAGCTGTTGCTCGAAAAACAGGTTAAAATTGCAGTTTATTCTAACAGTTTAATACCAAATACCATGAAATACCTTGGAAATAAAAAAAAGTCTTCAGTATGTATTTTCTGAAGATAAATCTAAGGGAGAGGATCGCGGGGGGAGGTGGCGGGCGTTCCCAATAAGATCCAAGACCAAGTGTCTTGAGATACAAGAAACTTTTTTTTTTGACGTGCAGAGAACATAGACATACTCAAAAATACATCAAAATACACGTCAAAAAATCAAGAAATTTACAAGAACATTCCGGCAGTACAAAGATAAGTGTTCACAGAAATACAGTATGTTGGACTCCCCTCGCAAATCGCATACGCTGGGGTACAGTATTAAATCATTCCAAAATGTTGTTAGTGCCACAGAAGTTTTAACTGAACCTCAATGGTACACTACTGCAGTGTGGTCCCGTATTTGAGTTCCAAGAGCGGATATTTTCCTAAAGTTACCTAAAAGGCAAACTCTTTTTAAAAAGAATGAGAGACGAAGAAACAATATCAAAAAGCCGAAAGCTAAGTCTACTTTATGATATACTTTCGTAGTCTGGTTCTCTATAGGTTCCATGACGGCTACGGGCACTAGGCAGTCAGCGTTGCCGTGTGCTGAGCTGCCGGAAAAGCGGGAAGTGGCGCGGGCAGCGATGGGGATCGACATGCCACTGCGTCTTACCGCCACTGCTGCTGATGGTGAGTCCAGGAAAGATCGTAAAAGGAACGCGACTATAGTGTTGTGATCCAATAAAAGTGTGTGTGGGGGGTTGTGGTGGGGTGGGGGGAACAGCTTCGCACGTTGCAGAGAGAGAGAGAGAGAGAGAGAGAGAGAGAGAGAGAGAGAGAGAGAGAGAGAGAGAGCGAGCACGAT
>NW_026267141.1:1846375-1847555 GCF_000697945.3 Frankliniella occidentalis | reverse complement strand
CGAACTGTTCCCTTCGACTACCTCTTTAGCACGTGAAAATGTAACTGACACGAAATATTGGGGGGGGGGGGAATCAAAACAGAGCCCTACTCTTAAATTTGTACCATCTACTTTCACGATCAATTCTTGGTCGAGCTTTCTTGTTCTTTTTCCTTTTCCTGCCACCCTTTCCTTACGCCACTGCCCTGCCCTGGGCCTGTAACGGCACCCCGCCAGCCTCTCTGGCCGTGCTCAGGCCGAGGGACCAGCGCGGTGGCCGAGAGGCGGCCTCAGCCCTCATCCTCCAGCTCCTCGTGTGCGTTCGCCCCCCGGAGAGTCCTATATCAGGCCGAGGACGTTTACGACCAAGTTCAACGCCTAAGTAGACAGGCGACACCGCACCCCGCGCGGCTCCAACGCGGCTGCGCGGTGCTGGGAAGATTTGAGAAATACCCTCGAGAGATCGATATTCCCGATGATGCCGCGACAGTTTTATTTGAGGCTCACTAACAAGGAGCTGGGGGCTCTCTGAATACGACGGTTGTGACCACTTGTGACCACCACAGCCGCCTAGATATCAAAAGAGGTAATACGATAAACAACAGCAGACGCTGCTATACGGCTATGCCTATGGACATACACGCACGCGTCTATGTGAGCGTGTGTGTGTGTGTGTGTGTGTGTGTGTGTGTGTGTGTGTGTGCGGGGTGGGCTGTTTGCATACGTGTGTGTGTGTGTGTGTGTGACGCGGCGGGAAGACCGCAGCACGAGCCATTTTATTTATGGCTCCTTCCGGCTATCGCGGGCATAACGGCCTGGTACATAGCGTTTCATGTAACGCTACACACACACACACACACACACACACACACACACACACACACACACAGAGTAACGTTACCGTATGCAACGCCCCCATTCGCGAGGCGTGCACCCCGGGTGAAAAAACATCGACAGTAAGTTTGTATACAGAGGTATACAAGCAATTGTATAAAGCTGTATAAAGGTAATTGTATTACATTTGGTAAAACTGTATTACTTTGTCAGTATACCTTTTTATAAAATAGTATACAATGTATACTTGAGCGTTTCAATTTACTCACGGGAGAAGCGGCCTGAGTGAATGGCTGTCGTTTCCCGCAAATATGTTTTCCGAATCATCTTTTTGCCCAGAGCACGATAGTGGTTGTTTCACTTCCCT
>NW_026267141.1:1844566-1846325 GCF_000697945.3 Frankliniella occidentalis | reverse complement strand
CGAGCACGATACAATGGTCAATAACGTATTCCGGCTCAAGTTTCTACATTCAATCAAATATGTCTGCACTCTTTGTACTCCACTGTGGAAGCTCGACTATCATACAGTAACGAAACAATTTTATTCGAATACAAATTTAATCATTTAAGGTGATGTCAATGTCAATTTTACACTGTTTCAAGAGAAAATTAAACTTGTAGAAATCAGAAAAGATTATTCTGGATGCCGGGCACCCGGCTCCGACCGTGACGCGTGATGCCTAGCTCTAGCCTTCGCCGTGCCCTTCCCCGCCCCGCCAAGACGGGTGGGTACCTCCGTGGGTGCCCCCTCCGGCGCCCCCCCTCTCCCTCTCTCTCTCTTTCTCTCGTAAGCCAGGAGAAAGGTTCATCATCATTTGACCAGAGACATCCGCACAGCGGGTGGGACGCGCAAAACAGGAAGGTGGCGGCGACCAGACAGAGCGAGAGAGGCCAGCAAAATGAGATTGCGCCTGCATGCAAATCGTAATAAAAATAACATTCATAACAACACGCACATCGTTCTTATTTTGCTTTATTTCTCGCCCGCTACATTGTAACATGCAATGAGGGCGAGATAACATTGAGCGTGGGAGAGGCAGGCCCGGGCGCGGTCCAACAGGTCACTCGCCTAGGTCAAGACGTCCCTAACGAGTTCGATATCTCGTTGGACATCTTGGTCGATATCTCCCGGCTGCATTGTCCCCCCCGAAGCGCGATGCCTACCGAGCAGGGGGCGGGGAAGGTAATCCATTTCTCCGATTTTTATTTTATTTTGTTGTGTTTTCACGGCAGTTGTGTTCCTGCTCGTAAAGGGCAAAGGGTCACGGGTCGCCGGTCCGCGGTGGTCACGACAGAGAGCAAGGGAGAGAACAGCGACAAACTAAACGAGAGAGAACTAAACAGAGAACGAGAGCGAGCAAGAGAGAGAGAGAGAGAGGGGGGGGGGGGGGGGGGGGGGGGGGGGGGGGGGGGGCTATCCAAATCGTGAGGTGCACACTCACATAAGAGAGTGTAATACTTTCCTACTTATTCGATGGGAACCCCCACATGGCACTGCACTAGTGTAGAAATGTTTCATTTCATACTTCAATTGTTTCATGACGTGAATTGTCCAAACTTACTTGAGCCTTTCATTTGACTTACAACTCTTACCTCGTACCTTACTCACTTCATAAATGTGGTCTGGTCACCTTCTTTTATTAAGTATCTACTTACTTTCCAAGTATTGGGGTGATGTTTTAAGTATGCATCATCATCATGTAATTTATGGTCTACTACTTGTTGCTTTGATGAACTTCATGCCGTGTACCATGGTCATACGTAAAAAACTAACACAATGTATTGAAACTGAACACTTCATAGGGGCATCATAAGGTTAAAAGTGTCATGCACATTTAAAAAACTAAACTTGCACACAAAATATATGCACACTACTATAAATTGGTGTTACCGCGGTTCGACCTTCTGATACTGTATCACTCTCGTTAAGAGAAGCTCTAGCATTGGGCGTATTTATCGAGTTTGAATTCACAGAGCTTCATTTTTTATATAGTCAGTGTAGCACACGGTGTTAATGTCATCCGCAAAGAACTCGGCGCCATTCCGGGGTGGAAGTCAGTCAATCGCGGAGACCGCTAACCCACAGACGTATCACTTGTTCTGCATCTCCTCGTACTCCGCGACCTTGATATAGCGCCACGTTCATGTTTCCCTCCCTCCTCTCGCGGGGAGCCCCCCCC
>NW_026267141.1:1833698-1840021 GCF_000697945.3 Frankliniella occidentalis | reverse complement strand
GCGAGCGTTTCCCTGAGGAAACGAAGAGTGGGTGGGATACAGGTTACCGTTAGCAAGAGAGAGAGAGAGAGAGAGAGAGAGAGAGAGAGAGAGAGAGAGAGAGAGAGAGAGAGCATTCCTGGCAAGGGTGCTTCTCCTCTCAGAGTGTTGAGGTCTCGCGTCCAGCATCGTAAACTTTGGAAGAAGAGAAATAAAAGGTATTAAAGAAAGGCGCTGGCGAAAAAGGGACAAAAAATGATGAAGCGAACAAGAGACATGAATGGAAGAGAGAGGAGAGGGAGAGACAGGAGGCAGCGGGGTGTAGTAAGCGAAGGGTGTCAAGGCAAAAACTGGAGACTCGTTTGGCAGTCGTAAATCAGGGGTTTGTGGGCAGAAGTCTCGTGCCGAAATATCGACAGAGCATTCGGGCTGGCCTGGCCAAAATACGATCAGCCAGCTAAATTCAAGGTCACCTTGTCCAAAGTCAAAGTAGCTTGTGCTGAAGTCAAGGTCAGCATGTGCCAAAGTCAAGGTCAGCACGAGCAAATGTCAAGGTCACAAAATGTCAAGGTCAAGGTCAGCTGTCAGGCAGGCAAATTCAAGGTCACAGGATTGCTGCAATAAGGTCCAAAATCACAGGCAGTGTCATGTCAAGGTCAGCTAGCAAGCACAGACGGGAAGAGAATCTCACGCATCCACACCGTGTTCCGGTCTGCCCGTAACGGTGTGCGAGTGTGAGAGACATAACGGCCCGGTAAGCGTTACCGCACGCCGCCATTGTTGACTCACTTAATAAATGAGAGGCGAGCGTCACGCTAGTCTTGTGCGCGCGTGTGTGTGTCCTAGACAAACTACAGTTACATCGCTACTTTTTTTCAAAGTCATATTAGAGCTCTGGGAGTAAAGAGTGCACACAGGCCGTGGGCAATTTTCTCTGCTCCCACCTCGTGAACACGAGTCCGTACTGAGGCTCCACCATGACCTTTAGCTGAAGACCATGTTTTGCTTTGCTCACGGACTGTGCTTGTTCTTAAAGCAGCGTAGAATGAAAAGGGCTTTATTTTTGATTTGAATTTTACGCAGTGGGAAATTTGGACTCTACGTTCATAACGCATCTAGCACGTGCAAACTGAGAGGTGAACCAAAATGCAGCTGCAGCAGAGGCAGGGCAGAGGATCACAGGCCCAGATGAAGCAGCATTGCCGCGCCCGCCAGCTGGGCAGTGAAACAGTAAGCGCCGCGCGACCTGGGTAATGACCGGACCGCGGGAAATTCGAAACGAGATCCCGTTCTGTTCGGATGCGGCCCGCGGCCCGCCCACGCACGGAGCCACTTGCCGTCAGGTTGGCGGCGCTGATATGGGTCAGTGATACCAACAAAACGCTTCCGGAAGCAGCCCCCGCGCCCCGCGCCCGCGCTCCCAGTGCTGCCACGGCGGCGCTGCCCACAACAGAGTGTGTACGACGAGCGAGAGGGAGATAGAGAGAGATAATCTCATCGCCTGCCTCGCGGGTGGGACAAGGAGCGCAGCGCGGTCTATTTGAATGCCGCAGCGGGACACATGTCGCCGTGCAGGAACCTCGCCAAGTGTGCCACACGGACACGTCAGAGTAAATTTCCCGCTGCGATTTTGTCGCGACGACGCACACCCGACTAGAAAGTCACGGATACGCTCGTAACTTTACAAATCATGTGCAGAAACGTGTTGAGGAGTGAGTAAAAACTTTCTAGCTGATATTTGCTGAATCTGAGGGAGGGGAGTGGAAAGGGCCAAAGGTGCCCATCCTTTAGTAGGTACAGCCACTGTACTTGTCATTACCAATTTTTTCCTGCAATCGGAGGGTCGGCATAAGGCACATCGGGCGGGCAATCATCCAGGTTTGGCTGACCCACTGACCGGGCCCAGTCGGCCGCAGCCCTTTCCAGATTGATCAGACGAGGTTTGCCCTTTGGAGTTGGGCCCCCGAGGTATTGAGGGAGGAAAAGGGGCAGTGGAGGGGAAGGGGAACTCCTGACTTAACAACACCACTTTGCCGTTTCGTCTGTGGAGGCCATTAATGCTCGAAGGAGCAGCCGTCTGTAAACTGTACCGAACTGTACCACCCATCTTCAAATGAGTGATATTTTCAGTGACCTTTCTCCTCTCCGTATGGCGAACACTAATGGTGACAAGTTTAATCACCCGTATACTGTGCAAGTGCGTGCCATACGGACACACGCACTTTTTCCTCCCTTGTGAATATAACGAGACTTGTACCAAGGATATCTAAATGCTCCATGAACCTCGTTTTTTGGGTGTAACTGAATTACATGACATTTCCTAACAAGCCCGAACAAGCCACGTTGGTCTACCGCATGTGTAATATGACAGCCGTCAGCGCGCCACGCGTGATTGATTTTCGAGTAAATGAACTCCTCAGAGGTTCTCGCCTAGAGGCCGCTCCGCGCGCGATGGATCAACGTCATGTCAATATTGCTTGACGACGACGGGCTAACTTCCTCGATTTAAGATATTAATTTACATGGTAGATCTTTAACGAAAAGTCTTCAAAAATAATACGACGCAGGCGTATTAGAACACTACGATTTAATTACTTTAACCCTTTTGCGAATGCATTCAGCGAAAAGTGGAATGAGCCGGTAGCTGCATGGAAAATGAATGGTGCGCGAAGCTCCCCGAGTACATCCCGAATTAGGGCCAACTAGGGTCGCCAAAAAAAGTCCCAGGACAAGACGAGACACGACTTGACGCACCCATTGTCCACATCCTACTGCAGCTGCACGACAAGGGAGCACCGACTTATTTGGAGGACGTCTGAAAGTAATCCACCGGGAAAGAGAAGAAAGAGTTCTGACACAGTTTCGGAGCTCCCAGGGGACTGGCTAGCAAAGATGACGCCCGTAGGAGTTGGGTCAAGGAAAAGTGGTTGCGTTCTGTCGTCAAACGAAATCTTAAAAATTAAATCTGTGAGGTAGTGCATTTGGAGTTTGGAGCTGCCCGGCACATTTGAAGAGCTCCTGCTAAGATCCTGTGGTTAAGGAGTTTTCCACGAGAGCTTCCCAGAGAGTTCTAACAGTTCTCCAGGCGAGCTCCCGGAGAGCTCTGGGACCGGTCCTGCTGGACGTGCGCCAGCGCCACAACGACAACGGCTATTTTTAGCGGTCCGCCACGGGATAAACACATTCGGACATGTCATCATCCGGAGATAACAGGAGTGGCGCCGACACACATCCTCCAGTCATCCTCCTGCAGGGAGTGCATTCTCCTGCGCAGCTCGAGCCCGGCTCCAGCCCAGAGCTAGCGTGGTGAGGGACGGAAGTTCCTGGCAGTGCTCTGGTTCTGCGTCCCGCACCCAAGGGTGAAAGAATTTTCCGCGAGCATAATTTCTTTTCCCATTTATTTTGTAGCTTGCGACTGTCTGTCGCGCCCCGTCAGGTGTACGTCAGAACTTAGTAATAGAGGTGTTTCAGTGGAGCGTTTCTCGGAATGTCCGTCCCCACACCCCCTGCTTCTCTATCTCTTCAAACGTGCCGCATCACCCAGCAAATGGCCTCATTCAATTTCTTGCCGACTATCAGGTAACCAGCCGCACAGCGGGGAGCGCGCCGGCGCAGGTTTAGAGAAGAGACTGCCCCGTGGTGGGTCCAACAACCTCGCTGAACCTCGCAGCAAACAATTCCCGGCAAAAGATACACACACTGTATAAAAAGTGACTTATTTGTAAAGTACTTTTTTTCCCATCGATAAAGTTACAAACTATGTTGTGAATTGATATGCAGCCGACATTTTAAGACAAACAAATCTCGCTCGTCGAATAAAAAGAAGTCGATACTTAAAATAAAACAAACACAACACAACTCCGTTATTCTACGACGTCCCGTAAAATTCAAAACCCTGTCCAACATTTTTCACAGTGCGTCTGAAATAAGATACCCGAAGCACGAGGCTTACCGCCGATAACCCCAAGCAGAGGGGATCATCAAATCATCAAACAGTAGCCGAGAGGATATGGCGGAACGAGTCTAGGAAGATCAAACATAATGGTGAAAATTTCGCCCATCGCGGTCCTAATCACTGCCCGCCGCGATGGCCTGACGTTCGCTGAATATCCAAGCAGCCGACGCGAGTAATAAAATTCTATTAGACGCCGATGATCGATTTGCCATCACAGGTGCGGCGCCAACGACACGGGCGCGGCAGTATTGTCTGTGCTCATTTTTTTTGAAATTATTAAATGGCATCTTCCGACATCTCCAGCTTTAGAAAAACGGGATCAGCTCCTGTGCGCTCAGCTCACTTGGCCGTGTGCCCCTACGGCAGCCGCCTTACCCCGCCCCTCCACGCCCCGAACCCGGCGCCTCCTGGCGCCTCTCGCTGCACAAACTGGACGCGCAGGATGTTTCTGTATTATCCATCACGGGCAGACCCACTCAACTCGCCTGTCCGAGGAGGCCCCTTATCTTATCTGGGCATCGGGGACCTCAGGATGCAGCGGGGATGTCTTTGGCAAACATTTCCTCGCAGCGGGCAAGCTCATGCAGCCCGGAAGCTGGGAATCAGGTTTGTCCACATAGTCTCTGATTTGTGTATTATTGATCGACTACAACGGCAGGCATTAGCGCGCTGGCACCATCGAGAAAAACACGAACATTGACTCGAATCGACTTTTAAGACACGGCAATAATAACATTTATTTGTAATTGTGAAACTGTGGCAAACCTCGCAGTCGTAGGCACGTGGCGGTCTCCGTCCCTCTCACAGCGTCCGTGACTCACCTGCAAAAAGACAAAAATCAACACGTTAGCTACGTCGACTACGTTAGCAACACGATAGCTATCGCCAGAATGATCGCCGACGAGCGCAATTTTCGCAGTTTTCTTTCCTCTTTTGCGTCTGGCCGGCCTGCCTGGCCCCTCGGGGCGGCGTGTTGTCTGAAGACAAACTCACGTAGCTCCGCGCGCCCCTCTGCGCAACATTCCCTCTCACTGCACGAGCCAGTTTTAATCATCGGGGATAAGAATCGCGCTATAAGTCCGCACTCCGCATATTCCGGCCAAATAAAGACGGACGCGCCGATGGAATTTGCGGTTTGTTGTTGTTAGTTTGCGATGAGTCTCTCTTGACCGCCTCACGCGTTAAAGTCTCCACGACTCAGCGAAATTCGAGAAGCACACAGTCGTTTCTTTGATTCAGATATAAAGAAATAATATTAAATTCAAAGAAGGTTGGATATCTTTGACCGAAAAACAAATATTTAAGTAGTTTAAAAAGATGCTCCTTGACTTAGAGAAACAAAGGTCCTCACGTCTAGATCAAAGAAATTGGGGCTAGTTTTCCTGGTTTTGAGGAAAGGATTCCTCAAAAGTCTTAGCCATGTTTCCTAGTTAATTGAAAAGTGCATTACAATTTGCATTTATCCTTTGATACGTACCCAACACATCATACTATAAAAACGAACAAAACTAAAGAGAACATTTTTAAGAACGACCTTTATACGAGTAGAATATCTTTCTCGTATTCCGGAGCGTGAACACTTATACCCGGTGCAGCAGCCGATCGAGCACCTCTCTCTCTCTCCGCCCCTGTTGCCTACTTCTTCTCTCGTGTCAGACAAGGCTGATCGTGAGTCCTGGAGCCCTGCGGCGGGCCGAGCCAGGCCGCCCTGCGCTGTGCAGGACCCACAGGACCGTCCTTATCCTGCACAGCAGGTGACCCACTCTTGTATAATGAACAATTTGAGCGTCCCAAAGGCGGACGTTTTCGTGAGCCGTCCGCTTTGGTCATGTGAGAGTGGAGACCACAGTTCGACCCCCTTCACACGGACGGCGTCGGGTCCTATTCGCACGGTCGAATTAAAGAAATTAGTAGTAATTATGTTATAGCTATGTCCCTCAACTGTGTTACTTACTTTTAGGACATGATAATAGTCACATAACATTTGGAGGCACAAAATTCAAAATATGAAAAAAGAAGCAAGTAGCTTACTGCAAAGAATTTAGATCTAAAAACAATATCGAAATGGCGATAGAAGATGAGACGATGCTAAAGCAAACATTTCTGGACGGTATTTTCCCTTTGGACTCCATAATGTCGCCTGCTAAAAGCGCCCGTCAATCAGATCGGGGACATTGTTGTTGCTGTTGTTGTAGGTCAGCCCGCGTTGCGTTCCATGCCACTAACTCGGGCCTGGCCATTCACAGAGCCCGGCGCGCGGCCCCCGGGGGCATGCTAAAGCGGCTCACCGCCAGGCTCACCGCCCCCCCTCGGAGCCACTTACTTCCTTCAACAATTAAAAGCGGACGCCGCTCAGCGGGACGCCGTCTGCACAGACCTTCCCCCCCCC
>NW_026267141.1:1832155-1833648 GCF_000697945.3 Frankliniella occidentalis | reverse complement strand
AGAGAGAGAGAGAGAGAGAGAGAGAGAGAGAGAGAGAGAGAGATCGCACATTCCTGCATATTCCATAACGCTAACAGTCATATCCTCACGCGCGCAGCAGCGCCCCAAGAGTCGAACAGAATTCGGTCGCGCTCGGCCAGCGACGCGCTTCTCACGTGAATCAAGAGACAGCGCGCGCGAGATAGGCATCGCACCGAGCGTATGCAGCGAGCGCGGAGAAATTTCCAGTAATTAACTGACACGCATCTGACATAAGGGAAGCGCAGGAGTCGCGTAATGGGCTGCGCTAGGCGCACACGTGTCGCGCAGCAGAGCTGCACACACTGCAACACTCACACCTGGAAAAGCGCGTTTAGGTAGGGTTAAGTCCCTTTACAAACGCAAAATAAACTGCCAAAAGTCACTTTACTCAGCTTTTGGACCTGGGGCTCTTTAGTGCCGACAGGTGCCGACGCAAATGGCGGTAAACTTAAAATTCTCTGGCCGATCAGAAGACTATAACAGAGCACTTTGATGCAGCTGGCTTCAGGACTCCGGACATTGGCCGACATGATGCATAGCGCGCTGTAGCCACAGCAGCAGCCACAGCAGCAGCCACAGCGTCGCCATTATTTCCAGCAGGGTAGCGACGATAGCGCTTATGTGCCCCTCCATCTTCATCGTTGTGCGTGCAGCGTGCCGGGCCAATAATGCCTGCCATTCCTGGAAGCCACTGGCAGTGGCCGTGCAGGAGACTGGAGCCCCCCGCCTGGAGGGCTGCCTGCAGGGCTGCCTGGAGGGCGAGCGGGGGGGTCACACAGCACTATCGCGACCCGCCATCCCGATAGCGAGCCTGATGTGGCCTATACAGGCACACCTGCCTTCGTGCGACTACACAGCGAAGTCTGCCGACGGTGGGCCGGCTACTGGACTCGCCTGGAGTCTACCTGTGGAGTTTTCTGTGGAGTCTCCCATGGAGTCTCCTGTGGAGTCTTCTGTAGAGTCTCCTGTGGAGTCTCTTGTGGAGAGACTCTTGGAACCTTCTGCATCTCGCACAGCTCCCTCGATTTTACTAAAATTCTCATAATATGCATGCGGATGGCTGGTCCTTATGGTATTCGTCCCAGCCGGTCCAAGGGCCAAGGGCCAAGGCGACAGAGTCAGTTAAATACTTAGGGTGGTCATGAGTTGACCTTGTCACATGGTAGGCCGTCCGGACACACAGCGAGAACCTTGGCCTAAACCGGACTTCCAGCAGTCGACGCGACACTAGGGCGGGCGCGGCGGGCGTCCACGCATTTATCAATGACCATCTCCTCTTTCTCTCTTTCTCCCTCACTCACTACCGCCTTATGGCGTGTTTTTTTCGCGCCGCCCTCTCTCTCCGTCTCTGTCACTCTCTTATTCCACGCCTGGCTGGCCGGGAGGCACCGCTATGCCTCGCGCGAGAAGAGCAGAAGGGGAATAAAAAAATATCTCTCCTCTGCTGCGCCGTGGTGCCGTCGCCCCGCCCC
>NW_026267141.1:1828670-1832105 GCF_000697945.3 Frankliniella occidentalis | reverse complement strand
CCTCCCCCGGCCCCTGTCACCCGTCAGCTTGTTTTTGCGGTGGCGGGGTTGTCCTTCCTGGGTTCAAAGGCGCTGATGCGCGCCTATATCGGAGGCACAACGGGACGGGGGACCCGACGCAGGGCGACCGACCGAACGACGACAACGTCATCGTCGTCCGACGACTCCGATTTCTTTTTTTTTTCCCTGTCCCACATTTTTTTTTCATTTGTATAGTCCAGTTTTGATGCCTGTGTATTATTATATCTCTTCTCGTTTGAAGAGCCCCTCTCAACCTATCCTTATCAGCCCCCAACCCATGCCTTACAACAACTGTTAACGTTCTTTTCTTTGTTTTATTTCTACGCTCTAAACATAGGGAGAGACAATTTCTAGGTTGTCCTTGTGCATACCTTCCGATACAAACTTGTCTGTAAATAAGATACAAGTTTATCATAGGCTACGTACAAATGCTTCGTTTTGTCTGTATCGTCGATATGCAAATTATCAGTTGAGCCCATGCAAGCTCTCATAGCGCCTGGTAGATAGGCAACATCTTGGCTGCAGTGCATACGTACACTGCGGGGTAGCCTACCCAGGGTTTCGCAGGCGCCAAGCTCCCATAGTTTACCGAATGGACGTACTTACTGAACGATCCCCATTCTCTTTTTATTGAGATTTTTGCCCAAGACGCAGACAACCGACCGGTTCCCATTTCAAACAAATAAATTTTAGCAAAAATTCCTCATCTGAATTTTAAACCCTTTCTTTGACCTGTACCCGTCCGCTGACCTTTCCAAAGTGATGTACCCCTCTGCAGAAAGAAACACTGATAAACGGCCTAAACAGGGCAGGGCACCCCTTGCCTCGCCTAACAACAACAACAACAAAATTAAATCGCGCTCCGATTCGAGCCCCGCGCTGCCATAACTCTCTGGGTAACGAGTATTTACTGGCGCGCACGTCCCCCCGCGGCCCGCGGCCCTGTGCGGACCCTCCGCTGAATGACGCCCCTGTCACTAATAAAGTGCACAGCCCGTCCATAAATCGGGCGACGTGTTTTCGCCCGGGCGACTCGTCCCCCCGCCGCCGTCCCTCCGGCCGACCGGCCGACCGGCCGCCCGACCAATTGTCGGACCATAACGAACCGTACGTCCTCCGCAAGGCCCTACGCGCGCACTCAACGAGAATGACAAGGTCGTTGGGACGGGTCGTTGACCACCTTCTTGTCCGTCCGCCCGTCTGCCCGTGCGTCTGTGCCCTGCATGACTGTCAACATTGCCGGTAAAACAAAGGGGCACAATCAGGGCGCACCCAAGTAACGCCGATAGGAATCAGTCGGGTGGGTTATCAGGGACAAAATAGGTTCTAGACACACATTTGTTAATTTTCGTTATTATACTTATTGTCTGGTCAAGAAAGTATCACGCCCTCTTAGAAACATATTGTGAGGTTCCGCTTTTTTTCCGAACAAGCTGGTTCGAACGGTAAGGGAACGAGTAAGGGAGAACGGGGGCAGTTGAGTTTTGGCTCCAACACGAATGTTCAGACCACTTAAATAGTTTTGTGCGTTTACTTTAGTAGCATTCTACATGCATACGAAGTTTCGAGAACCCGTGTGAAAAACCAAACGTATAACATAGCTCAGGAACTTATTTTGTAGCTTGGTTTCAGAGTCGTAAGCAAGCACTTTGGCCACGAGGCCCGCCCCATAAGTGAAAAGACATGTATCTCGCTGGTCCTCTCCTGCACTGCGCTCTACGCCGCTCAGCGCTGCTCCCCATAAAGTTTTTCGCCATCAAGGAGCAGCAGAGAGGTCGCCGCCCAGCACCTTAGGCATGCAAAACGAGCAGCGCCAAATGAATGGCTAACTAAGCGTATCTGCACCGATATTCAAAACACTTTGGCGCGCAGAATATAATGTGCCACGATGCCCGAGATGCCCGGATGATATTCTGGTGGCCAACAGGTAGAAAACCTGCATTCCAGTTTTTTTATCGCACAAAGATATTTAATGGAGCATAGCTCGCACTAATTCATATAGTTTGGATTCAAAAATAATAATAACTGAGAAGGAAATCATGCAAGTTAGCGAGTAGCTTCATTCTAACACACACTGTTAAATTCCTACAAAGCATTCGCTTTGCAGAACTGCGAAGTATTTTGATCCTATGTAACTACGAAGCATTTACTTTGCAATTACAAAGTGATGCTTTGCAATTGCAAAGCAATGAAACACGCTGCAAAGATCGCTTTGCAATTGCAAAGATCGCTTTGCATTTGCAAAGCATCACTTCGTAATTGCAAAGCATCACTTTATAATTGCAAAGTGAATGCTTCGTGGTTACAAACGATCAAAATACTTCGCAGGAATCTAACAGAGCAGCTAGATGGGTCAAAATAAAAACTAGATGGCTCAAAATAAAAACAACAAGCAGACTCAAGTCCTTCTGCATGCGCTCAAGAATTACAACACACATTTTTTTGATAGGGAGTGAACTAGAAAAAAACATTGGCACAAATAGTCAGCAACTCTTTGCTCGACTTGTAAAGCCGACCACCACGCCAGTCAGGCCGACAGGTAAGCGGTACTTAAGCATGGCGCATCTGCTCCGTGCATACGGGTTCGCCCGCTCTCGCTCCCTCTCCCTCACTCTCTCACACACACACACGAAGCCCTGAGTGATGGGCTACACGTGAGACAACACACACTGACGCACACCCTCATGTAAGCACACGCGCACACGTCTTATCGGTCGACATGCGCGAGTTACACAGGTCGGACACCCATAGCAGAGTTACAACGAGTCATCCATGACATCACCCCGGACCGCACCACCCATACCGCACGGCGTTTTAGGGACGCGAGCGGGACGTGAGGAGCCAGACGTCAAGTAATTGAGCAAGAGGAAATGCGACAGAGAGAGGAAATAGCAAGGAGCAAGAGAGAGGAGTTTGCAAATAAAACGTCGACAGTTTAAACTGTTAAAATGAACTAAGATTAGACAAGGTTATTGGTGCACATTTAGATTTGCAGAAAGAAAAGAGCGTGTTATGTTCATGGAAGTTTACAACAGTGCACGGCCAGGAAAAAGTACGGCACTCGTCGTCAAGTGCTTGCCTGCTCGAATTGTACGAAGTATTTTTGAGGTACAAAGTTATAGCATGTAACATGCCAAGATTTTCTTGCCCATGCTAAAACACTCGATATGTCATTGCTGTGAGATGAGTTTAGCCTCAGAGCTAGCGGTAAGGGGTGAAGTGAGATTGCAGCAGTTGCCCAAGTTTTTCTTCCCGAAAGAAAACTGAAACATTTAATACAAAAGAGCGGCCCCGTATGAAACGGGACCTGCCGAGCCAACACAAAGGGGGGCAAAGCGGCTGCGACAACAAGGATGAAAAAGTAACCGCTGCGTCACAATTAACGCAGAGGCACCACCTCCCCCCGCCCTCGCC
>NW_026267141.1:1811322-1819010 GCF_000697945.3 Frankliniella occidentalis | reverse complement strand
TGTATTACATTTTATAAAAACGTATACATGCCCCTGTATATAATTGTATAAAGTTTTACCAAATATTATACACATTTGTAAAACACCCTTTATATCGTTATATTACGGTGTACACAATCATATCCAATTTTATAAAAGTCTATGAATTGTAATAAAATTTCTTAGTGAGTTGTATACAAACCGTTTCACCCGGGACCTCCTAAAACAATGGCGATATACTGTTGTTGTAATAAGATCGAAGTACACACACACACACACATTCATATAATGGGACTCGCTTTATACAATGACCGGGTTTATTGATACATACACTATTACACCTAACGCCACGTCGAGCGTAACCCCACTCGGACGGGCACGGAGCGCTCTGCGCACCGCACGGCTCACCCTGACCCACACCCAGCCGGCAGGGTCCCACCGGCACGGTCAATGTCGCGGTCGTCACTTTCTCTCCCCCTCTTTCTCCTCCTCCTCCACCCTTTTCTCCACCCTTTTCTTCACCCTTTTCTCCTCCTTCATCTCCTCCTTTATCTCCTCCTTTATCTCCTCCTCTCTTATTCTTCCTCTTACCCATCCTCCTACTCCTCCTTTTATGTCCCCCTCGTCCACATCGTTTCGTTTTCCTCCTCCTCTTCCATACCACCCTTCTCCTCACTTTGTCTTGCGCATATTTATTAGCAAAAACGAACACGTCAGTAAACATCCGCCCACGAAAACTTTTTATGACAATTTTCCGAGTTTTCGTTATCAATTTCTTCTTTCGCATTCTGAGATTGCCTGTTTTGGAAAAGAAGTACAGCAAGCATTTAATGATAAATCACGTCGCGGTCATAATGGAGTCGAAAAGATTGTCTAACAGTAATAACAACTGCGCTGAGCTCATCCCAGGCCCGCTCCCTGCAAGCTAGACACACGGTGATGTAATTTATAGTCATGTTCCCAATAGCTTCATTGAGCGGGGATCACACACACCTCCGTCCGGAGCGGGTTCCTCCGGGGTCGGCGACCTCCGGCGGGGCCCCCGGCGGGGCGGGGCGGGGCGGGGCGGGGCTGACCAGGGACAACACTCCCACCTGTGAGAGGCTTTCTTAGGTCGGGCACGCCGGCGCACCGCGCTACGGTCAGTTACACCGATATGTGTGCTCCATAAGGCCGACGTTGATTGCTTTATCCCCCGGCTGGCGCGGGCCCGCGGGCCTCGTAACTCAGTCAAAGCCTTCCTGAGAGAGCTTCCAGTCCTTCCAGTAACCTTCAAGAGCGTGTGCTTCCAGGCCCCTCGGTACTGCCTCCCACCCAGTAAACGCTGTCTCAGGCTTTTCCCGGACCATCCATTTTTACCCATTTCAAGAGACGTGGAAAGAGGAGAGACTTGTTGGATTCCACTGTGAGGTAGGCAACACGAACACATCCACGGGGGCGGGTTGCCTAACTCGCCGTTGGCAGGGGCTCTGGCAGGCTCTTTCCAACTTAGTTAGACCAATACACTCCCCGCTCCCCATAAACGCAAGAAGGCAAACTTCAGGCAAATAAGTCGAGCCCCAATTTAAAAACTGCTAAGCAGGACATGCGGTACACGTCGTGCGTATCTATCTCCGTCCGGTCTCCTCTGAATAAGGCGAATAAGGAGGACCTCTCCCGACAGCTCCACCAGAAGAACATCTCATCCTGCGAGCGAGGAGATCACAGGGTCCGGCTGTCGTGACTATAGCCCAAGTGGTCGGCCGATGGGTTAGCCGGCGGTAGCCTCCACTGGGACCCGGGCGCTGCGGGTCGTGGCGGGGCGGGGCCTCTGAAGTGGCGTGGGAGGTGCATCGCCAGACGCAAATTGTCCATCGGGCGAGCCGTCACTGGGATGGTCAGTGGGTCAGCGAGTCGTCGGAGTCATAGCGAGGCTCCCGGGCAGAGATATTTACGGCCAGTTTGAACGTCCCGCGCCACGCGGGAGCCTGCCGGCAGGTGTCCCAGTCCATCAGGCGCTCGCGGTAGTCCGGGGCCGCCGCCACCGAGCCCGATCCTGGCTGTAAATCTCTCACCCTTCCCTACTGTCTGTGAGGTTTACACGCGGAGGAATAACTGGACCCCTTGCGCTCCCCTGACACCCCACCCCCCTTTCCACCACACATACACCAAGAAAGAGAAAGGGGAGGGGGTCAATTAGAGTATAAAGCCGACGCGCTGGCAGGCCCCATGAGCCAGGCCATAATGTCACCCTTCTGATCCGCATACTGTAAGGCGTACCGCAAGTGCCCATAGATCCAACGCAACGAACCAGAGAGCCTACTACTTAAGAAGAGGTAAATGACAGATAAATTGTGGTCTAGGCTCCCTGGAATTTTCAGGACCTAACACACCCCCAAAACCCGCTACGTTTTCATTTTCTTGCTTAAAAGTATTTTTAAAGATAGTCAGGCTATTTGCAGTGGACACCGAGCTCGATAGCCCCTCCGCGTTCCATAGAGCACGGCGCCTGCTATACTCTTGACCAAAGCAAGTCTCAGAGAGAACGAGGGAGGGAGGGAGGGAGGGAGAGAGAGAGAGGAAGAGGTAGGTTTATCTCTCAGGGTGTAGCCTTTGCGCTCCACCGCCGGCCCGGCATGGCGGCGAACAGCAACAATAAACGAAGGAACATCGTCACGGCCCTTTTGATCGGGAGTATTTGGGTCAGTCAGGCAAACGCCGTAGAGGCACACACACACACACACACACACACACACACACACACACACACACACACACAGAGAGAGGGTGCTCACATAACCCAGTTTAGTCAGTCATCGAACCATTCAGCACACTGCGGAATGCATGTTATACTCTTCCGTTAGGCTGTCAGCGGAGCGAGTCAGACGAAAATACACGGCTGTATGGATTCACACCAGCACATCCATGCGGCCGTGCATGGCGGCGGCGTGGAGGGGGAGGCCTTGTTCCGAATGGCACCGCGGGGCAAGGGCCCGGCCGGGGCATCGGGGACACACCAAGTAGGCTAGCTGCTTGTTCGATGTGCACGTTCCTTTACGACTTGTGACTGGGTAAAAGGAAACGTCGACGGGGCGGGAGAGGCGAAAGGATGTCGGGAATAGGGAAAATGAAGGGAGTGGGGAGGGGGGGGGGCTAGGGCAGGAAACAGAGAAAAAGAGTGAACAGGAAATAAGGAGGAGATCCGTAACACGGCAGTGCAGGAAGACACGATGACGAGAAGCCACTTCATCACGTTACTCACGTCCAAGAGAGACGATGCATTCGACTAGCGCATCTCAGCGCTTTAGCGGGAAACGCCCTCCACAGGGAACGCCCAAAAGCGCGCGCACGCAAGTGGCGGCGCCCAGGACGCGTGAAATGACGGCAGGAAAATGATTCGTATCATTCAATTAGGCGGGTGTAATTAGACACCAATGGCAGTCCTGGGCCCGGCGCGGCCCGCGGCGCCAGACAATGGTCGCGCAGCGCTCAGGCCACGCAAACGTTGGATAAATAATGACTTTTTTCCCGCAAGACAAATTGAAGAGGGAATGAAATATGGCTCTCCCAATAATACGACTGCCCCTGAATAACAATCATCACGTGCATTCTACAATTGCTTATTTTTGTTCTTTTTTCAAAAAAACAAATAAAATGCGCTTCAGCTTTTAAGCTAAAATAATTAATTGTTCTCGGGTTTGTTCTCCTTTTTGTGGGCAGAGTGACTGCACGTACTGAGTACCTGGGCGGTACAGGTAGTCGTCGGCGCTCCTCGAGTGCACATTAAACGCCTGCATACATTTGGGCTGGGTGGCGCTGGCGCAGGAAGTGTCTGAGAGAGAGAGAGAGAGAGAGAGAGAGAGAGAGAGAGAGAGAGAGAGTTGAGTTTTTAACAAGGATTTATTGGGGGGATTCTAGTAACAATTATGGGCCAAATGGTGGTTAAGTTTTGATGTTACAATGAGCATGCAGTACTTATTGTTTGTGTCTAACAAGAGTAAAATTTAGAATGCTAGAATGTTACATTTTTGTTTCTAAGTGTGGGAGTGGGTTTGATATTTAATAGTTGAACATTTAATAAATGTAAAGTTGTTTTGATTAACAAAATGATTCATATAGATTATCTTAAACTTTGAATAATACATAATTTTTTCACTAATTTTGTTCTATTTTTAAGTTGTTCATCAGTTGCAAAAAGGTTAAGTTCATTTAATTTTGTGATGAGTTCTGGTTTACTTAGCCTCTTGAGCCTTGAATTAAAACTTGCATTGGTTGAAGATTGGAAAAGGTTTAGAAATTGTTCTTCAGATAATTTTTCATTATCAAAGGACATAGAATTTAGGGCATGGTGGAAGTCGTTGAAGTAGTCTTTTGAGTTGTTTTTGTCACTTTCTAGGGTTTCAGGACATGAGGACTCAGGGTTGGATTGTTTTATCACTTTGGTTGACACTGGTTGGGGTGATTGTGGGGAGAGGACTCTTTTCTTCGAGTGGGCCCCAACTGGCAAAAGTTCGGGGAGTACTGTGGGTGCACTCATTGGGAGGGAGGGGGGAGGGAGGGGGGTAGTCACAGCTGGGATGGTAGCGGCGGCGGCGGCTTCGGCAGCGACAGCGACATCAGTGACCGTGGCGGCGGGCGGAGGTGGCTGGCTTGTTGTGGTTCTTGTTGAGGTTAGGGTCCGGTTGTTGGGAGGGTTTTGATTTTTTTGGGGTTGCTTGACAGATGGTGGATTTCGTACTTTGGTTAGTCGTACTGATGGGGTTGGAGTGTAGGCTGGGAAGTCTTGGTCCATTTGAAGTTGTTTTTTCTTGCATTCTTCGGCTTGGTGATTTGGGCTTCTGCAATGGCTGCATACGTTGGTTTGAATGTAAAGGGTGTGTTTAATTCCTTCTGGACTTGTGATGTTTAGTACTTCTGGGCACGGTGGGGCGTCCTTCGGGATGTCGATGTAGAGTGACCTTTTCCAGGTTTTTATATGCTTGAGGTCTTCGTGTATGGTACTGACGCCGAGCCTGGTCAGCACCGAGACTGGTTTGCCATATGGTTTGAGAATGTTGAGTAGAGATTCATCCGGCATTTCTGGTGGGCAGTTGGAGATTAAGAATGTGGTTGCTTCTGAGGCGTACTTACGACACGGCAGGAAAGTGTCGTCGATGTGGACACCTCCGCGGTCACAGAGTGTGGTGACGGCGGATTCACAGGTTAGGTAGAGGCAAAATCGCCCCCCACTTAGTCTTGACACGTACTGGATGTTTTCGCCACCGACAAGATCGGCAGCAGCACGGAGAAGTTGATCTTGATTATGTTCTTGGGTGTTCTCAAGAACCACTGAGAACTTTCTTGATGGGGCATTGTTTTGCACTGGGGATGTTGTCATTGTGAGGTTAGGTTGCAGTTCAGTTTGGGTTGTTGAATTTTCAAGGAAATTGTTCACTGGGGTTGAGTTGAGCTGCACCACACTAGAATATAGTGGGGCTGGTTGAGGAGACATCATTTTTACCGATGTTTCTTGACTTGTTTCGCTGGCGTTGTTGAAGTGAGGTTAGGGCCTAGGCCACCCCAACATTTTATGTTCTCGTAGAGTGTCCGAGTCGTTTCAACTTGAAGTAATTTACTCCACTAGTCACACACAGCTAGTTTTACTCACTTTTAGTCAAAATCACTGGATTTGTCACTTATTTCACTGATAATTTGTAATAATACGGGTAGGACTTTTGGGGGTGCGCTTTCGCGGGCTTTCTCGAGATAGACTGAGAGAGAGAGAGAGAGAGAGAGAGAGAGAGAGAGAGAGAGAGAGAGGGAGAGAGAGGGACCGGGGGTGGGGTGAGGGTACAGGTCACGCTGCGTGGGCGCGCACGCTTCGTCAAAACAACGCCGGATTTATAGATCCTCCGAAATCTGAGGGGGGGAAACAAACGGTGAATTTTTCAAGGATGGAATACGAAAGACGCGAACGTTGTGTATGTGTTTGATGTACCTTTTGTAGGGAATTGATAATTACGCATTCCGTTTCTTTGCTCACCGGCACCGGCGCCCGTCTGACCGCAGGGCAAAATGCGGTGGTCCATCCACCCGTACCCCTCTGGCTCGTTGGCGTGGCGTGGCGTGGCGTGGCGTGGCGTGGTGCGGTGCGGTGTGGTGCGGTGCGGCGGCACCTTGCGGAGGCATTTCGGGAGCACCGTGAGGAATAAACTGCTGCTGATTACGTGTGAGTCACGCGACGGCGCGACGCACGGGGGGCGGCGGCGGCGGCGGCGGTAGGTGGCCAGGCCTCTGCTGCACTCCACAAATAAAAGTGCAGCGCGTGAGAAAAAGTCGAGGGCCCGCGACCTTTATCCGGTGACGCTCTTTAAAAACCAATCCACACATTTTCAACAGCCCTGTGTTTGCTATCACAGTTATGGCTTCGTGGCTTTCGGCTCCGCTTGGTCTTTTCAAGCTGTAGGGGAAATTCGAATCGCAAAGTACCCTTTTCAAGGCCCCCTGCTTTCAGGCCAGGTATTGCGCATCGGTCTGAACTAATCGCTTTCAGATGCGGTGAGACGTTGTTATCGAAATAGAAACGAACCTATCGACAAGCAAGAGTCTGTCGCAAATTTACAACACGTAAAGTACAACACATATTGGAAATCTACAAGGACAAGGATACTTTCTAAGTTTTAAAAATTTAACAGTTTATCAAAACTGGATTTATAAAAAATGGAACCTAAAAAACAATGTTTTCAAACGTTTAATAACAAAAGAGTTGCCGACAGCCCAAATTTACATTTTCCTGATTTCAACAAGGCGCCGTCATATCAGCAACTGGTAGCGAAATGGGATAGCACAGTATAGTGCGCCTGTGCCAATAATATGACGGAGCGGTACAGCCCATCTGGGCCGCGAACCGCGGGCACACGGGCCACCCCGCGCCCCACCCCGCCGCGCCGGCCCAACCAGGCTAGCCAGGCTGTCCTGGGCTGTCCTGGCCAGCGGGCCTGGGCGTCCCGTTAAGCCACAAGAGAGCCGGGCTGGGCCTGGCGGGCCGCGGGCAGAGCCGGCTGAGGGCAGAGCACGGGCAGGGTAGGGGCAGCGGCAGCGGCGAGCGCAGGCACAGGGGCAAGGGGAAGGGCAAGGGCAGGGGCAAGGGCAGGGGCGCGACAGCTGCAACACGGCGCTAGAGAGAGGACTGCAAGAAGGCTAAGGGCACGGCAAATCTCTCTCCCCTCTCCCACTCTCCCGCGAACATGCACGACTTTCTGATTGGAGGAGGGGGGGGGGGGAGGGTAATCGCACGATACACGCACACATACAAACATTGCGAATGTGTACAGACCAGTAAGGGCGCTCAGCCAGCCGCCCTATCAGCCGCCTAATGTCGTGTTCGAACAGTATTTGGGAGCCTCGTTACAGTGGGCCCGGTGTTCAGATAAGAGGCATGCGGGCGGGTATTGGGATCAACATCCTGCGCCACCGACTCCCCCTGCATTCTCTGAAAACCAGCCAGTGGGACACGCATAAAACTGTGTTCTCGCGATTTCCGAATTTTTGTGCACTTGGGTAGGCTGAGTGCACTGAGTCTTTATTGAGAGCAATTTGCAAAACAAACATAATGCACTTATATTGATAAATACATCAAAACTATGCTATTATCAAGAACATGTTTTTGAGAGTGCAGTCTTGGATATTTGGCGTAATTTTTCGTAAATAGTAAAATTTAGGAGGAGTCTTTGAGTGTGACTGTTAAAAAA
>NW_026267141.1:1810673-1811272 GCF_000697945.3 Frankliniella occidentalis | reverse complement strand
CCCCCCCCCCTCTCTATCTCTCTTACTAAGCCACAATAATCCGGCACATGCCTTGACATAAAAAACGTACTACACTTTACTTTCGTGCAATATAAACGGTATAGTCTGTGTCCACGTTTTAAACTGCGCGCTCTCCTTAACCGGGCGGCCCACTTCTGGGTCCGTCCACAGAGCCTAGCCTCGAGCCCAGCCGAGCCGACGGCGCCCCTGGAATGCACTCACACACACCCCTGCAATTAGTGCGCCCCGCGTAGCGCCGAGCGTAGCGCGCTGCCGGGACCACAACAACGCCTCTGCCAATAACTGGATAAAGCGGCGCGGAAGGAATCGCGGTCAGCAGCTCAAGTCACTCAGTCTCGTGAGGCGCCTCTTCTGAGGCAACTCACCTCACGAGACTAAATCCACCATCATAGTGGCCCACATGCCGTAAGGTGAGACGGAACTTTGAAAATGCGGAAACAAAACCCGAGGGGAGGGGTCACTTCGAAAAATCATTGTACAACTCCAAAAAAATCATTTAAAAAATCAAAAAAAATCAAAAAAATCAAAATAAAATCAAGTGGAAAGTTGCATAAAAATCCGAAAAATCGAGAACAAAC
>NW_026267141.1:1809569-1810623 GCF_000697945.3 Frankliniella occidentalis | reverse complement strand
CCCCCGGGGCCACCGCAAAAGCTGGAGCGTCACTTTTTAAAAAGGATTTGCCTGCCACCCTGTGGGACCCACCTCGGCCGGCCCGGCGGCGCCCGGACTGTGCGTTGGTCAAGATACGAGCCATTGTGTGCGGAAACACGGCGCCGCTGACCTCCTTCAGCCCCTTCAGCAGCGTTACCAGCGCACAGACATAACCTCCCTTTTTGATCTACAAGCAGCGACGCGCCACACCACGCCCGTGCGTCCCGCATGTCGTGTAGCCCCCACCGTTACATCTAACTAGACCGTTAGAGTCATTTGCATGCTCCTTCTCATCAAAGCAAGACACAACTTACACTACTTACTAGCCTATCAATTACAATATTGGATGGATGTTAAAGACTAGGCACCTAATGCATTCCTTCTCTGAGATTAATTACTGTATTACCTTTTAGTAACAAGAGAAATATAACTCATGCATCCTGTAACAAATCTAATTTTACGTATTTCAAAAATCTTAACTGGGTAGCCGAAGCGTTGCACATAACATTCGTTTAACGGAACTAAACTGCCGTGTCGCCACACGCCGCGAGCCATGAGCCAACGGGCAGCGTCTTCGCTAATGTCTGTCTTAACTACTGTCTATATAGCAGGCAGAGTCAAAGTAAAAAAATATTTGCAGCTTTTAAAAAATATCTGACCCAAGCGCAAAAACAAACAAAAATTTGTTTGGACATTCGTCAGTTCAGACATTAGACACAATTTACTAGCTTGCATATACACACACTGGCTACTAAGGCTAATACTGACAAAACAAGAAACCAAACGAAATTCTGATACAAAACATATTGGAGATGTAATTAAACAGGATTGGTTTGGGAATGGGTAAACCCGGGCAACGGTATCTATCCTGCTTAGGGATTTAAACTCAGCTGAATCCGACTCTCAAATTGACTGCAGCTGGCTCGCCGGCACACCCAAGGCGCCTGCACGCTGCAATCTCACTAAGTGTTGTGCCATGCGAGCGTTTCCCTGAGGAAACGAAGAGTGGGTGGGATACAGGTTACCGTTAGCA
>NW_026267141.1:1798055-1798659 GCF_000697945.3 Frankliniella occidentalis | reverse complement strand
GTCACTTTCTCTCCCCCTCTTTCTCCTCCTCCTCCGTAGGTGACTCGGCCGCCACCGCGTCCAACGACGACAGTGTGGCAGTAGTGGCGCTAGGCTAGACAGTTTGGCAGCAGTACAGCAAGGCCCTAACCTGCCGCAACAAGCATTTAGGGCAGGCAAATGTAAGTACACACCAACGAACACAACCTGTGCAGCGGAAGCACCTGTGTTGTGTGTTGAAAAGAGGGCTGACCTTTGGGAAGGGCGCACAAACTGGCACAGGGGATAGGAGAAGAGGAGGCGATTCTCCCGGCTGAACTTTTCCTGGCGTCGGCGTCGGGGCGCCGCGACGAGCGAGCGCCGCGGCCCAACGCAGCTATCAGCTATCGCATCTCGACACCAAACCAGCAACAAAACAAGCGGCACAGGCCGAGGCACCGGCACAATCAGCGGATGTGGCACACGGCCATATCCCATTGCAGCCCTGCGCGGCCCGGCGCGGCCCGGCGCAGCACGACTGTTAGACGGACAGACGCTGCAATTTTCACTATATACATACACGACCTGTTGTGCGGGGAGACGGCCGGAGCCAGAACCAGCCGAGCTACCCCTGGGGCAGCGGCGT
>NW_026267141.1:1793592-1798005 GCF_000697945.3 Frankliniella occidentalis | reverse complement strand
ACGCTGCCCCGACGCCAAGCATCCGTGAAAGACTTTTTCCACCCCTCCCTCCACTTATGTACCATCATCATGTGTGCGCCTCCGGGCGCCCCCCCCCCCCCCCCCCCCCCCCCAACCCCGAGCAAAAGAAATACAAAACAAATGAACAAAAAATCAAGGATGGGGGGGAGAGGGGTGAACACCGGCGCTAACGCATGCCACCAGCGGGAAAAATCATTTTCCGTTATCTTATGTCATGGCTCATGGCGCTCAGAAAAAAAACACCTTTTTAGGGGGTAACTTTTTCCTTGGGCCAGTACTAACTCTGTTGACGTTGTTCGTCGCACCTACACACCTATACCGCACAGCATCTGTTCTTATTCGAGTGTGTGACTTGTAGCAAATAGTGTATACTGTCTGACTGAAGAGTGTGTGATGTGACGTGACACGTGACATAGTTTGTCACACACACACACGCCCTTCTGTGTGTTCAAACAATAGACACATCCAGGTTTTGCCGGACGCAGTTGAGGTGGGCAGCGCAAGGAGGCAAAGGGCCACCTCCACCCTACAGCAATAAACGAAAGGTAACGGACCCGTCCACACAAGAATAAATGCCCGAACGCCCAAATGTACTTCTTTTACGATCAGCCTGGCGCCGTTAAATACAAGAAACTAAGTGTGAGAGAGAGAGAGACAGAGATAGACAGGCTTGATGTACCTCCGCCGCCGCAGGCAGGGGCCGCAGGAGCACGCGAGAATCACCACCCCTTTCCTCTTTTTACCTCGGCCGGCCGTCCAAGTCGCGCCCGCCCCGCCGCGCCACGCATATTAGGTGCATCTCCCACACGCTAGGCATGATTTGCGAGCCTCATTCTCCTGTCAGTCAGTCTGGGCCGCGGCTGCCCTGGCCCCAATCGCCAGCCAGACACATTGTGTGCACGCCACGACACGTCCAGATACGCCGAGCGCGCTGCATCTAGTGCTGCCAGACACACCTAGCGCGCCCGCTGCTGCCAGCTCAGACTCGGGAGGCTGCCCGGCGATGGCTGGCTGCTCCGACTGGCCGGCTATGGAGCCGCAGAGCTATTCTCACGGAGCGCAGGGAAACAATGCCCTCGGAACACGCCACGCCACGCCGTAGCAACAAGGGAAAACCACATAGTATCGCCAAATAACAAACAAAAACGTGAAATCGAACGATTGCAGAAATAAAATAAAAAAGGAAATAGTTAGCTAAGCAAGAGCCGAGCCGAGGGACGCTAGCACATTCCAGTGAGGCGAAAGGGATTGCAATATAGCACACATCTACTTTGTTCAGATACTCGACAAAGAATCTAATCGAGGAGACGAAAACCTCAAGTCTTTATAAAAGACGCTTTTAACTAACAAAATAATTTTCGCACCTGCGGCTACTCCATTTTCTGCTTTGTCTGACGTCCGTACATCTCTCGGGGAAGAATGTCAGGCCGCCCTAGAAAGTGACACCATCTACATGTTGTGCACGCTATCGTCGTTCCATTCCATTTTTCGTCGGATCGAGTTCGTCACGTCTTGTCGCATGAAAGCGGGCCGGGGCAACGGGGCCGCGGCGGCGTGGCCTGCTCCGCTTACCATGCGTGTGTGCCACACAAAAACGTGTACGAGCCACTGTCAAAAAAACACACCTCATACAGCTAATGTTTTAGCACGAGCAATGAATCGGCACTGCTTTCTATCATTGGGCAATAGGAGAAAAACCTGCTGCAATTAAAGCAATATCGAAAAGGGCATATACTGCAACGTCTTGCATCTTCCTATTCGAAATGTAACATACTTGTTTAAACCTGATTTTTGGTTTTTCTTGTGCTCTTTAGACATTTTCTAGCATTGCTGCGTGTAAAAACGTCTGTCACAAACCGTATCAAACCCGATCTGAATAATTTACAATCGCAAAGAGAAACATAAAATCGGAATAAGTTTTGTCTGGTATCGGTCCAGTCCAGCCAGACCTAGGCCGGGCTCACAACACCGGCTGGCTTGAGTCAGGTTCGTGGCCGGCCGCCTGATACATCGGCCGGCGCGGCGCACGGCGCGGCGCACGCAGCCCCTATGGCGTGTTTACACAAGGCCGTTGCCCCCCAGGGATCCACCACGGCCGTGCATGCAGGTACTAATTAGGACCCCACGAGCGACACTACGAGAGCAAAACTGCTGTGGAGGGAGTCACACTGCTGGCACGGAATTTTGCTCCGAGTCATCCATCGGACGGGCGTATCATCCCATGCGCCAAGCTCGACCTGCCCGCCCACCCGAGAGCGACCTCCGCGGCTCCCTCCGGTACAATTTTGGCCACGTTTCCCACGGCGGGCCGCCTGCAGCAGGAGGACCTCCGCGTGCCTTATGACCTCCATCAAACAACGCGGAATCCTGGCGAACACGAAACCTGATTGGGCGGGACATGCAGTCACTCTGAAGCAGGTTTCACTAGCTCTGCCCCGCGCTGCTCTGCGCTGCTCGCTCCGTTGGCCGGGCCGCCGCCGCCCGCAGCGCAGCGCCGCATTCCTGAACCAGTCCAGTCCCCCGGCTACACACTCGGGTCATGGTGCAGCTCTGTTCTGATTAGACGTCTCACTCCCTGTCGCGCTTCAAACCGAACGCGTATCCGTTTGCTTCGGCAGGCAGGCTTGTCATACCCGCGTGGGGTGTTTGAGGACCCATCCCGAGGTCCGAAGACAGAATACTCTCAGGTGTTTTAAAAAGTAGACTTTAGCTAAGAAGTGACGAAGTCCCCACTTTCCACTGCTAAGAATACAATCGTTCTGTGACTATGACTGCACGGTGAAAATTGTTCCTTCTTGTCGAAGGACCATCGGAACGATTCAAGAACGCCCCATGCAATTTTCCCTATCCTGTCCTTGAATCCTTCCGATGGTCCTTGGATATCAAGGAACGGTTTTCACCGTGTGCTGCACCTTTAGATGACAAACACAGCGCATCACTACGCACAGTCGTCACCGTGCTGTCCGAGGCAACAACGGCAGGAAAACGAGAGAAGCACATCTCACCTGCTACTAATCCTTCACTTTTGAGAACACAATGAGACACTAACGTACCACCAGAAAAACAGACACACTATGGCAACTTTTACGTTCTCTTCCAAATCCGAGGAAGCGTTATAGACAGGTAATATGTCTATCGAGAGGCGGAAATAAATAATATATATTGGAATTTTCGAAAGGCGGATACAGACGGTCTGCGCGACCACACCCTCGCCCATCCGGGGGGCGCAGCGTGCCGGGCGCACCCACCCACGCCGCCATAACGGTGCGCCGCAGCGACACACGTGCGACTGGGGCTCATCGTCAGACAATGTGCTGCAGTCACCAGTGTGCGGCGCCTCTAACAGGCTCCAAACGAAACGACATCATCATGATAAAAACGACAACAAGAAATCAGCAGTCAACAGAGGTTGCAGGCAATGTCATAGGTAAACCCAAAACACGAGGTTCTTGAATCAAGTAAATATATTTAGCACAAGTCAATTACCTAGACCTGTGCTTGGTCCAAGGATATTTACTTGATTCAGGAACCTCGTTTTCTGGGTGTAAGACTAAGCGAAAACAATATCTAACTTGCTACGCACTGTCCTAAATTATTTGTACTCTGTTAACACATGACGAAATGAAACTGAAAAAGGTTATAGCCCGTTTACTATCATTGGATATAACTTGATCTCTTCACACCTACACAAAAGAACAACCAATTAGACAATTAGCGCAGAACAGAAGACGGAAGAGGCGTGTGCGCGTGTTGTAGAACACGGTTGTAAACCGACTAACTATTTGCCACGACGGAACAAACGGGGTGGGGTCGGCTACCAATTTAGGAGGACCCACCGGCGCGCTGTATATAACGCCTCACTTCACATCGAAAACAGACACAGGAAACAGTCAGCCTTTCTTTGCATCGTCGCGCATCGCGTCGCGGTCCACCAGAAAGGCATCACATCACAGCCACTGGCGCTATTGACACGTCATTTCGATGTATCGAACTGCCTGTTAACGAGGGTGGAAACGTGACGCACCATGCCATGCAGCGACACGTCCGCCGCGCCGCGCAGCGTCGCGCCTCCATTTCCGACACAATTTCCGAGACGCAGCCAGTCCCGTTGGCACACGCACGAGAGAGAGAGAGAGAGAGAGAGAGAGAGAGAGAGAGAGAGAGAGAGAGAGAGGTGAATGAAGTCGAATTACATTCCATATGCCACAAAGGAGAGTGCGATGCTGATGATGGTTTTGAGGTGGCTGCCGCCACCGCCAGGGTGCCGGTAGGAAGGTGAATAACCTGACGCGGAAGCACACCTGGGACGGGTTCTCTCTCTATCCTCCTGTCCTGTCCCTTTCTCTCTCTCTCTCTCTCTCTCTCTCTCTCTCTCTCTCTCTCTCTCTCTCT
>NW_026267141.1:1787893-1790017 GCF_000697945.3 Frankliniella occidentalis | reverse complement strand
GATACAGAGAGGGGCAGAGGGGCAGAGGGGCAGAGAGGCAGAGAGAGAGAGAGAGAGAGAGAGAGAGAGAGAGAGAGAGATAGAGAGAGAGATAGAGGGAGAGAGAGAGAGGGAGAGGGGAGGGGCAAGATATCATCTGCACTGTCCCCCGCTCGGACACCTATGAATATTGCATGGATATGCACATGGGCTAGACAAGGCGCTTGACGCTGCCCCGACGCCAAGCATCCGTGAAAGACTTTTTCCACCCCTCCCTCCACTTATGTACCATCATCATGTGTGCGCCTCCGGGCGCCCCCCCTTCTCTTTTCACACTGCAGTTTGCCCGTAATCACGCCAAATGCAACAGGCGGTCGAGTCTGAGGCGGTGAATCCTGAAAGTATTCCCGTAGAGGGGGAATATCATACGCAACGCACACTGTTCATTTCGTACAGAGCTTGCGCATGTTTGTGAATAATTTTCATTCACAGTTTGCTGATTCCTGTGGGCGTGCTTTCAGCATTTTTTGATACGCCACTATAAAGAAATTAAATTGTTCACACAGGCGTTTAAAAACATGTTTAATAAGCGTAGCAGAGGCGCACAGAAATCAGTAATTTGTGAATAAAATGTTCGATTTTAGTGGGTAACTAACAAAGCACATACTTGGAAATTTTAAAGCATTCTTTGCAGCTTGCAAGGCATTAAAACTGCGACCTTATGCCCGACCAGAGCTACTATGCGACCCCTCTATCAAACGAAATCATGCGGTACAGTATAACAACAACTTCTCAACGTTAGCCGATACATCCTTAACTCAAATGTGCCAATGTATCAATTTAATGAACAACAATCATGCAAAAGAGGTAAAAAAAAATACCAAATAAAAAAAAATAATAATTCAAAAACCATTTAAAAAAATAAATAAAATAAAACAACAAAAAGAACACATTGACAGCTCGTAAATGATATTCTTCCTTAATGAGGCATTTTTCCAGCGGCATCTGCACTGCACTGCAGCCCCCCGCGGTTATGCACAGCGGTGCTGGCCGGAGGCGCTGGAGGCGCTGGAGGCGCTGGAGGCTCCATGATTAGACGCATAACTATGTGCGGAGCCCGTCAGCGAGTCAACGAGGGGCGCCCCTTTAGCGCGCGCATTTATAACCGGCAGGGCCCCATTGTGTACACAGCGCCAATTATTTTGGCAATCAATACTGATTGCTCCATCGCCGCGGGCGCGCTGTGCAGCGGCAGCACGCGTGAGGCTGACAGCGGGCCGCGCGTCCGCTCGGTGAGCGCGGCAGGTGTCCCCCCGGTGTCTCGCGAGTAGACGTGTCAGAAAAATAAAAGAAAATACATAAAACAAAATAAAATATTCTTTAAGGAAAAAGGTAGAATATTGAAAACAAAAAAAAGTCAAGGGTGGACTCCCTCCGAGCATGCGGCCTCTACCACCGCCTTCGCCACGGCCCAGGAGCCTCCGCCGCCAGGGCCGCGCTGCGACGCGTGGCCCTCCCGTCAGCCGGAGCCACGCGGAGCTCCGCGGCGGACAAATAGGCGCGCCATAGCGACCATTCAATTGTCTCTTTTGTTTGCTAATCCTCGTCGCCGGCGGCCGCGCGGCTCCCGCCCCGCCGCCGCGGTCCGTCCCGCGTCCGCGCAGACACGGGCGGGCGGACTCTACACGTCGGGGGAGCCATCGACAAACGGCTTTACGGCCATTTGTTCCGCGGGGTGTAATATTTTCACGGCCACTTTGCGCCCCGCGGTCCGCCCTCCCTACCTGGACGGCGTCGGCTCGAGCCGGGTCGGTCGACTGGTCGGTCGGTCGGTCGGTCGGCACTCACCTGCGAACACAGAGAGCACTTTGTTAAAACACGAGGCAGTAAAAAAAAGGGAGGAGGAAGAGCAACAAATTCCTTGCAGTCGTGGAAATAAGAACCATTATAATAAAATCGTCGTTTCGCGCTGTGGCTGGCGGCCGCAAGCAGCCCTAACCGAGCAGATGACACCACCACGATAACGCCCTCGTCAACGTGTCCCCGCCATACATCACCGGTGCCAAAGGAGAGAGCGAGAGAGGGAGGGAGAGAGAGAGAGAGAGAGAGAGAGAGAGAGAGAGAGAGAGAGAGAGAGAGAGAGAG
>NW_026267141.1:1776056-1782040 GCF_000697945.3 Frankliniella occidentalis | reverse complement strand
CTGGGACGGGTTCTCTCTCTATCCTCCTGTCCTGTCCCTTTCTCTCTCTCTCTCTCTCTCTCTCTCTCTCTCTCTCTCTCTCTCTCTGTCTCATGACGCTATCTTTCAGTTTGGTACACGCTTCAGACAAACCTGATTTTGTGCTTGTATCGAAGTGGTACCAATACTGAAGCACAGAGGGGAGGTGGTTTGAAGAGGGCAGCGAGAATTACAGGACAGAGAAAAATGTGAAGGAAAAGGCAAAGCTAGGGTCCTGGCGCTGCCGCCGGTGCCGCGCGCGGACAGCGCCAACACAGCCCAACGGAACAGGGCACCGTTCCAGACAGTGTGAAGAGGGAGAGAGAGAGCAGCAAAGGAGAGGCGTGAAGCGGCGCATGATGTGGCCTGGCTTGGCGAGTTTGGGCGGGAGCCGTTACTGCACCACATCACTTCATTATATCAGAGCCAGCCTGCACATGATGCGTTAGGTGGGAGGAAGAGGGGGGGGGTGGAGAGAATGCACTCCCCCCTCATATTACGATTAATTATTATTTTAATACGTGCAGACAAGAATTAAAGGAAACACGCTGTTGCATTGTTTGCACGGCGTGCGAATGAGCCCAGCCGAACTTCACATGGCGGCCACCGGCGCCGCCCCCACCCCTTTCGCCGTCAAAACCCAATTACGCGCAGCATTTACGGTTTTTAACGGGACCCGACACCTCGTTAAAATCGTGCATCACTAAAAGGGTTTTTGTGCGCAAAAGCGTCATTTTTCCGTCCCACAAAAATAATGGAGAAAGAAATGTCGGGTCGGGTTGGCGGGGCGCCGCCGGCCGGTGTGCCCAGTGTGCCCAGCCCCAAGCCGGGCTCCTTGTCGGTCACACAACATCAGGACGGCCCGCCGGCCGAGCGGAGAGGTGCGAACAATGGGATGCAGATAGAGATATTACGGCACGAACGGGCCGAGGGTAGAAATGGGCCGGCCGGCCGGCTCGGAAAGGGGTGAGGTAAACTGAGGTAAACGGGCACGCAGGGACTGGGATCTCTAAAGAATAAAAAATGGGAGAGGGGGTTAAGAAAGGGATACGACACTATAGCTAAGTTGGGTTGGAAAAGTGGCGGAAAACGTCTACAATACTATACCGCAGAATCAGCAGAAACTGGGTACATCACCTTTTTCGGTGTGCCAATTATTTGAATGCCTAAAAAGGAGCATGTCAAAATGAGCACACTCAGAATAGGAATTAACTTACTTTGCATCGTTTTGCGGGAATTTGTCCCGACTTTTCCTCTTTGCAGTGCAGAAAAATGTGAGAAAGGTAGGAGAGGAAGCGTGTGAGACAGGAGTAGGAGTATTGGTGAAAGGTCTTCCAAAAATGGGTGGAGAAACAGAAAATGAAAATGGCGACAGTGGCAGGAGGGCAACATCAGCTGGAATAAGAGGTATAGAATTTGATGGGAGAACAAAAGTCCATGCAAAACGCAAAGGGCGAAAGGAGCTGAATAACGCCGTTGTAATTTGTATACGGCCAGCAGTGATGCCATAAACCTTGCACTTGACTGCGCGGTGGCGCGGCGTGGCGGAGCGCGGCCGGCCGGTGAGCGGTCTGTACGTGCTGGCCCCGCCCCGCCCCGCCCCGCCAGGCCGGCCCCCCGCTCGGACTCCACTCGCCTTGACCGTGGCCGACAACATCCAAGGCTACCACTACACTGCACTCATCAACCGCACCAGGAACACCGTAAAAAACACACGCACACACACAAACAAAAACAGCGGCACAAAAAAATGGGGTTTAGATTATTGTAAGTGCATACACACCGGGATTGGGGTCTTGGTTTACAACGGCAGAGTAGTTCATTCGGTTAGAGGCCTAGTTGTGCGTCGTTTTAACGAGTTTAGAAAGCAGGAGCCCTGCTCGCACTTGGCCTTTGGCAATGTGAGGGAGTCCGGCCATAAATTTCCACTGGCCAAGATGAGTGCGAGGTCCCATTGCCGACTGCCCTGTTTGCAGTTTTTAATTTATTCAAGATCTAGGGAGGCTGCCGACAATCAGCGCACCTTTCTCTTCTGCATTTAGCCGCCATAGAAATGTCTCAGATTTTCCAAATTATTCGATCTTTCATCCAGAACATGTGGTCTGTCTGCTCCTGCTGAATGGCTCAAAAAATGATGACATATCATTTGAAATTTGGCATAGTTCAGAAAATCTAGTGTTATTGCTTTAAAAAAAATACCTGGCTCACGCAGATATTCTTTTAAAATCATCATTTTAAAAAGTCGTTACAAAAATATCTCAAAATTTCCGATGAAGTCCCTTTGTTGCGCCCGGTTCCCGGCCAAAACCTAAAAAAATATACCTTTAAAAACAATATCGGTAGCAAAGTTTTTGGAAGAAAGCAGCGTGTCGCGCCCATCACGAACTGTCGTCGCGTCGCCCGCGGCGTTGCGGCAAAAAGGTGAGAGTACGGTACCGGGTACCCACCCGCCACCACGCCCCGCCACGCCCCGGCTGAAATTCATGCGGCTCGGGTGAGCGAGCGGCACCAGCTGAGGCACCACCAGGATTTCAGCTGCTGAGATAGCCGCGCGGCCTGCTGCCTGCGCTGCTGCTGCCGCGGGCGGCTCTCCGGCCTGCGCCGCAAAGCCCTCCCGGGGCAGATCTGATACCGCGAGGCGGCGTCGAGAAGGGCTGCCTCATTACAGCGAGAGCGACAAGGACGGCGAACCTCTCCCGAACGCTTCGGTGGCGGCGGCATTCGTGACCCGCACACGGAGGAAGCAGCAGAGAGCAGGCGTACGGGGTATGAAAAATTAACAAATAAAACGTTTGGTGGGGCGACGCCCGCGGCCGTTTCCGGCCGAATCCCCCGCAGCCATACCGGAAGAGGGGAACAATCGGTCAAAATTTAACGCGCGGGCCCCTCCCTTGCTTGTCATAGAAGCGGAGCAGGAAACCTATAACAATGTGAATAAGGTAAGAGTCGTCCGATCCAAAGTCCAAAGGGCTGCTGGAGTTAAAACATTGACATTGGTTGACACTCTGATTCGTTTTCCTTTGCTAGGCGTTACTATAAGATAAGCACAAGAAACGTAAAGTGGTTACGATGCATACAAAGTTGTTTAGAATTGCCAGAACAAAACAGTTACACAATACATCACATTTTTTTTTAATTTAATTTTTTGGAGCGTGAGAGATTTCAGGAACACAGCATAAAGTTTAGCGCAAGGTAAAAGTCGACAACTTACGCGCAACGCGCAACTATAAAGGCGCACTATAACGGTGCAATCCCAATTTCGCGACGAGACGTACACGGTGTTCAGACGAGCTTCCTAAATAAAGCCGCCGTCGCTGTGTGGGCCAACGTCCTCAGCCGGCGCCGGCAGTCGGCCCGCCTGGCCCAGCCTTGACCTCTGCGGCCTGAATCGCGGCGCAGCTCGTCCAGACTTTAGGGAATCTCTATTTACCCTTATCCCGGCTCGACCCGCACACCGCTAGCGGCGTGCCTTTCGGAGCATTTTGTGCATCGCGTCGTCAGGCGTGCCCGTAAAGAGGGCTCGCAACCATTACAACACGACATGGTCGCAGCACCACGTCGAACGCCCTGGCGGTCCAAAACGGTACGCGACGAGAACATATTGACATTAACGTGACATCGGCAGCTCATTTATAGTGGAGCACAGATTCCAGCTGCAGTATGAAATTTGTTGTAACAATTTGGACAGCATTTTTATCAGCAGCCCGTTTGTTTTAAAATTAAGATCGCTGGCGTTTTCGTCGGCATCGGGTTTGCGGATCTTAAAATGTTTGTCGTGTTTCAGCGGTGCATCGTGAACTTATCACGAATAATTGCGGCCTCTGCCCAAAATAAAATAACACCTGTACACAGTTGAAATATTCCCCGTCAATGAAGTAAGAATTCTTTCCGTTATAAGGGTCTTTACACAATTGCCACCCCGTAAACGTACTTTTATGTAATAAAAACAGCAGTTGTTAATAATCAATCTAGAAGGTTGAACTAAAATTGAGATGTGCTATTAAAATTAGTACCCTGACGACTGGACAAAAAACATGTGATTTCAATACTCCGTGACTGAAAATTTTCATAAAATTCTGTAGTACTCTGATCACACCGGTTGCTATCAAACTTAGCAACAAAATTGCTATTTGGGAACAACAATATTTTTAACACTTTGAATATTTGGCCTAGTGCATAAGTCAAAGCAGTTGTGTTGACAACAAATGAACTCTTTAGATTGCATGTTTTCGGCTTGAGTGGGTGTTGCGTGAAATACGAGGAGGAATCTGCGTCCTCAATTCCACGACAGCGAGAACTCAAACCTACACTCCATATCTCAGTGATTAACACACCGCTGGTACGACCGCGTGTCGACCAGTCCACGACACCCAGCCACAACCAGAGCCTTCGGAGCCTTCCACAACAGCAGCAACAACTGCCTCCGACTGAGCCGCGACTATGCCTGCGGATGCGGTGCGGCCGCCGCTGCAGCAGCTGCGACTGCTCCGGAGGGTTAATGACACCGATTCCTCAAGCAGAACAAGGAATGCAGCATAAAGCCCGAGCCACCTCGTAGGAATAATACGGCGTCCTCTTCCATTTCTGGATTCCTACGGCCGTAACTTCCTCGGGCCGTTTCCTGCGCCGTCGACCCTCCTGGCCCTGCGGCCGCCCGCGGCCCTCGGCTCCGCTCTGTACGCGGCAATTAAGGACTAAAGCCGATACAGTTCAATGTTTCGAACGCTCTCTCGCCGCGGTGCACGGAAGAACAACCATGAACTAGAAAGGTCTGTACGCAAATGTTGGTGAGACTATACTCCCTCTCTCTGGGTGGAAAAGGAATAATCCAAAGTTACCCGCTGAATATAACAGCTTGGGCCCACGAAGTGAATCCAGCCTGGTCTGTGAACCGCTTTTTGCTCCCCCGGCTTCGCGGTGGACATTTTTCTTTTGGACCCTACCCGGAGCGGCCCGTTAGGGGTCGGGTCCGGCACCATCTACGCGACTCTAAGCGGTAAAGGGTTCCTTGGCCTCTTCTAGGAGAGCTTCGAGCCATAGGCAGTGGCGTACCAACGCCCGCGATGAAGTTGCCTCACTAAACGAAATTACGAACTTCACTGTCTTCTGTTGAAAGCTTTTATGACCGTGCACCGCGTTCATAAGAGCCAAGAGTATGGCCGGTCCAAACATCACTACTGCTACTATTTTTCCTCGACCACTACGCAATATACCCGAAACGCACTCGTCACCCGATTTCCGAAACACTTCCTAACACTCTCGCTGGGAAACTCCAACTCCACCGGCACTCACTTTTTGTATATCACTCGTCCGGCTGTAGCTGCTGCTGCTGCTGCTGCACTCAATCCCAGGCACAATATCACTCAGGCTACAACAGGCGGCACTCTGTCACTCACGGCACTCTGTCCTACCCGACTCGCGGTGCGCGACCACACTCGACTTCGGGACAGCGGGACTGCTGCTCACGTCTCGTCTCGACTCGGCGGCTCAAGCGGAGCCCTAGCCGGCTGGAGGAGCACTGAGGCGGCGGGGCCGGCGGCCGGCGGCAGCGCCGCGCCAGAGCGCCGCGGCGGCCAGCCGGGGCAGCCAGCCACGGAGCCCCGTTTCGGCCCCCCTTTCCCCCCCGGAAGGGAGCGGGGAAAGGGGGATGGGAAAGGGAAGAGAGGGGGGGGGCGGGAAAGGGGAAAGGGGCGCGGAGGAGACAAGGGGAGGAAGGGAGAGGGGGAAGAGCCGCGGAGGACGAAGAGGGGAAGGGAGGAGGTAGTGGGTTAACTCGGACAGGACTAGCTAGCTAGCGCTGCCGCTGTCCGTCGCCCTATGCGCGGCGCTCCCAACGCCGCCGCCGCCGCTGCTGCAGGGCCGCCACAGTGGCGTGCAGTCCAAAAGCAAGAAGGCCAAGGCAAAGGCATAGATGCTGGAGCCCCGCGGCACGTCTCTCGCGGGGAAGGGAATGGCCAGCCCCCCCC
>NW_026267141.1:1766030-1772006 GCF_000697945.3 Frankliniella occidentalis | reverse complement strand
TATCACTGAATATTTGTACAAAAGTAGAAATTTGTATTTTTTGAAATTATACGCTCTTATAGGGAGTTTCGGCACATGACTCAGGAAAAAATTTGGTCGGCATTCGTCACCTACATAGATAAGAAGCAAATATACCGAGGTTGGACACGATCGGGAATTTACACTTGCATAAGTCCCCTTGTAAGTTTTCAAAGGCTAGCAAAAAAAATAATAATAATACTGTAACTTTAACATATTTGGCCCGGGTGCCGGGTGGCGTTGGTGCATGGCCACTTTTGTTTGCAGAGTAGCCGGCGGGCCGACAGATCACGGAGGCGATGGCCCCTTGCAGCTGCAGCGTGGACAATGGCCCGAGGCCCGGCCGCTATGGGGCGGTCCTGTCCGGCAGCGTGCGTCCGCCACAAAAGTGTCGAGGCGCCGGCCATTCACAGCATCAGCGACAGCGCCGGCCAAATTGGACCCCACCAGTCCAACATCAAGTGGATCGCTTCACAAACCAGATGGTTTACGTCAGCCTTGGAATTCGTCGCCAGCCAGTGTCTCTCTGATTGTACCACAAGATCGTCAGAATTTGATGTTTTGAGGACTTATTGATGGACGAGAAAGGGACGCCCGGGCAACTTCATTGAGCAAGCCAATTTTGCACATATGTGAAAACTAAGTCGGATTAATCTTAGTACATGGTGAGCTCAGCTAAATAAAATTACCTCACAGCTACTTAGTCAGCTTTGCAGCTACTCAGTGGCTTTGCTTAACAGCGAAAACTTGTACTACTGCCGGTCAAGGATTCTGCTGAACTTAGTACTTACAAATGATGTGAGTGCATCGTTTAACACACCACACTTGTAAGTGTATGCGGTTCAGAGACCCAGCCGGTGGCCGGTCTCAGCCGTGGACGTGCGCGGCGATTCGAAGTAAGTTCCGTTCTAAAGTTGGACGTCGGACTCGCGGCTTGATTGCTATTTTGGATCGTCGTCGATCGAGGCGGTAGGTTCTGCCTTTCACTCCGGCGCCCGTATTGGGAGGAGCGAACGGCAGGAGGAGTTGTACAAGATGTCACTGCGACCATCCGCAGCCTGGCCAGGGCAGCCGCTCTGTCCCGACCATTTCCTTCACCGCATGCTTTGCTATATACGAGGCAAGCAGGCGGCACCATGCAAGAAAGAAGGACTCGCTTTTAGATGGAAACCATTGCGCAAAACGTATATGCGTATCACTGCACACACCCCCCAAAACATTTCTTTCTGTCAAGAGGACTAGAAAAATTTCCAGAGTAAAAAGAACTACGAAATTAAATATTTTGCAAGTAAGATCAGGAGATAGTTTTTCATTTCAGATATTTCAAAACCAAGTTGTACTTTTTAACTACGTAATATTTGAGAATGAAACATTGTCCAGCTTCAAAATGCTAACACGGTGACAAGAAAATCGAATCGACTAAGTTACCGGTATATCTTATAGGTTTTTCAAGCAAACCCAAGCAGAAAACTTAAGAAAAAGCAAAATTCCATAAAACTACTAGACAACTCGGCAAAGCTTTCAGAATACAGAAACGCAAAAGCTAAACCGTGATGCCGACCATTTGAGCTCCGCAAACAACGTAAGTGGGGAATGTCGTCTAGCGTCCTGAGGCCCGGCGTGCGAGGGTGTTTGAGACAAACAGTGAGTGAAGTGCGAGCCGACGGGACGGGGCAGGACGCCCTTAAGTCATCGCCTCCTGCACGACCCTTTCCCCCTCACCCCCTATAAGCTGGGCGCGGGCAGAGGAAGGCGCAGGACCTCAAATGGAGAAAGTGTCTTCATTGAATGGCCAAAGGGATTTTTATTCCGCGACCCCCCGCCGCGGGGCTTCAGAAGGAGGCCACGGGCAGGTGCGTGGAGCTTAGGAAGATTGAATGGGCGCACGCGCACAGGTACACGCACACACACACACACACACGAATGGAAGTGTGCTCAATGGGACGTACAGCGAACTGATCACTTCAACTTCGACTGCAACAAATCCGTGGGCAAAAACAAAGAGAAGAAAGCGCCGCGTATTTACAATAAACTGGTTGCTGATTTTCTGGTGTATGCAACGATATTAGAAACACATTACACTCCCACAAAGTTTTTAAATTAAAAACTAAACTTGAAGTAATCACGACAGTAATCAACGCAATTACAGTAGCGGAGCGCTGGCCCGCGGCGGGCGTGCCGCGGAGCCAAAGTGAAATGGCGACCACTTTGGGGCGCAGCGCGGCTCAGGAGTATGAGGAGCTTCCGTGTGTGGCGGCCAGAGGCCGAGCGGGCCCGCCTGTCCTCTCAACCACTCCTACTTTTCTTGCGGTTCCTGTGCTCTTTCGCTCTTCCTCCGTCCCCCGCACCTCTCCATCTCCCCCCTCTCTCTCTCATACTCACAGAGGGCTTATACCAGTAGCATGCTCTTCCAACAACGCGCCAGCGCCAGCGATCCGCTTCGCCGCCCCCAGCAAGTGGGGGCGGCAGTAAGCTGCGTGGGTTCTTACTCTTTTGAACACGATGCACAGGTAACATACTAGGGAAGAAAGCCCACAAAATTTATGAAATTCAATCAGCACATACTAGTCACATACTCCAAAAAAAAACACTACTTTGTGCGAATGAAATCTTTTCGTAGCTATAAAATCAACAAAATTTTCGTTATAAGAAATAAAATTTTCGTTAACCCAACGAAATTTTTCAGTTGAAAGACATGAAAAATTGGAACAACGAATGTGTTGAGTTCACATAATATCTTTCCCGTTGTTCTAAGGAAAGGTTTTTATTGTGTTTCCGCATACTTTCTTTAGAAATAATAATTTAAACTCTCTTCAATCGTTTAAAAAAAAGTGCCAGGTGCCACCACTGGAAATTGGTTGGCGTCTTCCGACGCCACTAACAAGGGGGCTTAGGCAGGTGTAAATTCCCGATCTTGCCCAAACTCGGTATATTTGTTTCTTATCTACGTTGATGACGACTGACGGTATTACCTTTTCCTGAGTGTCAATTTCTAGGGTACTTTAGGGGAGGAAATAATGCAAACAATATTGAATTTGGGCCAAAAATGACGGAAGGAGGTCTCAAATCGAAAAGTGGCAGAGGAACTCCCCCCCCCCCCCCAAAAAAAAAAACAACAAAAAAACACACGATCATTTTGAGTCAGAGTATCACTGAATATTTGTACAAAAGTAGAAATTTGTATTTTTTGAAATTATACGCTCTTATAGGGAGTTTCGGCACATGACTCAGGAAAAAATTTGGTCGGCATTCGTCACCTACATAGATAAGAAGCAAATATACCGAGGTTGGACACGATCGGGAATTTACACTTGCATAAGTCCCCTTGTAAGTTTTCAAAGGCTAGCAAAAAAAATAATAATAATACTGTAACTTTAACATATTTGGCCCGGGTGCCGGGTGGCGTTGGTGCATGGCCACTTTTGTTTGCAGAGTAGCCGGCGGGCCGACAGATCACGGAGGCGATGGCCCCTTGCAGCTGCAGCGTGGACAATGGCCCGAGGCCCGGCCGCTATGGGGCGGTCCTGTCCGGCAGCGTGCGTCCGCCACAAAAGTGTCGAGGCGCCGGCCATTCACAGCATCAGCGACAGCGCCGGCCAAATTGGACCCCACCAGTCCAACATCAAGTGGATCGCTTCACAAACCAGATGGTTTACGTCAGCCTTGGAATTCGTCGCCAGCCAGTGTCTCTCTGATTGTACCACAAGATCGTCAGAATTTGATGTTTTGAGGACTTATTGATGGACGAGAAAGGGACGCCCGGGCAACTTCATTGAGCAAGCCAATTTTGCACATATGTGAAAACTAAGTCGGATTAATCTTAGTACATGGTGAGCTCAGCTAAATAAAATTACCTCACAGCTACTTAGTCAGCTTTGCAGCTACTCAGTGGCTTTGCTTAACAGCGAAAACTTGTACTACTGCCGGTCAAGGATTCTGCTGAACTTAGTACTTACAAATGATGTGAGTGCATCGTTTAACACACCACACTTGTAAGTGTATGCGGTTCAGAGACCCAGCCGGTGGCCGGTCTCAGCCGTGGACGTGCGCGGCGATTCGAAGTAAGTTCCGTTCTAAAGTTGGACGTCGGACTCGCGGCTTGATTGCTATTTTGGATCGTCGTCGATCGAGGCGGTAGGTTCTGCCTTTCACTCCGGCGCCCGTATTGGGAGGAGCGAACGGCAGGAGGAGTTGTACAAGATGTCACTGCGACCATCCGCAGCCTGGCCAGGGCAGCCGCTCTGTCCCGACCATTTCCTTCACCGCATGCTTTGCTATATACGAGGCAAGCAGGCGGCACCATGCAAGAAAGAAGGACTCGCTTTTAGATGGAAACCATTGCGCAAAACGTATATGCGTATCACTGCACACACCCCCCAAAACATTTCTTTCTGTCAAGAGGACTAGAAAAATTTCCAGAGTAAAAAGAACTACGAAATTAAATATTTTGCAAGTAAGATCAGGAGATAGTTTTTCATTTCAGATATTTCAAAACCAAGTTGTACTTTTTAACTACGTAATATTTGAGAATGAAACATTGTCCAGCTTCAAAATGCTAACACGGTGACAAGAAAATCGAATCGACTAAGTTACCGGTATATCTTATAGGTTTTTCAAGCAAACCCAAGCAGAAAACTTAAGAAAAAGCAAAATTCCATAAAACTACTAGACAACTCGGCAAAGCTTTCAGAATACAGAAACGCAAAAGCTAAACCGTGATGCCGACCATTTGAGCTCCGCAAACAACGTAAGTGGGGAATGTCGTCTAGCGTCCTGAGGCCCGGCGTGCGAGGGTGTTTGAGACAAACAGTGAGTGAAGTGCGAGCCGACGGGACGGGGCAGGACGCCCTTAAGTCATCGCCTCCTGCACGACCTGTCGGCCGTCAGGTTTAGTGGACGCGCGGTCAGGCCGACCGGTCGGCGACACTCGCCGGCGTGTGCAGGACGGGACCCTCACCTGCCCGGCGCACCGGCCGAAGCCAATACAAAAGCCATCGGACGACACAGGGAACGGGGCATATCAAATCAGTTAAGGCTTTGCGTAAAACAACAAATTTTGAGAACATAACAGACGAGGTGGGAAAGGGGGGGGGACAATATACAGGGTGGTCCACAGACCCCTTCCTTTATTTTGCTTATACTGTACCGGATGCAGGCGTGCAGACGGGTTGCATACTCGCACGGGGCCATAAGGCGCCCATGGTGAGCGACAGTAGGCAAGCCCGCCCGCACGCATGCATGCGGTACAGTATAAGCAAAATAAAGGAAGGGGTCTGTGGATCACTCTGTATTCTTCCAGCAAGCTTGCCTTATTGGGACCAATAATAAAACCAACTTCCACATCTGATTTAGCATGTGGAAACTAATTTTATGAATTTGAGTGACAGGCGACCCACCTACATCGAGGAGTTTTTTTCTTTTTCTTGTTTCGCTAGTACATGTTGACCTAACGTCAAAACTTGACGCAAGATTATATTATCTTTCGATTAAGAACATTTTCGTACTCTGAAGCAAACACCGATTTGTGTCAGGCAAGGAAAAAGTTAGCCTTGGGTCAGTTTTAGCTCAAAATGGAAAGGAATGGAAATCAGTTTTATGGGTGTAAAGTAAAAGGCCTTTATTGAGAAGGGGGCAAAACATTTCCAGAAATACAATTAATTTTCTTTTTTATTAAAGCATAAGCGCTTTTCGGGTCGAAAAAAATCTGTACAGAACAAAATAGAGGGTCAGAGGAGGTGCGAGAAAGGGGTGGACACAGAGAACACGAGGGCGGGCGTGCGGGCATGTGTGAGAGTATCTGAAACTCACGACAACCACCGCCTCCTAGCCTCGAGTCATATCGCTCCAAATCTTGGCCCGAAGAACAAAAGCGAGAAAGAGGGAAGAAAGGAGCGAGAGAGAGAGAGAGAGAGAGAGAGAGAGAGAGAGAGAGAGAGAGAGAGAGAGAGAGACCGTTAA
>NW_026267141.1:1762354-1765740 GCF_000697945.3 Frankliniella occidentalis | reverse complement strand
GCAGCTTGGTGTGTTCTAAACCAGCACTGCAAATATTCTACCCTTTCTTATCACTGTAATCATGGAACGCTTGACGCTCGAACGTATTCGCTTACATTGTAAAACCAGTCCCCCCTCCTCCCCGCCGAGCCTCGCCCCCCAGCCGCGGCCCAGCCGGCCCCAGCAGCGATCCCATAGCCCTGTTCGCCGACGCGAGACGCTAACACACTTTACCTCTCCTGATTAACCCTTTCGCGAAGCGCTTTAGCACGCCGGCCACAGGCGTCCTCTGCAGTGCAGGCACCAAGGCACAGAGGAACTGAAGCTGCTCGCCCGTAGGAGAGCGGGAATCCTCACTGTCCAAAACTGAACGCAAGAAACAAAAATTTGTACTAGGCCTAAACGTTCGCACGACTAAAATAGACAGATAATAAAAATAATTCTCATGACGGTTGGCTATTTTCTTCATTTTGTCGGGCAGAAAACCTTGCACGAGGGTTCCTCGTTGAAGTCTTTGAAGTAGACTTCTAACGCTTCCCCCACGACTTTTCGGTCGTCCTCGCAAAAATCTTCGATTCACGGAGATCACATGTATGGAGCTGTTAGCTCAGCAACAATATTTTAAAATTCTCCGAACATGTCACGAACTTACTTCCGCGCGATGACACGTGTCCACAGTGCCGCTCACGTGCAGGGCTATTCCACACAACGGTGGACGCGTTCTATTTGCAATAGCGCGCGCTGCAGCCGCCGGTACAGACAATTAACGCCAGCCCGATGCCGGAACCGTACTTCAGCCTATTGAGTCTCGCGCTCAGCGGATTTCGGGAACATGCGGTTCTTTTCCGCGCAGCCGCTGCGCGTCCTGTGGGGCCGTTCACAATAAGCAGTGACGCTTACTTGTGACGGATATCGCTAATAAAGAGGATAATCAGTCCGCGAGACAAAAAGAGTTCCATCAAGAAAAGGTTCGCGAATGGAGATGATGACTCGCAACTTATCATAAAAATGAACGAATGTTAGTTACTTAACGTAACAAAACACATGGTTAAGTAAAAGTTAAAGTTCTGGATTTTCAACAATGACAAATATTAATAATAGATACTGTGGAGGTTGGACTTATTTTTTAGAGGATACATTTGCAAAGATATAACTTTAACTCGTAAAATACCGTTAAGGGCTGTTAAGTAACAAGTTACGGAGCGCTGTACGTATGTATTCATACGGTCTTGTCTTGTTCTATTATTTTAGTACATAGGTGGTAAAACTCAAATGCACTCATGCACAGGATTTTTTTTTAAATTTATGAACACGTGCTTCACCTGCAACACCTAAGAAAGCAGGTGGTCATATAATGGGAAAATTGAGATTAAAATTTTCTTTCCCTCTCCACCCTTTCGACCCCCTTGCATGCCCGGTTTCTCCCTCTCAATGCCTGCACATGTACGGAAGCGATGACGCGACTCCCACCCCTACAAAAAACTTATGCGAGGGCACTCGCATCAAATCAATTAGTATCGTTTAGTGTATTCTTTTAACGTAGTTTTTGTTGTACTGTAATGTATCATCTGCTAAAAAAGGAAATTGTATTCTCACATCGGCGCAACTCAAGACAACGTGGTTCTCATTGAGACAGTCCGCATTCCGCATCCCAGCAGACAAGACAGCCCTTGCGAAACGGAGACGGAGATGCGGCAAATCTGCGTCAGAAGACTACAAGCAGTTTATTGGAACGGTTCATCCCGCAATGCTCCAACCGCCTCGCCTCATATCATCCAGCCCAGTTGAGCAGAGCGTGCGAAAATGAGGTTTAAAGTGGCGACAGCCAAGGGTCCCGCAGTACCGCCTTCTTAAAAGGAGGGGCCGTCCAGCACTTTATGAGGGGATATCATCTTCACCTCTCTCTGTCTTTCTACCCTTCTCCCCCTTCCCTTCTCTCTCTCTCTCCCAACCTGTGACGGACGCCGGGTTATTCTCGCTCAGATGGGGTGTGCATCATGATGCATCAGCGAAGGAAAGAGAGCGAGAGCAGCGGGAGAAAGAGAGAGAGAGACTTGCGACTTGCGTCTCCCGGGCCGAGAGTAGATTTGTGAATACGCGGGCGGCACGATGAGGAGCGCAAAGTGGGTCCTTAGCTAGCAGTCACTCGCTCTGACGGCTCAATATTACCCCGTGGAGGGCGTGAAAAATGGGCTGCAAAAATATCAGAGACGCCAAGAAGATCGCTGAACCCTTCCTCCAACACCCACAAAAAACTAGGAGAATAAAAATATTTGTATTTTATTATAAAATATAAGTATGCGAATGAAAATGTTAGCTTTATTTGTGTGTCTCAAGCAAGGCTAGTCCTCACACGCAACAGTACACGTTATTCTGTGCTTACTGTGCTGGATTCAGTCGTGCGGACGAAGTGCACACTTGCAAAGCGCCATGCCGAGTGACGATAGACAAGCCCATCCGGGCACCCGAATCTGGTATCATTAACTTAGAAAAACAGGACGGCGAAGATCACCACTGCAGTATGCAATACCTGCGTCTAATTATTACCTAGACCTTAAGATATCAGTTCGTAGTTTTTACAGGCGTCCACATGGCAATGTCTACGAACACGGAATTCTGTTGCCGCACGTTCTCGTTCGACGGCCGCAGTCGCACTGGTGTTGTTCTATGGGCCAGTGCCCTCTACACGTCTAGCGGAGGGAGGAAGAAGCGCTCGGTGGTCGAGCTGCAGCGGGGACACACAGGACCGACAAGCACGACGAGAAATCGACAGGGGTGAGTCATCCAGTTACCGGTTTTTCAAGAGCTTCGCTATTTTTCCAAACTACATAAAGGAAATGATTCGATAAACTCTGGGATAGCCCGCTGCTTCCCCGCCTCTCCTCCACCTTCCCCGTCCTTCTTTGCGATGCTATTTCTGCCACCGCGTCCGTGCTCACCGAAACCATCCTACCAAGAACAGGATCGATACACATTTTTTCCTCCATCCCTTCGCGGGAAATAAGGTGGGCTCTTGCCGCCCGCTAAGCTGTTTGCTGTGAGGTCCAAGGAGAGGAGAGTGGGAGAGGGAGCTTGACAGAGAGCAGGGAAAAAAGAGAGGATGGAGCAAAAGGTTCGGTGTCAATGCACTGGAGGTGCCACGACGGCTGACATCCAATACACTTTCCCACCGCAGCAGGGCGCCTTGACGCGAGCCCCCCCCCCCCCTCTCTCTCTCTCTCTCTCTCTCTCTCTCTCTCTCTCTCTAACTCTTCTTCTCACCTTGCGCGTTGAGTGATAACGGTATAGCGGGCAATAAGTTGCCTCACCGTGAAACGCTTCATTCAATTTAGGTGGGCAGGGGGTAGGAGGAAAGAGCGGGTGAGAGAAAGATGTGAGGGAGAGAGAGGGGGACAGAAGGGGTGGAT
>NW_026267141.1:1755652-1762304 GCF_000697945.3 Frankliniella occidentalis | reverse complement strand
GGAGAATGAGAGGGCAGAGAGCGACGTGTTCTGTAACAAGCCGGACATCAGCCCCTCAGGATTTCACACCCGTACTCTGGACAGGACAGACACCTCACGGCGATTCGACCACCGCGGCCCAGCGAGGTCTAAAGCGAAGAGCGAATCTAAAAAAACTTAGCTGCACCGGTATTCGAAACCCACGACTCTCACTGCAAGGCCATGATTCTGCTTTGATCACACCGTCACAGTACGCTAACGGAAAATATACACTTTTTTAGCACTATTATTCCAGTGAACTGAGCCGACAAAATAGGACGAATCGCACCTAAATTGTTACGTACAGTTTAATGCACATTGAGGCGAGAAATTTATGTTTTCACGTTTCAAAACATGCAAAATTATGCTTGATTTCCTTGATAAATATTTATGCTGAACAAATCCCCCCGGGTGAAGTAAATTCGTTTCATAGTTGTCGCTGTTTCCGCGAGTAAGCGCGTTGTTTCGTCCCGTCCCAGCTTCCTTCCTGCTGCACACACTTTGCCCTCCGTCGCCACGGATTAACAACGTCGTTGTCCTTCTTTTTTCCGCGAAGCGCCTCTTGAATACTCTTACAGCAGGCGGCGGCTAACAGGCCTGCCGCCGCGCCGCTTCCGCTCGCGTGGTGGCGGGGCGGGGCGGGGCGACCAGCAGGTGAAGTAGACTGTCATTCCCTAGAGCAGTGCGGTGTCACCGCCTTCCAGTAAAAAGTCCTCTTCGCCGCCGCCGATCGAGTGTGGGGGGCGGGAGGAGCGAGGAGAGAGGAGCACTGCCCGGAGCCCCGCGTTGGCTCCACCACGGAATGCGCGGCCTTTAATAGGGCAGGTAGAAAATAAAACGTTTTACCGAGGGTCTCATTTTTTTTCCAAATAAGAACACAAGGCACTTTTCCGGACTTTAGGGCCTATGAAGGGGTGCGCGCCGTTACTGCAGTGGAGTCATGTTCTCCCATAGAAATGTAGAGCTACAAGATTGTTAAACTATGTAGCGTGTTATTCGTTCAGGCGTTATTGATCAGTTACCAAACCCCGATATAAACGAAAACGATAAAAGAATTGTTAACCTTGTGGATGGCAGAAAGTTTTGTTATTTTCTAACTACCCTTACTAGTTTGAGAACATGCCAAGTGAAATACAGCACCACAAAAACGCGGCGTGTCAGACCGCTGGTTGGGCTACGCTTCCTTCGAAAAGAGGTAGAACACTTAGAACAGTTCTTTTCTTAATTGGGATTCTCATGAAAGTAGGGAGTACGTCCCTAATTCTCAGCAAATTTACAGTTTTATTCGGCATGGGGGCTCAGCGCCTGCGAAACGCGGGGTAGGCAGCCCCGCGCTACACGCATGCACTGCAGCCACGATGTTGCCTACCCACCAGGCGCTATGAGACCATGCCGTGACTAGACGTGGCGTGGCGGTTTGCACAGACATAAATGACGGACTGTCTTTCATTCTTGGTGATCCCATTAAAATCGTATGGTGCTCATTGAGCTCGTAGCATGTACCAATGATTGTTGATAAGCAGGCAAAAGCACCACCTGCGACAAACTACAGTAAGCAGAGGTTTTCGGCGCGGCGCTAGGACGCGGGGGAGGGGGGGGGGGGCAGCGGCTCAGTGGGCGGGCCCGGCCCAGGAGGGGCGGCGGGGCCCGGGCCGCGCCAGGCTGAGTGATGAGGAACGTTCGACACTTAGTCAATTAGGCGGCGGCCCGGCCGCGGCGCATACGGCGTGGCGGACAAACCGCTCCATGCCGGGGCCGCCGGGCCACCGCTCGCGTGAAAGGACCGTGACAGTGATATCAGTTACGTTACAAGCGGTGGCTGCGGTGCTGCGGTGGGGCCCGTGTGTTCGCCCGGTGTGTCGTTTACCCCGCCCCGCCCCACCACGCCCCGCCACGCCCCGCCACGCCCCTAGCCGACACGGCGTCCTGCCACGATATGGACCATACTGGTCCATACCTCGGCGCTCGCGTAGCGACTAGCGGGTCCTGTTGGGGGGGGGGGGGAGGGGGGTAGAGGGCCCCGCACTCGGCCAGGGGCATCCTGGCGTGGCCAGGCGGGCCCAGGAGGGCTCCCCGCGTGACGCGTCGTCCGTCGTGACGCGGCATGGTGCGGAAGGAGTGGGGACGCGGGTTATAAACGGGTGGCCGTTATTAAAAGTTTGGGCCGGGCTTAAATAGCGTCGTTAAAGGTGACGGTAACGACGCAGGGAGAGACGGGAGGATAGGGGGCAGAGGGGAAGGAAGGGAGAGAGAGAGAGAGAGAGAGAGAGAGAGAGAGAGAGAGAGAGAGAGAGAGAGAGAGAGAGAGAGGGGGGGGATGAAGAGAGCAGAGAGGAGTAGAGGACAGTGAGAGATATAGGGGTAGGTGCAGCTACACGGCAGGTTCAGTCGGGCTGCGTATTCCTTTTTTGGTGAACAGTGTTTTCACAACACAAGAAACAAAAGCATATTCTGTTTCGGAAGGATATCTTTCGAACATGTGTTTTGCACGACGAAAGTCGAATGTAAGCTTCGACTCACCTCGCCGACTCTCTGGCGACGATGCAGCCAAGGCGCCCGACGAAGCTCACCTGAAACACAAAAACATACATTATTGGCTACGTGGTTCAGCTGGTTAAACTTCAGTGAACTTTTACGATTTATTTTGAACTTCGGGGAACTTTGACATTTATTTTGAACTTTGAGGAACTTTGGCATTTTGTTTTGAACTTTAAAGAACTTTGACGATTGCTTTTGAACTTCGGTGAACTCCGTGAACTTCGATGGATTTCGGTGAACTTCGATCGAATTTTGCAAAGCAAACTTCAGTGAACTTAGGCCGAAGTTCATGAACTTCGACTTCGGGTGTACGATTTTTGGGAGCCTATTTCCCCTTGGCGGGCGGCGAGGGTGACGTCCTACAGGAGGTGCTCGCCCACGAGATCGCAGGCGAGCATGGAGGGGAAGGTAGGGAGAGAGGCCGCTGCGGCGCCGCGGAGACCAAACTGGCATTTTTGAGTCAGCAGGTCCCGTTCCCGCGGGTCCATCCCAGGCCCATGCCGTCCGCTGGCCAGCCAGAGCCACACCCCGCTCGGCCCGGCCCGCGCGGGACCGGTTTTCGGGGAGCCAGGGCCCATTGTTGAGGTAGGTTCCGAACCAAGCGACCCTACCGAAATAAGGAAATTCTCTTCCAGAGGGAATATCGGCGGTTCCCAGATATTTGCTTTATTTTTTCTCTGAAAGCCGTAATACCTTGGTCTTTTTCTAATTTGAAAAAGAAGAAAGATTTCCAATGATTTGATTCGTATGAAACGCCATACATGGTTCCCAGATATTTGCTTTATTTTTTTCTCTGAAAGCCTTCATACCGTGATCTATTTCTAATTTGAAAAAGAAGAAAGATTTCCAATGATTTGATTCGTATGAAACACCATACACGTAAGATTTTCAACGCCTGTTAAAGTGTGTAGCCTACGGGGTTTTCTCACTGTTAGTGTTGAAGTGAGTGTGACAACTACTGCGTCGTACGGTGCAAAGTTGCGCAGTTGTGGGTGAGCTGACGAGACCTGGTCATTTTTCAGGGTGTAGCGAGCCGGCCGGGCCAGGGAGGGCACGCTCTGCGGCCTGCGCTAGCTAGCATAGCTATGCTATCACAATCAATCACAGGGGTCAGCAGTGTCCGTTTTGGAGGTATGCAAAAAAGGAAGGGAGGAGGCGGAGGAGGAGGAGGAGCTGTATGTGTTTAGGACCTATTACGATCTAACGGTGCCCGGTCCGGTGGGGTCGGCCGACAGTGGTCAGGGCGGGGCGGGTGGGGTAGAGAGGGGCCCAGCTAGGTGTCAATCACAGGTGTGAGCCTCGGCCGCAAACAAACGCGCCTCGGGCTGCGAGGCAGGAAAAGGCCCTTCGGCACACGCAGCATCGTTTTCTACACATTACATATTACTTTTTTCTAGCGCGGTTCAAAGTAAGTTTTTTTTATTTTAGTTTTGCTCCATTCCTCGCGTTAACAGGTTGGTTGACATTCACTGTGCATGACGTCAACCCCGACCACTGACCACTCCCTTGACCGTCGTGACTTCCACCGGGGTTGCAGAGCGTGAGCGTTAGGCGGAGCTGGCCGCTCGCGAAAACCAATACCGCACGCTCCGGGGCCCCACCGGGAGAGAAGGGGAGGGGGGAGTGGGACTCCCACGCAGCGATATAGGCCCTACCAAGTTATTTAGGACAACAGTCTCCTTCGATTGATCGGGTTATCACAGGAAGTATCCAACGCAGTTCCAACAAAGCAACGGACAACTGGCCTTAGAGGCTGTCGTGCTCGTTAAACAAATTTTCTTACAATTTGAGGTTATTCGTGAAATTTAGGAACATTTGAAGTTGCCTTGCAAAGATGAAAATTCAAAGGCTTTCTTTTGAAATCAGATGGCTCCAAGATAGAGTCTTCGACTTCAAAGTCGGTAATTAGAGCTATCCAACCCCGTCATTGAATAAATTCATGGAATGACCTCAAATCCTAAAAAAAAAAAAATTACAGCACTTTCTATCAGACATAGTTCTCAGTCCGCTGATTTTCATCAATCCTCTGGCAAAATATGATTATCATGTCGATTTCAAGTGTGGAGCCGCATGGCAATAGATCTTATAGAGTCGTAGCGCGTTGCAAGGCGGCCTTGGTCAAAGTCTACGATCACTGATAAGTTGCCTTTTCGTCTAGAGGTGCAGGTAGGTCTCTGTCAAAGCTTCGCGGACACGTCTCAGTCGATGCGCCACGCCGACGCACTGGCCGGCCGCCGCGGCCGGTCGACACGGCGATACGAAATGGAGTTCCGCTAACGGCACTCGCCAACCCGTCCCAGCCCAGCCCGGGCTGTGCCAGTCCATGGGAAGCTGGTGGAGGCGCGCCAAGGGCGGCCGAAGGCGGCCGGTGTGTCGAGGCCTTATATCGCGGCGCGGGTAGAAACAGTTTCAATCATCTTAAAATATGAATATAAATGGGGACAAAAATAAATGATGGAACGGAAAAAAAGTGTGACATCCGCTTTTACAAAATTATTTACAGAACATTCGGCTGGAAGGTCTGAGTGAGGGACGATATCGTAGTGGAGTGATATGACAACTGTTTGTGTCTTCAAATGTGTGTATAATATGGGATCGAACCTGCTGTACAACTAAAGTTTTCTACTCGGAGCACAATATTTTGCGCCTTTGAAAAAAAAGGGTGTGAAATTTCGTTGAGCTCCTCCTTCTTAAGTCATCGGCAAACGACCACGGCGCGCCGTTACAACGCTGCCGACAACGACGCCAAAATCGTGACCTTCGCATCGCCTTGCTTTGCCTTGCTCGTGCGTCTCACAAACCCCGCGCGCGACGCCCCTTTTCCTTCGAAGAAAAGTCGGGGATCGTTCCTCCGTTCCTCGCAGCCATCAGCAGCGAGTAGTGGTGTGTTCTAAGCCGGCGTGGAATCGGAAAACGCCGTGAGAGAGGAGCAGATGCAATTTGATTCGTTACCTGAGTGGGGGTTTCCACAGAGTAAGTGGAGGTAAGGCAGCGCAGTGCAGCTTGGTGTGTTCTAAACCAGCACTGCAAATATTCTACCCTTTCTTATCACTGTAATCATGGAACGCTTGACGCTCGAACGTATTCGCTTACATTGTAAAAACAGAGAGGAAGAACTGAGCCGTTTTAAAGGTGCTGACTGACACGAGACTCGCACAACCAAAATGACACAAACTTAGACACATTTTTACAATACAGGATAACAAGGAAACGTCGTGACTTCACAAAAAAAAAACTTAATCGAAAATGTTTAAAAACCTGGGTGATCAATGCAAGAGCGCCACTAATAGGCCAAACATGGCCTGCAACCTGGGGTCTTTGGCCAAGCCCCTGGCCGTGTAGGACACGCGGGAGAACACGGTGCACCCGATACAACACACACCACTACTGCAGCCAGGCTGTAGCAGCAGCAGCGTGTTCTCAAAATCACGCGCGCACAGCCAAATACAAGCGCGCATTCACTTGAGGGAAAAGTGGCCAATAGCATTGCACCAATATGGATATATAACTAATGGCAATAAAACTTTAAAAAAATAAGGTCCAAGTTGCCAAATTTATCACACTGCACAGGAAAAAAGTGTGCAACTGTCATGCACGTGTGTTAGTCTCCAAATTGTGCACAATTCTAGGCGTTGTACTGGAAATGTGAATACTTAAAAGTGTTTAACAGTTAATTTGGACACTTGAAGGTATCCAACCCGCACGCTGCGTAGCCTACCTAGAAGTTTAACTTTCACTGTACTTTTTACTATTCCAATACCCAGGCAAACTCTGAAAGGTGTGCAACGTAGTGAAGCAGTAAGACCAATGTGCAGGCCAGTTGTGCACACTTTATTTATCAATTTAAGAATCGAGTCTGACGCAAAAAAGGCATCTTAAAATAACCTCAAAATGTGGACAGGTGTGTCTAACGAGATCAAATTATGTGCAAATTTAATGCAAATCGCTCCATATTCCACCCCCTGCGGCGCTGCAGCGCGGCGTGTCATAATTTGCAATACGATAGGGACTACCTGTCCGTCATGGGGGCAGCGCTCGCTGACCCGTGCCTGCATCAGGATAAGGCACGCCCCCTGGGCAGAGAGAGAGAGAGAGA
>NW_026267141.1:1754716-1755287 GCF_000697945.3 Frankliniella occidentalis | reverse complement strand
ACACACGAGCGTGGGTTCAAACCTCACTCCCTTGCAGCGCCCTCCGCCTATTGCCCCCTGACGTTGCCATGAGGCCTGCTATGAGGTATGCCGCACTAACCCGCCCACACTTAGCGCTGCAGTCATGAGACTACAGTCGGCACGTTATGCACTACACAGACGGGCACAGGCGGGCGAAGATGCCGCCTTCCGGCGGCGCGCATACACTGCTAACTTCTAACAAGGGGCTCCGTAACTTATCACAATAACACGAACGAATGTTAGTTAACGTAACTAAACACATGTCAAATTAAAAGCTAAAGTTATCGGAGTTTGAAATATATCCGATATTTATCGCACACACGGAAAATTTGGACAAGTCGAACACATAACTAAAAAATCCGTCAAGTCCACATTTTCAATGTGGCTTAAAGGGCTTCGCGTGCTTGGTGTGGGCTATGGACCGACGAACGCAGACACAAGGACCTTTATCTAGGTAGATGTTCAAATTCGAAAAAGTCTGCACTGTAAAAAGCTTACGAACTAAATACTTTGCAACGTTACGAACAATTTTCGTTCTTTGTATTGCAAA
>NW_026267141.1:1752295-1753611 GCF_000697945.3 Frankliniella occidentalis | reverse complement strand
GAGAGAGAGAGAGAGAAGGGGGTTATGGCCCGTAAAATTCGTAGCATGCATCGACAACGTCCGAGACACTCTACATGCGTAGAGCCATGTTCCCTAACGACAGGTGATAGCAATATAGCATGGGCGGCCGGCTCCCTGTACTATGTCTCGAGCGGCAGCGGCAGCAGCAGCAGTGGCTGCGGCACCGCCCTACAGATACCAGCGCCCACCACCCGCGAGGCGAGCCAGGTAAACGGCAGCGAGAATAACTCACCGAGGCACGGAAGAGGAAGGTTCTGCCTTCCAGCGAAGAACACGCACAAATACTGCACTGCGCGACGTCTGTTTAACGTTTAACTTTTGAAGAAAACCTTCTTCAAATCGGCACTAAAGAGGATCATTTTTAAACACAAAAATAATAATAAGTTTAATTTTCCTTTTCTCTGTTAAACACGACGCACACTTACTGTAGGAATACATTGAATCTTGCGTCTTCGAGCAAACAACTTTCTTTAGAGAAGTTTGGAACTATACGGCAATATTGCTGAGTGTAATATTCCTGAGAGTAATATTACAGTCAGCACGGAATATTTTGTGCTTACTTGTACTGATCGGAACTGACTGCCGTTTGGCTTTAGTTGCAGCAGGGGAAAAGTGATGGGAGATAGTTAATTCGATGGACTGCCCTACAGTTTAAATCAACTTGCAGAGAGGTGTTCAGCCTGTGGCACGCGTTGAAGTTTCCTCCGTAGTGCGTCCGCGGTCCGCTGCCACTCGCTGCTAAGAGCAGCGGCTCGGCCAAAAAGCGAACCGCGATTAACGATAAACCTCTTTGGCAGGCGATGGGATCATTTTAGGCACGCGGGGTGCAAGGACTGGGGCGGAGTGGGGGCGAAGGAGGAAATAGCGTAAGCGCAGAGATGTGAGGGCGAGGGCGCCGCCAACCTCGGGCGTACAGTTAAGTGGATTGAACTAATTGAGGGAGGACGAGTAAGAGGCAGGTTAGGGAATGGGGGTTGAAAAGTATCATCGTTTCTCTAAGATTGACGGGCACTGGTAAAAAAACTGGTAAAAGGAAGCGCTAACGCGTTGGACGGCGGTGGATTGGGAATGTGAAACTTGAACTTGCTGTAGAAGTCGAGTCAGACAGAGGAAGTCAATAACAATTGAGCGCTGGATGTAAAGCGATGGTATTTGGAAGAGAGGAAGGTGAGCCAGGGGAATGAGTAGAACAGAGGTGAGGAAAGGAACGAAAGAGGGAGAGGGAGGGAGGGAGAGAGAGAGAGGGAGAGAGAGGGAGAAAGAGAGAGAGGGAGGGAGAGAGGCAGGGAGAGGGG
>NW_026267141.1:1740429-1751013 GCF_000697945.3 Frankliniella occidentalis | reverse complement strand
GAGGAGGAGGGGGGGAGGGCTTCAGGCAGAAAAGAGGTGCCGCCGATACCCTCTGTAGTGTTGGTGAAACGACTCCAGGAAAGTTGAGGAGTTCCATTTGAGACACCGCCGCGAGTGACAACAAACACGTTTGCACCACACAAATAATTTATGCAGTGCAAATGCAGTGTCCATATTTTGCTAATCTGCCCCGGATATGCTCCCGGAAATACGACGGCCTCACTACGGAAGTCCCTTGCCCCTCACATGCCTATATCCTTTACCAGTTCGAAGCTAGTGAGACGTCCGAGACGGCTAGTCCTTTGGCGGACAGCACCACGACACATCTGGTGTAGAGGCGGCTGTGGCTGCGACTACTGCAGGCGGGTCGACTCCAACACGCCTCTAGTTAAGGGGAGGAGGATGCTTTCGCAGGTTCCGGGATTGAAAGCAAGCCGACGGTGAAGCAGTATAGTAATTGAAAAACCTTGGCTGCTGCTGCCTTCTAGTTTAACTCTTCTGGCCCTCAGCGAGAGAGAGAGAGAGAGAGAGAGAGAGAGAGAGAGAGAGAGAGAGAGAGAGAGAGAGAATGAGGTGTCAGTAGCCCAGCAGACATTGACGAGGCTGGCCACAACAGGAGCGGCGTTGTTTACCGAGCGAGCGCACAGGGCACACAACGAGTTCATTAAAATCTATATATGCATATTCATCGGAAGTCGAACGTAATTGCTTTATCCGAGAGCGATAAGGCACATTCAATCTGCGGCCGATATACGAGATGGAGCAGGGGAGGAACACTGAATCACACACGAGAAGAGGGCGGGGCGGGCTTTTTGAATGAACCAAACAAGCCACCTGGCTACCAGGCGGACCAGACGCGCGGCCTTTTTCTTTACTTTCTTTGTACTTCTGCCTCTCTTTTAGGCATGTAGCAGCGATTTACTACTGCCTTGACCGTCCAATCCCTTGAGTCGATTATGCGGATATTGCAGGAGCGTCTTGTCCGTTGATTGCAAACCACTACAGAATTGCAGCGGCTTGGGAAAGGGACGATCCACGCCACCCATATTGACGTACACGAATATCTAAAAAATGTATTTAAATTTTTCAATTTTTCAGTACTGAAACATGGCCTGATCTCGCACAAGTGTTACATATTATCTAATTAGAGAAGAACGCCAAAGGATTGCCATTCAAAAAGGGACGCCAAAATTTGACGTTCCTTTTTGAACGTCAAATATGGCGTCTGAAGTTGCTAACTAAATAACACTGAAAACACAAAAATTATTGTAAAGTTACAGAAAATGTTATTTACCGACACATCAAATTAAGACGAAAACTCGAATCATGGGGTGACGTAATGGACACTATATTCGATATTTCGCAGTATTTACAGTCCTGCCAGCGTTTCGTACACGGGCGCTTGGCAACACTGCGATGGCGGCTGGGCTGGGGGCGCCCAGCAGAGAAGCAGAGGGGCCCGCGCCTAGTGACAATTAACTGTCATCCGAGTCTAGCAGGCCGTGCGCAGTCTGTGCCACTGGCTGCGCAGTGCGGCGCAGTGCGCTGACCCCATCCGGACCCAGCACCCGACGCAAGCATCTCGAGAATATTTACTGAGAAGAGCATTCCGAAACACACAAAAAGTAAATCCGCTTCTACACGCAAAATAGTGTGCTTGTTAATACAGAAATGGGCCTTTGTAAATTTACCAAACTGTTTCAGCAAAATGTTTGCCGGAACAGCGAAAATTCAGCTGGAACGGCAAAAATATTTGCTGTTGCCAGCTGCTAACTTTTATTTTGCTGCTATGGTGACAGCAAACATTTTTGCTGTTCCTGCTAAATTCCAGCTAAACAGTTTGCTTAAATTACAAAGGCCTACTTTTTTCAGCAAACACACTATTTTGCGTGTAGAAGCGAACCAGGGAATATCATATAATGAAGAATTACAATCTCTGTATAAAGTATAAAGAGGCGATCTGGAGCAGCTGAATGAACAACGTATTCGTCTTTAAAAAAGCCCAATTTAAGATACGACGAGAACGTTGTTTATTGGAGGCCGGCTGTTCGTACTGGAAACAGTACATTCGTGTTGCTTACAACGAACAAAACTCTTTAGAGAGACAAAGCGCAAGGTGACGTAAGAAACTAGCGAAAATAGATCACGCGTACGGCTTATGTACGCAGAACGTCTGTGGCGTTGGGAGCACCATACCTCGTGCTTCAATCATCTCTAATAATTGCGAAGCGCAACTCATTGCAGAAGACAACGGTTCGGCGCGCGACGTATTTGGGCGATGAATCGGCACCATTCCAAACGAGATCGATTCAGCGAAAAAAAAAAATAAGAATAAGAATAAAATATACGTATATAAAAAAACATGCAGGCACGTTCCCGCTGAAACCTCCTCGTTATAACTGTGACTCTATTGAAAGCCGAAACCTTCCTGCTGACGCGGGGAATGTGTGGCGTGTGGCCATTCATGAGGAAGAGCGCTAGGGGAGGGGGGCGGCTACAATAAGAAGCTCCATATTTAGGGCATAACGGTTACTGGCTGCGTCACCTTTTAACTATATATAATAACAAACGACGCCCCTATGACGTCTTGTAACTTACGGATTCTTTTATGACGCGTTTAAACGCTACACGCTTGATGACGACTTGCCTGAGACAGAAAGAAATTTCCAAGAAAAACTGAAAGGTAAAGTTGGGAATAATAAAAGCTAAAATTCCGAAGAGTGTTCTTGTCAGTGTGAAATTTATTTAAGGGTTTTAAAGGAAAGCATGTCATTACAATTCAAATAAGGCAAATTACAAGCATTACTTAATCGACTCGGAATATCGACCAGTAAATAGGCTAATGCAAATTTACATCATGTTTTGTGAATCGCAGAATTTATCGTAAATTAACAATGATATCTTTCACAGTGGCCGAGCTGGGGGCAGTGTGCAGCACCCCGCGGCGCACTCCGACCGTCGCGAGCCCATAGCCAGGGCAGCGACCCTCGCGCCGCGCGCGCCCTGCCCTGCAGGCTGCCCGGCCGGACGCGGCACACCGGACTGCCGCTCAAATTTACCGAAACGGTCGCAAAATAAGTCGGAATACAGATGGACAGCGTGCGAGTAGTTCTCGGAATGGTCACGGTGCCTGATTTATAAAGTGCAGCCGACGCCATATTTCTTACACCTGTCAGGTCCGGCCGACGGCCGCTCTAGCAGACGACAGAGCAGCAGAAACCCTGGCCTCAAAGGCACCGCGACCATCCCGCGGCCATCGGGCGAGTCTAGTGGATTAGGCTTAACAACGCGTCACACGAAAAGACAGAGAAGTGTTTTCGAGTGATCTTAAAATCAGACGAATTTGCTTAAAAAGCCCTTTTTATTTTACATCGTTAAACGCCAATATCTCTTGCAATTTACAGAATATGTTGTAAGTTTACAACGAGCCCATTCTTGCCCGTCAATGCATTCCAAGTCGATAAATAGTTCTTGAAATTTCAAAATCCTAAGATGTAATTTCACAACACACATCATGGCAAGTTTTCCTGTAACCATTACAAGTATTACTCACAATGAACGATGTTTCTCAAAAATGCTATATTTTCAAAACAAACCTGGTCCTTTTAACATACATGTATACATTTTTTTGAATCATTTTTGTCATGTAACATTACGAGGGTACCGGCGATAAATCACGCAATTTTATACCGCGCAACAAGCGTTCTAAAGCAAGGCGTGTTCTCACCTAAACAATCATAATTCCAGCAGTAGGCGCGAGCGGCAAGCGCGTGCACAGGGCTACCTGCAATCATCCACACATTCAAATGTTCGATAAACAATCGCCTATTCTAAACTCAGCCGAGTCCGAGGAGAAAGGCACAGAGAGAGGGGGGAGGAGGGAAGGGGGGAAGGCAGTATTTACAGTCCTGCCAGCGTTTCGTACACGGGCGCTTGGCAACACTGCGATGGCGGCTGGGCTGGGGGCGCCCAGCAGAGAAGCAGAGGGGCCTGCGCCTAGTGACAATTAACTGTCATCCGAGTCTAGCAGGCCGTGCGCAGTCTGTGCCACTGGCTGCGCAGTGCGGCGCAGTGCGCTGACCCCATCCGGACCCAGCACCCGACGCAAGCATCTCGAGAATATTTACTGAGAAGAGCATTCCGAAACACACAAAAAGTAAATCCGCTTCTACACGCAAAATAGTGTGCTTGTTAATACAGAAATGGGCCTTTGTAAATTTACCAAACTGTTTCAGCAAAATGTTTGCCGGAACAGCGAAAATTCAGCTGGAACGGCAAAAATATTTGCTGTTGCCAGCTGCTAACTTTTATTTTGCTGCTATGGTGACAGCAAACATTTTTGCTGTTCCTGCTAAATTCCAGCTAAACAGTTTGCTTAAATTACAAAGGCCTACTTTTTTCAGCAAACACACTATTTTGCGTGTAGAAGCGAACCAGGGAATATCATATAATGAAGAATTACAATCTCTGTATAAAGTATAAAGAGGCGATCTGGAGCAGCTGAATGAACAACGTATTCGTCTTTAAAAAAGCCCAATTTAAGATACGACGAGAACGTTGTTTATTGGAGGCCGGCTGTTCGTACTGGAAACAGTACATTCGTGTTGCTTACAACGAACAAAACTCTTTAGAGAGACAAAGCGCAAGGTGACGTAAGAAACTAGCGAAAATAGATCACGCGTACGGCTTATGTACGCAGAACGTCTGTGGCGTTGGGAGCACCATACCTCGTGCTTCAATCATCTCTAATAATTGCGAAGCGCAACTCATTGCAGAAGACAACGGTTCGGCGCGCGACGTATTTGGGAGATGAATCGGCACCATTCCAAACGAGATCGATTCAGCGAAAAAAAAAAATAAGAATAAGAATAAAATATACGTATATAAAAAAACATGCAGGCACGTTCCCGCTGAAACCTCCTCGTTATAACTGTGACTCTATTGAAAGCCGAAACCTTCCTGCTGACGCGGGGAATGTGTGGCGTGTGGCCATTCATGAGGAAGAGCGCTAGGGGAGGGGGGCGGCTACAATAAGAAGCTCCATATTTAGGGCATAACGGTTACTGGCTGCGTCACCTTTTAACTATATATAATAACAAACGACGCCCCTATGACGTCTTGTAACTTACGGATTCTTTTATGACGCGTTTAAACGCTACACGCTTGATGACGACTTGCCTGAGACAGAAAGAAATTTCCAAGAAAAACTGAAAGGTAAAGTTGGGAATAATAAAAGCTAAAATTCCGAAGAGTGTTCTTGTCAGTGTGAAATTTATTTAAGGGTTTTAAAGGAAAGCATGTCATTACAATTCAAATAAGGCAAATTACAAGCATTACTTAATCGACTCGGAATATCGACCAGTAAATAGGCTAATGCAAATTTACATCATGTTTTGTGAATCGCAGAATTTATCGTAAATTAACAATGATATCTTTCACAGTGGCCGAGCTGGGGGCAGTGTGCAGCACCCCGCGGCGCACTCCGACCGTCGCGAGCCCATAGCCAGGGCAGCGACCCTCGCGCCGCGCGCGCCCTGCCCTGCAGGCTGCCCGGCCGGACGCGGCACACCGGACTGCCGCTCAAATTTACCGAAACGGTCGCAAAATAAGTCGGAATACAGATGGACAGCGTGCGAGTAGTTCTCGGAATGGTCACGGTGCCTGATTTATAAAGTGCAGCCGACGCCATATTTCTTACACCTGTCAGGTCCGGCCGACGGCCGCTCTAGCAGACGACAGAGCAGCAGAAACCCTGGCCTCAAAGGCACCGCGACCATCCCGCGGCCATCGGGCGAGTCTAGTGGATTAGGCTTAACAACGCGTCACACGAAAAGACAGAGAAGTGTTTTCGAGTGATCTTAAAATCAGACGAATTTGCTTAAAAAGCCCTTTTTATTTTACATCGTTAAACGCCAATATCTCTTGCAATTTACAGAATATGTTGTAAGTTTACAACGAGCCCATTCTTGCCCGTCAATGCATTCCAAGTCGATAAATAGTTCTTGAAATTTCAAAATCCTAAGATGTAATTTCACAACACACATCATGGCAAGTTTTCCTGTAACCATTACAAGTATTACTCACAATGAACGATGTTTCTCAAAAATGCTATATTTTCAAAACAAACCTGGTCCTTTTAACATACATGTATACATTTTTTTGAATCATTTTTGTCATGTAACATTACGAGGGTACCGGCGATAAATCACGCAATTTTATACCGCGCAACAAGCGTTCTAAAGCAAGGCGTGTTCTCACCTAAACAATCATAATTCCAGCAGTAGGCGCGAGCGGCAAGCGCGTGCACAGGGCTACCTGCAATCATCCACACATTCAAATGTTCGATAAACAATCGCCTATTCTAAACTCAGCCGAGTCCGAGGAGAAAGGCACAGAGAGAGGGGGGAGGAGGGAAGGGGGGAAGGGGGGGAGGAATGGAGAGGATGGCAAGAGTTGGGGTCTTTATACCAGTAGCGTGCCTACTTCAGAGTACCTGCTTCAAAATATTGAATACAAGACAAAGGTCTTGCTGATTACCGTTATAATTAAACGCTTATTCCAAGGGACTACTCCTGCCAACGTTTGCGTGCCTCCTAAAAAAAAAAAAGAAAATCCCCAGCACTACTAGAAAAATCTCGAAAAATGGAATTTAAAAGATTAATTCGGCATTGCATCCACAGCGTATAGAGGCAACTTTTGGGTAAGTGCTGTCAAATGAAATTTCGTCTACAACGCACTTCTTAATTTAGCAGCGCTTTTGGATGCAAAAAAACCCTCAACAGCTTCTACTTGTGGAACAAAAAATGCTGCCACAAGAAAACCCACCAGATATTGGCATCCTTTCAATCAACATCAAAATTTGGCGTCTTCGGCCCTCGACGTTTGCCTTCTTTTGCAGGCAGTTTTTGGTGTCTTAAGACGCCAATATCGTCTACAAATGCCAACCACTTTTCAGAGCCTATTCTGGATTTTTTTAAAAATCTGAAACGAGCATACGGTATTCTAGGCCACGCTGTGGTGATATAGCCCCGCGTAACACGAGGTGCGCCGGCGTTCTGCTTCCCGGACACGTCGCCACCGTATGCAGGGCAAGCCGAGGCCCAGTCTGGCTCCCGTTAGCAAGGGCCTCCGTGCGGGCTTGCCTGCATGCACGGCGCCAAAAATAATAAAAAAAATAATAAAAAAAAACTTTTGAGGTTTTACAAAACAAAATGAGACGAATTAAAAGAAAAACAACACACAGAAAATAAGTCTCAGCGTCTAGTCGCCCTCTGGGAGGTAGAAAACTGAGAAGCAAGCAGTGTCGAGGTAGTTGCCAATCGACTAGGCAGAAGAGTAGGGTGAGAGGTAGGCAGCACAAATTGCCTACCCTCTTGGCTGAGCAACAAAATATTTATTTTCCGCACCTGCTTGCATCGATCACTTTGCAAGCTAAATCACACAACATTTCTATCGAGACGCAGTCGCGAGAAAAAGTTAAGGCAGAGGCTATGGTCGTTCAGTCGGTCTGCGGGGCACTTTCGGCCGGGCCAGAGGGTCACGCCGTCCACCGGTCAGCCGACAAATTATAATCGTCATCGTCACGAAAAGAGAAAGGAAAAAGGAGGCGACGGCTGCTAGATTCCTCGTTGTAGAAATTTGGGTCAAACTAGGCGGGTGGGAAGCCGAAAGCAGCTCACGCGGTGGCAAATGCAGACGCTCCCCCAGCCCTAGAAGGTGCTGGTTAGTCGAAGCGGCAATAGTGGTTTATTCTCTTAAAACTAGTAAGTGTCGATTAGTCGTGAGGGAAATGGATCATTACAGTGTGTTCACACAAAACGAAAGTCGATTGCAGTTCATATTGTTAAGAAGAATGTTGGTTAAGGCCGACAAACCGTTTTATTAAAAGGAAATAAGCCATTAAAACCCCATTTTCTACAAATAAATTGTTGGGCAAATGAATAATGCGATGACATTTTTACGAGAAAATTAATGTTTGCCATATGTCTAACTCCTCTTTTACAGTATATACCAGGCAAAGGGCCCTGCAAGAAGCTTTGCGCATGATAGGGGGCGAAATGGCACTTGAATGAAACATAGGAACGAGCGTAGGCCAGCAGAGGAGGGGGAGGAGAGGGGAGTAGAGGCGAAGGGCTGGCGCGGGCTGGTGACACTGGCATCTCGTCACGGCCCGGTGGACGCATGTCGACGCGTCGCTGCACCGCGCGAGATCCCATAGTTCTGCAGATAAGTCCACTCTTCTTCCCCACCCCCATCTTCCACCACCCGCTCCGTCAGCTCGTTCTGCCGTATTGTTGCATCGTTACTCAATTCGTCGCAGCAGATATCGTTTGGACGAGGCGGGCGAGGGGGTGAGAGAAGGAAAGATGGAAAAAGAGAATAGGGCGGGAATGCAGAGAGTGCGACGTCGGTGGTAGAGGGGAGCAGAGATGCGGCGACCTCTCAAAGAGCAAGTTGGGGAAAACTGCACATATTTTCGCACAGTCCTGAAGAAGGATGCTGTCTATCAAGAGTCCTTCGATATCTTTTCATACCTGTTTTTTTCCCCGACTGGCGGCGCCTTAGTGTCACCCACCCACCCACCGCTGGCACCGTTCCCCAGCCGGCCGGCCGGCCGGCCCAGCCTGTCCCTGCCCTCGTTTTGCAGAGAGGACGTCATTTGGACTACGACGCTGGACACCACTTTCCAAAACGGAGAAAAAAAAACTTTCGATGTCGGCTTGCGGTGCGGCTGACACCAAGGACGAGCGGAAATCCATCTTTATTCCTTTTGGCACACAAAAATTGGCTGGGTTACCTGAATTATTGCTCGTTCTCAGTGAGTGGAAGTAAGACTTTCGCTCCGCAAGGAATGAAAACTGACTTCAAGCGTCTATTGGAGACTCTACGGCTTCACCAGGGTGAACATGAGGCTCGGAATTTTCATGCCAGCCCTGGAAAAATTAAAGAACTCTGAAAATCCAACTGTGAGCATTGAAAAGAGGAAATTTTGATAAAATTCCGGAAACTTCCTACATTTAAGAAAAAAACTCCTCAGATTTTGAGGGAGTCTCACAAAATATGTGAATTTCCCTTATTGTTTGAGAAGATTTCCAAAAAATTTGGACTTTTTCCTGCAAGTTCCCCTATTCCTCAAAAAAAAAAAAAAGAAGACGTTGTTATCACTGCGCGCGATACTGTTGGATTTTCCGGGTTTTACAGACGGACGTGCGCACCACAAAAGCTCGGGAGTAACGGGCAACATCTTTAAAAAATGCTCCTCAAAATTCATCAAAAATACTGATAAGGGAAGTCCTTGCCCTTGGCCCACCCCACCCGTTATACCACTCACTGCACTGGGCTGCGCTCGGATCACACCAGGCCAGGCGGTGACGAAATACCGACCGGAGACCTCGACGCAAGCGCGAGGCATATAACTGTTACATCCGGACCAGTTCCTCGGATTTTTTTGTGTGTTTTTTTTTTCGGGAGGAACCGGACGGTAGCGGTGCAGGCCACACACACACACAAATACACACACGCGCCACGCAAATGTGCGGCGGGGCTCACGCACACACACGCGCACGCGCACACACACAAGACAGATCCTTGCAGGCAGATCTGGCAGATGACCAGAAACAGGTGCACCGCGTCCCGTTAGGACTTGCCGGCCAAAAGCCCCTCGAAGCTGGAAGGGGTTCGCGAGAGAAGGCAGTTCGTTGGGTCCTGAGCCGCTCACCAACACCACCTCTTCCCGCGACGGCCATCTCCTCTTTCATCACCGTAGTGTCAGGGTCAAGGTCATCGTTGCAAAGGAACAAATCGCAAGAAACACTCTTATGTGAGAAAAGGGCGTTTTCCATGTTCAACGGCGGAAAATAAAGAACGCATAGCGCACGCTTCCTCGACAGATGGCGACGACCCGTCTCGCAACACGCACAAACTAATAGAAAAAAAAAAAGATGTACCGCTGAAAAGCCAGAGCAAACGAGAGGGAGGGGAGAGAAGACTTACAGAAGATTGCTCCTCAAAACCGTGACCGTCCCGGCGCCGCCGTACATTACATGAGGGCCAGGACAATTACAGGAGGAAACTGCATTTCTCAGCTTGTGCCGGCTGCACCGCAAAAAAACAATGATAAAAATAACAAGTTAATGTCTTAGTTGCTTCAGGCCCCTCCCCCTTCCTACACACAGACAAAGCTCCCCTCCCCCCCCCCCCTTTCCGGCACCAACACACACCAGGACGAACCTGGGGGCAAACAAACTCTCACACGGGGCTGCTAGGTTCCTGTCATTTCTAGCAGTGTACTCTACGAATACATTACAACAAAGCCGCACCTGCTAAAAACTACGTCGTAAATTTGATTGAAAAGAAACTTGCGTTTGCAGCGTGTTTCGTGCTTTTTTGCGAGTAGAGGAGCTAGAGCTGCCGTGCCAGAGGCTTGATGGTATGGATGTGGCGCCAACCCCCCACCCCGCTTGATACTTGGCATGAAGCCTGCCTTAATGCAACAAAATATTTATTTTCCGCACCTGCTTGCATCGATCACTTTGCAAGCTAAATCACACAACATTTCTATCGAGACGCAGTCGCGAGAAAAAG
>NW_026267141.1:1726467-1740373 GCF_000697945.3 Frankliniella occidentalis | reverse complement strand
GGACGAACCTGGGGGCAAACAAACTCTCACACGGGGCTGCTAGGTTTCTGTCATTTCTAGCAGTGTACTCTACGAATACATTACAAAAAAGCCGCACCTGCTAAAAACTACGTCGTAAATTTGATTGAAAAGAAACTTGCGTTTGCAGCGTGTTTCGTGCTTTTTTGCGAGTAAAGGAGCTAGAGCTGCCGTGCCAGAGGCTTGATGGTATGGATGTGGCGCCAACCCCCCACCCCGCTTGATACTTGGCATGAAGCCTGCCTTAATGCCCTATCAATGGTGCCATTGACTCGCCAGCAGGGCCATGGGTACGCAGGCGTAGGCCTGAGCGAGCCTACTCGGCAAAAATTTAAGTACACTCTGGCAAAACTAGTGTTGGAAGTTGCACAACGAATGATGTGCAATTTCTAGTGTGAAAAGTTTATATGCTTCGTGGTGTCGAACGTGAACTAGACTTCAACTAATTTAAAAAAAAAAACCTAAGTTGCACAATGCACCATACTTGCAAGTATGTTTCAACAATGCCTACAATCAATCCCATAAATAGAAAGTCGTGAAGATCATCTCACTGTGATTTTTTTTGTAAAGTTACGATATTTTTTGCAAATCATAATACGCGTGCGAAAATAAATACAAATACCTATAAAGCAAGTTTTTTTTAATCAATTGCATTACAGTTTTAAGTAGCCTATTCTAGAGATTAGAACATTCGGACACCAGAATTTTCCTAATTCAAAACTTGTCTTTCCTGGCTGAGGGTTAAAAGAAACCCCCGATTGTACATCAGAAAACTCCTTTTTGCCGCGCGTTGCATGTGCGGTGCGGTGCGCCCCCGATATGGCGTGCACGGGTGCGGGCGGGTGGCCGGCTGGGTGGTCCCGTCCAAATATTTTACCGTTGATTGGCCGAGGCGGCGGCGCAGCGCGGGAGGGTTTGAAAAGGGCCGCGGCACGAGCCACAAAGCGTGGCGTGGGGCGGAGTGGAGCAGCGACAAAAGCAGCAGCAGTGTGGCAGCAGCGGCAGCAGAAGCGGCAGTGCCATCCGTCCGTTCATCCGCATTCCGAGCTAAGTAGTTGGAGGGGAGGGGAAGGGATGGGGGGAGGGCCTCGTGTGTTGATTTGCTACTCTTTCACCGCTCCTCGGCGTGGCGAGCAGCTTGGCGGATCACAAGGCGCGCACGCTGCGGCATAACAACGGCACACGTGCGCCCGAGAGTGGAAGAGAGAGAGACTTTGACAAACACACACACATGCATGCATTGTAGAAATAAGCTACAGACGATTACGTTAAAGCCACGTATCATGCCTCGAGCATCCTGTACCCCCCTCCCTCCCCCCTCCAAAAAAACAGCCCCTCAGGTTGTCTCATGAGAGGAGTTATTATTGTAAGTATTGTGTGGCTTATTTATTGAGACCCCGGAGACATTTAGACAACCTTCAGTCAAAAAAGAGACATCAGAGAGGCATATCGTTTTGTCTCATCTACTTTCGTCTTTTCGTTGGCTCGGCCTTCTGAAAGCCTTCTTGGTGACGTGACAAAGATTTGAGATCTTGTGGAGACAACGCCAAGACATGGCGATTCGTGATGTAGGAAATAAAGTCAGCCGAAAACCGGAAATTTCCGGTTAAGAGAAGACAAGACTTAAACTACCAACTAACCAATCAGCCGGGCCCGGTATCCGCTCGGCAATAAAGGCGCAAACTAGTGTTATGTGCTGCAGCTGGGGACCACTAGACACCGCCTCGCTACCAGGAAAGTCCTAAGCTTTAATTCTCCACAAAGTAGCTACATACACAAACTCATGCGAAACATTTTTGAACAAGGTGAGACTTTAAACTCGCCTTGTTTTTGGCAAACAACAAAACTCGGTGATGTGCCATCATTTTATGGCTATAACATGACAGGAACAGATCAAAGAGTGCGTCACAAACGTGTGAACAATTGGTAGGCCTACACCACGGGTAAAGGATGTGTGGCATTTTTACTTTTCTGAATGAATTGCGCACTTAACTTGATGGAACAGCATACACCGGCGTACACGGTTTCATTTCGCAAAGTACGTCTATTACTTCGTGCATTTCTTACGCACCCACTGACCAAGAGGAAACAAGAAAGACGTGTGAAATATGGCAGTTAAAAGTGCAATCTGCAATACCGTTGAGCGTCTGAACGACCCCTGACCCCGCCGGCTCATCAGCCTCGATGCCTGCAAACTACTATGTACGTTGTCCGGAGCGATGAGAGTAGCCGGCCGCAGCAAAATAAGGGTCTTTCAGCAGCAAATGTGCACTGTCACAATGTTTAAATGCTTGTATTTCCAATTTATTTCCATTTCATTTTTTGATGTTGTGGTACACAAGGAGAGAGGCCGCAATCAGCATGCCCTCTCGGAATAAGGCTCAGGCAAGCGTAGGTTTATTGCAGATTTCAAATTATGAGGCTCGTAAGGCCGTCGGGTTAAACGGCACTCCACTACTGCACGGCAAACACATGAGCAGCTAGCAGGACCTGGTTTGCGTTTCTTTTCTCGTGTTATACCCCCCTTACATTCTTGCTCTTACAATTATTCTCGTTCCCTTGCCTCCCTCCGTCGCAACTTGTTCCTTTCTTTCAGGTCACCAGTTTCATCCCACAGTGTACCTGATTGCACTATGCCGTGATCGCCCGCAGGGGGCCCGCTGGTGCAGCAGACACCTCCTCCAGCGGCAGCAGAATCAGAAAACAGTAAGCAGCCGCACGCCACTACACCAACCGACCTACAAACAGAAAAGGAAAACACAATTTGTTAGTGAAGAAACTAAAAACAAGCTGTGTTGCTTTTGGTTAACACACGAAGAAAATGCATTTTATTGCAGGAAACTTTTTATAACAAGACATCTCAGAGCATAGAGGGGGAGAGGGGGAGAGGGGAGAGGGGAAGTCCCAGTCACGGAAAAATGTGGCAATGACGGTCACAGTAGACGTGTTAATAAATAAGGCAAAAGAAAAGCAATAATTTTTATTTCGAAAAATGTAAAGAAAATTCCAACAAAAAATCAGCTACTCTGTCGGCAGGCGTAGGTTTAGGTTTCTAGGTCAGAATGGAGGGGGGAGGTGACGCGGGCACATTGTGAGGAGGGAACCGAAGGAGGTGTAGGTGGAGGAGGGGGAGGGCGCATGCGCCGAAAAATGAGAATAGGAGTGTGGCCGAGCGAAGGACGCGGGAGGCGGAGGAGCAGGGGGGGGGGGGGGGGGGGCAGTCAAAAGAACAAGTGCACGCGTCCCAATCGGTGTCGTCTCACTTCCCAAGAAAGGTATGAGAGAAGGGAAAAAAGTAAGGCGGACGGAAAAAGACGACAAAAGAACTGCGCACGAAAAGAAAGGGTGGGGAAAAAAGGGACTGAACGCGGAAGCGGAGAGCACACTTTCGTCCTGCATAAGCAAGTGTAGGGCTCACACAGCAGCGGGGGCCACAATGTTTCAGCAAGGCTTCCGGACCAGAGGGAGGGCCTCGGAGAGGGCTTGAGGCGATGACACATTTAATCCCACACCCAGAGGCATCCCTAATCAAGAGACGTCTCGAAGAGCCATTATCGATTTTCACCGCGGCTCGGCGCCGCCACGCCACACCCACCCCGCCCCACCACGCCCCGCAACGAGAAGATGGGACCTCCAAGAAGTAACGGGCCATAGCCCGGCAGGCTGCTAGCAGGCCGCCCCCACACAGTAGGCAGGCGCACGGCAGCCGTCTGCTTGATCGAACACCGGCACGAGATGTCGCTATGTGTGGTCGTATCGAGGCGAGCGAGGCATCGACACGCGCGATGTGCGTCGATCGATGAGTCGAATCGCTCGCTGGGCGCGTTTTTCACTGGAAGCATAGAAGGTTGCCGGCCGGGCTTGGGGTGCCTCCCTCTTATGGTGAATTTAATTAAAGACGCGTCTGCCTGAAAAAGGCGAAAAGCTCTTGTGGCACCCATGGACGGCGTGTGCAGTAGCATGTCCCAGTCCAGTGGCGTGGTGGGGCGAGGCGGGGCGAGCTGGGGCGAGGTGGGGCGGGCCGGGGCCAGCGGCGTCGTCAAGTTTTATCCCGGCTGCTGATGCGTTAAAGTTCCTCCCCAGTTGGAATGCGCTAGCTTGCCGAGCCGGGCGGCCCAGGCTGGGCGGGAGAGCCGAGTTGTGTCTAGTGTATCGGACATCGAAAGCTTCGACGACCAGGACGACGGAAAGGGTAGTGAGAAGGATGAGGATATGTAAGAAGATGTAAGAAGATGGGGTAGGAGAAGGGACAGGTGGCGGACGAGGACCACAGAGGACGGCGTCGGGACCGGTCCGGAGGCTATGATTGAGCCGTCCCACGCAGAGCAGGCACCTGCCGCGGGGGTCAAGGCCTCGAGCAGGACGAGGATGACACACAGACCGATGAACCTCCTTCTCCAATACGGTAAATACGCCCACGTCACGATTCGGCGCACACATGTCGTTGGTGAAGCGAGGCGCGCCGAGGCGTGGAAAGGCGTGCCGGGGCGGGGTGGGGCGGGGCGGGGCGGGGCCCAACCGCGCAGCGTGACCCGCCGCGCATAGGACACGCATGAGGTTGGGGGGCGCCGCCGGGCCGAGCAGCGGAAGTGTGGCCGTGGCCGACCACTATGTGAAGGTCTGGGTCGAGCCGGGGGCGGGGCCCGTCCGCGGCTGCCATGGGCGCGCGGTCCGACGCTGCCGGCACACTGCACACTGACCCGGTGACCCTTCCCGCCCAGCCCCGCCCCGCCCGGCCACCTGCGACCCAACGCAAGAGTCGTGTCGTGCCGGCCGGGCCTCGGGACGGGCGAGGCGGGGAGGGGAGGGGAAGGTCACTCATCCGATGGAGAGCCTCCCTCCCTCCCTCTACTTCCCTCTTTACCTTCCTCTACCTCTCTCTATCACACACACACAAACAGACACACACACAGAAGACGCGCGGGGCGTCGTGCCGTACCTCGCGGGGAATGTGTTCTGTCCGACATATACACGTGCTTTGCTCTCGGAGGGAATGAAGAAGAAGCGGCGCAGCAGAAGTCGTGGAGACGCCGGCAGTTACAAACAAGCCAGAAGTAATAACGATAAAAATTAGGCCAAACGTGAGCAGAGAAGCGACGACCACACGTATGGGCGCGCCAGGGATACTTTTTCAATCAGGCGGCCCACAAGACGAAAGAAAAAAGTTATGCATACATGTATGTGGCCCACTGGTCTCCAGCTGAGCGAACTAGGCTGGGCCGAGCGACCAGAGCAGACTGAAGAGCTTCTAAAGTCACCACAATTGATCACGATTGATCACCATACCGTGAAATCGAATACTGGTGTAAACTGGGCTAACCTAGCCATCTCTAAAAAAGACGTATAAAAGATATAGGTCTAGTTTTCGGCCATTTAGACCACTAAATGGTCTTAGACGCCACGAGGAGGAAGTATTTCTGGTTGGGAAACCGATGCGTGGAAAAGTAACGTAATATAAAATAAAATTTGGAAAATAAAAATGTCGCGTAGCTTGTGACAGTGTGTCAGTACTAAATGTTTGACGTTAGTCTGCTGACATCACGGCTGTGCGTGCGTATCATGCATGCGGGCGGACTTTCTCCCTCGACTGTACTCGATGAGCCCACCGGCGGCGCGGCAAGGCTGGCGGCAGACGACGGCATCATTACTACGAAAAATTAGCCACTTTCATTCCTTTTTTGCCGGCAGCTGTCCACTTCAGTCTGTTGGGCGCTGCTGGACGTTAGCATGACAAGTCCGTCCGGTCGCCTGATCGTCCGGACGAAACAGACGGACGGATAGGTGGGCAAACAGACTTGGCAACGCCAGGTTTAAATTATTCGCAGCTATTACAAAATAGTTACATTCTCGTTGTTTTACTTTGCTGTTGGAGGATACACCGTCACAGCAAGTGTGCAGGGCTCGCCGTAAAAAATGTCCTTGTAAACTAACAACACATTTTGTATTTGCCAGAATATGTTGTAAATTTGCAGCACGACAATCTTGCTTGCCTATAAATTATGAATTCCATGTCGATTCGTAGTGCTTGTGCTTTTCCAATTTTTAAAAATCTTAAGTAATTGACAACACACATAATGGAAAATTTTCCTGTAACCCTTTAGCAAGAATTTCTCAAAGTGCTGCATGCGTATCTTTACAAAGTTTGCAGGATATTCAGCACAAAATTGTGATGGTGTAAAATGTGCGATATTTGTCAGACTAGCAGGTGCAAATGAGACTTATATAATTACATATTGGCGTGATAGTTTCATAAATAATATATGTATAAAGCTTGTTTGGTTGTCTGCATGAGCAGCCCCCACGTAGAACGACACCCTAAGTGCCGTCCACCATCAACAGACTTATCGACCCGACTTCAAACTTTTTCTGTCTCTCTCTTTTCTTTTCGCTTTTACGCGCGTCGAGAGGTTGGTGTTCGTTTTGCTCTCGCTGTCGCGAGTGTCGCCGGCCCCGCGCGCGGCCCAACGCCCTGCTCGTTAATCGTTTTGTAACAGAGTAGCGCGCGCACTGCACATGGAAAATGGAATGGCTGTGCGTCTCTTCTTCTCCGTCCCTTTGCGGAAGAGCTGCTGCTGCTGCAGTGTTGCGTTAACGAGACGACCAGTAATTACAGAAGCACAGTCACACGCACGCACACGCACGCACCAAAACAGCCAATAACTACAGGAGACACGCGGGCTCCCCTCTCCCCCCTCTGTCCCCTAGAAAACCACAGAGACAAAGGGGTCGTGAAAATAATGTGCATTACTTTAAAAACGTTGTCGTAAAAATATAATATGTAAATAGTGCATGCGTTCAACTACAACATTTATTAATTTTCTTGAATATAAAGACTATCAGGATCCTACACTATAACAAATTCTTCCATAGTAAGACGAATGATGCAGCGTTTTCCAGGTGCATTTTTGAAAAGCACAGTGCAGAGCAAAGTGCATGATTGACTTGTGAGTCGTGTATGCCACATTCTACACAGTAGTCGTTTAAATAAATTATTACAGAAATGGATAAGTAGATGAATAAATGAGCTGCGTTTAAGAAATTTTTAGACGTTCCCAAAATGAGCAAAATAATTATTTAGGTACATAGTAGGTGAAGCAGTGGCTGTGACTACTGCCGACGCAAAAGAAGACACAAAATAAGATGATATCAGTTCAAGCAATTTCCACGGAAAAGGAGTCGAGTCTGAGAGTCGGCGGTGGAGCTCTCCCAGGTATCACGGGGGAGACATCAGTATGAGAGATTTACCGACAAGATGCAGCATCAACTAATTAGGACTAACTCCACTCGTTCGTTTTTATATTACATTTAGATTGGCGTTGACGTCCCCCCGCCCTTCCCGGTGGCTTCAGCTGATCAGTCCGATGAGGCATCATACGTGGCGACATGCCTTGGAGAAAAATTAAGGTGCCCTTATTATATACTAGACAGTATTGACTGCACCCTTCAAAGGACATAGACAAATGCAGATGGAGGAAGAGGAAGAAGAGGAAGAAGAGGAAGAAGAGGAAGAAGAGGAAGAAGAGGAAGAAGAAGAAGAAGAAGAAGAAGAAGAAGAAGAAGAAGAAGAAGAAGAAGAAGAAGAAGAAGAAGAAAATTGTGAATCGCGACCTCCCATTGCTGGGGAAGTAAATAGTCTGCACTCTGATCAGAGAGAGCCTCTCTCTCCCAGGCCAATCTAGGAGGAATCTCAACGCATGCGCTGTAAACAAGGATGATTGCGACGTGGATCCTCCTTCCCCCTCTTCCTCTCCCTCTCTCTCCCTCCCCCCTTTCCCCCTCATCTTCAGCAGTAGTCTTGCAGCAAATCGTACGCGAAAAACCTCTTCCCAGCTCGGCTCGGTTGCTGCCTCGCAGGCCCAGCAGTCGATTTGGTGCAAAGCAGCGGCTGCAGCAGGCAGAGATTATCGATTTAATGCTGATGCACATCTTTCCTTACCCCCCTCTCTTTTTCCTGCACCCTCCCTAGCCAATGTCAAACTGTCAGGGCGGGACCAATTACATCGCCACCTCCCAGATAAATAATGAAAGGAAAAAGGGAGAGAAGAAAATGTCACTCCACTCAGCCCTCCGCCCGACGAGAGTGGCAGGATGTGTTCGCACACCATAACTCAAAATAAGAAATCTTCTGTAGCGACATTATACAGGGTGGTCCACGGACCCCCTCCCTTTAGTTTGCTTATACTGTACCGGATGTTGGCGTGCGGCCGGGATGCATACTCATACGGGGCCATGACGCGCTACGGCGAGCTACGGTAGGTAAGCCCGCCCGCACGCTTGCATGTGGTACAGTATAAGCAAAATAAAGGAAGGGGTCTGTGGACCACCCGGTATTTTGAAATTGAGGAATGTTAAAAACACTTCACTGCAACTTTCTTATTTTTCGAGTTCTTGCTCACCTCCTCTTCGATCACGTGTCGAGTTCCTCGCGCAAAAAATAACCTATCCGCTAGAGCAGTTTTGCTGGGCAATAACGAAGAAAACTGCACTGGAGATGGCGGGTTAGGCGGCATCCCGCTGCGGGTACACATATTTCAGCAACAGAAAGCGGCCCTTGTTTATTATGCAAATAATAATCTTAGCTATTTTTGCATCGTTTTCGTTTATTTATTCGCCAACTGCTCCGGGCGGCGTCTGGCGCCAAGATGAGTGCCTCAGGGTTGGCGCTTGCACGCGATCTCTGGAAACCGAAGTGTGTACTTGAATCCAGAATATTCTGCATACCTACGTGTATGAAGAACATTCTGTGTACTTGGCAAGTGTGCAGAGTATTCTGTGTACTTGGTCAAGTCTGTAGAATACTCTGTGTACTTGGTCAAGTACACACTAAGTCTCCTGCATAAATGTATGGAGGTTTTAGTGTGTACTTGACCAAGTACACAGAATACTCTGCACACTTGCCAAGTACACAGAATATTCTGCATACATGTAGGTGTGCAGAATATTCTGCATTCAAGTACACACTTGGGTTTCCAGAGATGCACGGTAGAAAAGAAATATTTAGTTATCAGGCATTTCTGTGAATTTCAAGAGTGATCTGATGCCTTTAAAGGAGTTTTCATCGTAAGTTTGCCAAAATACACAACCCCGTCTGAGAATGGAACATTATGATTTCAAAAGATCGATGTAGGGACTCGAATCACTATTCCAAGATGTTGTCTAAACTCAACGCCCGAAATCCATATTGGCTTCCATTCCCAAACAATCTGTAGTTATTCCGAAGTTATTCCGCATTTCCTCCAACTTACAGTGCCACCCCTATGTCCCGGTCCCGTATAGCGTGGTCGTACAGCAGCAGACGCTCCACGACCCCAGGTGCAGGCCCAAGAAACTTAGGAAAAGTTTAACGATACTCGTCTGAGACGTTTCTAGAGAAACTTCATACTGATTTTAGGGTGTTGAAATTTAGGAACGTGATAGCCCGCATCAAAAAAGGATGACTTCATATTTAATTCATAATCAAATTTTGTAAAGATGTGCGTTTTCCCTCCATGGCTGGTACGTGTGCAACTGGGGTGTTGTGAAAAGCCAACTGCAGTAAAGCGCGCGCCTTTATCACAAATGGAGCGACATCCTGACATCCTCGCTTTCACACCCAGTGCGTCGAGTATCACATGCGGGAGACACCCGTCACACTATGCGCAATGACCCACATGCTTTCTTCTCTGTCTCCCTAGTGTCCTCCCGTTTACCTATATTTCTTTTCTTCGTCAGTTTTGTTTTGCTTCCATTCGTCCCCTTTCTTATTGCATGTGTTTTTGTTATAATGTCCAACTCCTCCCTGCCGCTACAATTCAATCCGTCCATTGCTAATTACAAGTCCACCTGCATGGTCGTGCGATGGCACGGCGTGCCACGCCTCTCCCTATCCCTCTATTTCGTTCGTTTTTCTTTTCTAACGCTGTTTCTCTGCGCGGTGGGAAATGCAGGAGGGGGCGACGGACAGTCTCCGGATGCTATGAGAATGGAGAGAGGCGGGGAGAGGGGGCGGGAGTACTGCAACACGCAAACTTCTTGACTTTAAAATACCACACTATCATCCAGTTACTGATTGCCAATGCCCCTTGGACAGTACAGTATTCTTCGGTTTGTACCATTCCAAGCAACTGCAAAATCTTTCATTAGGGCCATAAAGTTATTTTGACATTTGACGATTTGACTTCTTGTATCTGCGTATTACTTTTATTAAAGAATACACAATAAGTCACAAATTAATGAGGAATTCCTGCTGTATATGAAAATGTCGAAAGATCATATTAACACTTGATTCATACTTTGAAGATGTAATATCTACGGATGGCGTACTACCACGCGTTGCCCAGGGCCGAGCACAAGGTGTATAACAACGCACGCGCAAACGTGAAAAACAATTAAAGGCAGAGACGCAACAAATCACGCCTAGGTAGGGAAAACGGAAGACGAATTAACAGGGAAAAAAATGTCGAGCAATTAAAAGGAACTTTGCAGCAAGCCGAGCCGAGGAACGGACAGCGAACAGTCCCTCTGCCGCTCCTTAAGGACGGGGTCAGAGAGGGTCAGCTTGAAAAACAAAAGAGAAGAAGGAAAAAAAACTAGAGCTGGACAGAGAGCGGGAGGGGCTCCTCCGGTACTCGAACCCCGGACAAGAGGTGAGGAATGAGAGCTGCATACATTAATCCCCGACACGGCGCGACCCGCCGCCCGAAGCGCCTCGGCATGCGCACTCCGTCGCTCACGAGGAGAAGAGGCGCGGGAGGGAGAGAGGCGGACATATACCGAGAGCGACGCCTCGGACGCCGCGGCCACACCTCACGCCGATCAGTTTGCATCAAACCATCGTGCCGTGTCACGTGACTTGTCACGCCCGCCGCTCCGCCCCGTTACGTCTTGGTTACATCGCACGTCATTAAAGCAGCGACTAATCGAACCGCGCAGAGAGACGTGCAAAAAGAATTGGAGCAGGGCGCTAGTTTAGGGCAAATATCTATAGAAGTTCACCAACGCTGATTTGAAAACAGAACATAGGATTAATTTTGTACTATACTACGAATAGTGATGGAATCATCCAGAAATTTTGCAGGTTATTTGCCGTGATGACAAAGCAAATATCAGTCAACCAACAGCCTCATAGCGCCTGGTAGATAGGCAACATCTCGCCTGCAATGCATGCGTGTGCCGCGGTGTTGCCTACCCCGAGTCTCACAGGCGCCTTGCTCGTGTCATTTACCAAAAATGCGTCTGGGATAAACGGGCGAACTTCCTGGACGAACTCTAAAATAACAACGTAGTGTTCTCGGCGTTGAACTAATCATCGTATAGGCGACGAAAAATAACAAACTTTTCGGATCAACCGTACAGTTTTTTAGACCACTGAGTCAACAGGAAAACCTAAACCTTTCGGTATCTGCTTCTGCTCATCGGGGTGACCAAAATTTAAATAAATGAAAAAAGCCGTTCGCCTTCCCGTTACAGCGGCCCTGGCTGCACCGCGGGGTTCCCACCCTGATGATAATGAAGCCCAATACTCCAATGGGCTGGGCAGGCGGTCTGCTAAGGCATGGCGGGGCGACCCCTCCGGGACCCCTCGATAATAATCTTACGACTATTCGCGCCAAAACTATTACTGCAGCGGGCATTATTCGCCGACTTATCCGCCCCGCCGTCGCGCCCAGCCGGCATCAAAAACGGCCGCCCGACCAAAACCGGCGAACGCGCGCGCTTTCGGTCCCCGCCGGCCGCCGCGCCCCGCCCCGCCCGGCCCGTTACGCCTCCCACCGCCCGCTCATAATATTGCGATCAGATCGTAATCAAAGAGAGAAGGCTTTGCCGTTATTAGCGTAACGTTACAGCAGACTCTTTTCTTCCCGCGAGGCTCGCTTTGTGTTCCACACACGCTCGCAAGCGCACGGCCACAATGCGTGTGAATGGTCGCAATCTGCAAAGTGATAACAAAGTGATAAGCGCGTCGGTCGTACAAACCGCGCGTCCGCTTGGCCAGAGCCGGATCCATGACCGCCCAGGCCTGGGCATGGGCCCCAGGCCGCCCCGCCCGCAGAGTAAGGCCTAAGTGGGCGGCTGGGAGGTGGCCAAGACTTCACTTAGGGGTTTAAGGGCGATCGTTCGAGCCAAACTGATTTTACTGCAAGTGTTCGCAAACAAACTTTTAAAAAATGACACAGTAAACCCTTCAGAATTATGCTGTGCATAAGACTCGCAGAGTTGGGGTTTAACCTAGAAGATGCCTCCATACCTACAATCTATTGTTGTTTCTTAGTTCAGTGTCTAATAGGAAATGAAAATTTCACCCAGTTTGACCATGGCCATCTATAGGAGACCAAAAACTACATTTATCAAAAATATTGTTTTGACTTTAAACCCACCGTAAGTAGCTACAGCGCATGCTCAACTTGTCATGCACAACTATTAGTCTGAGTCTACTGTCGACTATGCAAAAATTTGTGCATAGTCATGTACAATCTAATGTAAAGTTGCATAGTTCTACGCGCAGTTTTGCACATAACTATGGCTGCTTAAGACACTGCATACTCCATGTGTATGCACAACACAGTGCATAAGGATTAATAGTGAAAACCTTGAAATTTAAATAATAAAATTGATGAAAGGTGGATAGTTTCACTGATAAACTGCTGTCTCCACGAACACTGATAAACTAAGTGTTCAACTGTTGAACACTTGTACGTGTGCAACTGCAAGTTAAATAATTGCAAGTCAACTCCGTAGTTGTACAGTTGCAAGTGTTCCAATTTAAGGTAGTGCTCAATAGAGGAGTTGCACACTTACAAGAGTTAAGCAGTTGAACGTTTAGTTTATCAGTGATCGTGTAGACTGCAGAGAGCGCAATACTATATTAGAATGGTGAAGCAAAAGAAGGGGAGAAGTTCATTGTTATAACGTCAGACTTATCCCCATATTCGGCTTCACCATTCATGAAATACATTGAAATTGCAGTCTGTTTTGAATGTGTTTTACTTAACAACTTCTCAACAAAGCCATTCCTACAGTATTTTTTCACGTGCATACGTTTCGGTCAAACGTCCCTTCCCGTTACAGAGACGTCTCCGTCTGTGGGTTTGTGTCTCGTTCCAAAAGGCAGCCGGCCTCGTCCGGAGCGAACCCGCGGCGTCCGGTCGCTGTGCATTGCACATGTTAATTACACCCACGTGGCGTACACTGTAAGGTTTACTTCAAGAACGAGGAAATTCACAATAAATTCAATTGTTATTTCGTTGGCATCATTCACTATCACTGCGCTCTCAGACCTGTGCTAATTTATTTCTTAGTGCGCACGTACGTTTTTACGCAGCAGGATTACTGAATAATTTGTTACATATTCTGTACGTTTTTGTAACTGATAAAAGAGAAAAATTTCACACGGATAAATAGAGTGTGCAGCTGGCGCTCACTTATTGTTGTATACACTTTTAAGTATGCGATTCGATATTTGAATAACTAAAAAGTGTTTAACGGTTATGTTGAACACTTTGAGAGAGTGTGACCCTGTGGCGTCTTTGCGCAACTTAGGAACGTCACAAACTTTACACGAAAGTTTCACCCGTAAAGTAGCAAAAAGTATAATTGGATTCCTGTGAAGAAAGAGGATCGCAACGACCCCAATGCTCTTCCCGTTGTCTCTCAAGTGTATCGCTTTTGGCCCGAGAGGATATAACATCGATACTGACGATCACTTTTCCCACATGGTGTGCAGTGTGCCACACTGAAAGTAAAGTGCACCTCCCAGTCACGACCGTACTACAGGGACGGGGGACACATATGGGACATATGAGACATGAGTGACACACATACGTATCATATGGTGTCACTGTGCAGGGAGGGGGCTGGTATGCAGTAGTATACCTTTAGGGTGTCGGGCGGCAGATACCCCATACCCCCC
>NW_026267141.1:1715482-1726417 GCF_000697945.3 Frankliniella occidentalis | reverse complement strand
TCTCTCTCTCTCTCTCTCTCTCTCTCTCTCTCTCTCTCTCTCTCCTTCCTCTTCACAGAGCAACACAGCAGCCAGAGTACCGGTCTTCCAATTTCCGCACCGCAGACCACGAATAACTCAGACGTGCCAGAATTCACAATTTTCCGCATAATCCACCGCGAGTGCTCCGCATGTGTCTGTACGGTAACCAGCACCGTCTGGGATACACTCAAAATAAAAGAAAGGAAAAAATTCAAATTAAAGTGTCTGAACTTTACAAATCAGAACACGACGAACAAAAGTGAGTTAATAGACGTAACAAAAAACATGGTTAGTTAAAAGTTAAAAGTGACGGATTTTGGAATATGGCGGGTAGGGCTAGTAATCGTGGATACTGTGACGACAAGTTGGACAAATAGAAAAGATAACCTAGTTTCAAAAGGATACAATAAAAATTACGTCTGACATATTGAACTCTTAAAATATTTTTACACGTATTATGTAACGGCAGGAAAGAATTAAGTGACGGAGCCGTGATTATCCCTAAAAAACACACAGGAAGAAAAATGATACCCGCATTTATTGAAACTGAAGACATGTTAAGCAGTTCCACATTGCACACTTAGTTTATCAGTGTAATGCGCCTTATTGACAGAAATCAGGCATTTGGCGTAAAAAAGTGCCACGAGGCCACAATCGCAATGGAAGTGCGAGGCGAAGAGGTGGCCGCAGTGTAGCCAGCCTCGGGCGTGTACGGCTATCTCAGGGGTCTCAGACTGTGACGTCACGCGGGCCGCACGAGTCGGACCTCTCACTCGCACTCACTGCGATCACATAGCTCCATCTCTCTCCAGTGCGGCCCTTGCGGCCCGCGGGCCGCGTGTCTGAGACCCCTGGGCTATCTACATGAGCGCATCGCGCCTAACAAGACGATCGGCCCGCCCTATTCGACCTAGGGCCTGAATGCGTGCACGCAGCGCAAAAGGGCAAAAACAAAGACATTGAACAGAATTTGTGCAAAGTGCGACGCACCTAGAAAAGCAAGTCCATTGAAACAAGAACACGGTATAGAATATTCACAAGAACACCTTCATGTGCGAATCGTTGGGCCGAAGGCTTCTGGCTACACTCTCAGACCTGTACTGATTTATCTCATAGTAGATAATAGGATGCGAGGAGATTGACTTTTATTAGGAGCTATTCACTGGAAAAACAGAGGTGCAATATCCTAACTTTCTAGGAGTGCTAATCAAGCTAAACCCGTTTTGGTGGTGCTAAAGTGCGTATTTTCAGATTTTCTCTCCCAAATATTTTCTGAATGAGCGAACCGATCACATTTTGGATACATTGTCGCATTCCTCGCAAAATTCCGCGTCACACGAGCCTACCTGTAATAGGATTCTGATAAGCAGTCGGCTAATGAAAAAGCAAGTAAAAGAAGAAATTCTACTAGTTTATGCCTTTTTTGAACAGGACCCATCATATGTAGGCTTGTTCGACGCGGAATTTTGCGTAGATTGCGAAAATAGGTCTTAGAATCCAATGTTATTCCATGGGGACGAAATATTTCGTAACTCGTTAAACATAAAATGTAATGCCTTTGGAGCTTAAGTGCCTTTTAACGGTAGGATATCCTACCTTGGTTTTACCAGTGTTCCGTTAATTTCAAGTCAATATTCCAGTGACCCTCTGGAACCGAATTCCGCGGAATTCCGTCAAAACCAATGGTCGTCAAAGGTACACATTTCTGGGTGAATGCTCTGCGGAGTTTGTCAAGTTACACTTTTAAAGACTTCGTATGCAGACAAAAATATAAAATGCACCCCACCATACCCCACGTATTGTACTCGAAAGGGCGGGCTAGGCCTCATCATCCATCTGAAAGTACAAGAGTCGTTAAGGCAGGCGTACGCCTCCTCCCCGCACCTTGCCCCGACCCACCATGCCAGCGCACGCGTCGCTGCGGCAGCATACGCCCCCCTTGTTGACCCATTTCGCTGTCCACCCATACCGCCACCGCACGCCGAGGGACATCCTCTGTTCGCATTCTCACGCCGCCCCGTGCCGGGCTCCGGCCACTCAGCAGACAAAAGAGCACCACGGGGATTACCAGCAGGCCAGGATGGCTCTGGAGAGGGAGCTCATGGTCGTGTGTGTGTGTGCGTGTCGAAGCCACCATGGTAAAACAAAGGTACAGTTTACAAAGATCTACACTTTACACTGCACAACTACATAGGGCTAGTTTGCCAGTTCAACCTGTTGAACTACACTGTTTTGCAGTTTAAACTGTATACTTTTATAGTTTTGCAGTTTAAACTGTAAGACTTTTAGTTTGGCAGTATAAACTGTAAAACTTTCAGTTCACTGGTAAAACAAGTGTGCAATATTTGCACACCAAACGTGTGCAAGTTGTGATTTAGCACATTACATGGTGTTTAACTCAAGTTGCACACTTGCGTGGTGTGCAAATTTTAGACGTTTTGCAAACGTTTAAATTCTGCACACTTGGACACACACAGCTATATGCTGTCAGTAGGGAACCATACGGTGTGCAGCTGCTATACGTTTCGGAAGTGTCGAAAGTTTAGACACCTATTGACGTATAGCTTAGTTAGACACCACAAAGTGTCGAGAAAATGCACACTTGAACTTAACCGTCAATTGACGTACAAAATTAAACACTTGTTTTACCAGTGTTTTGCTGTTTAAACTGTCATCTTGTTATACAGTTAGATTTGCAGAGTGACGACGAAAGTATGGTCGGGACGCGTGACGAATCAACCACCTATGTCTATTCACTTCCTACACATTGCTAGATATTATTGTATTGGGAACAGACAAATTTTCCATGCCATAAAAACAAAACAAAAAAAACAAACATTCCGAGACAAGAGTCCACTTTTCCCGTTTTTCAAAATTTTCACAGAAAGCACTTCTTTTTATCTTCGAAACCTTGAACTTCTCTGGAATATTTAAATATCTACGTTACTTCTTATATGAACGAGATAGACGGATCTACACTCTCCCTGTTACTGGTTTGTTTTTGTTTTAAACCTTTGTCAGTATTGGCCATTGGCCTGCTGGTTAAAAACCTTTATGACCTACTGGCAACGTTATAGCAAATATATTTATCAGTAATAAAATATTCCTGTTCGCATCACTAAGAATGTGTTCCTTCATCAGTAGGCTGCTTAGAAAAATATACACAATACGAAATTTGTCAGTAATTCTGCTGCGTAAAAACGTGGGTCTGAGAGTGTAGTTATCTCTGTCCCTCCCTCAGTCTTCATCTCTCCGTCTCTGTTTGTCTCTCTGTCTGGGCGCGGCGCGTTGGGGTGGGTTTGCGTACTTGGAGAGCTCCCGGCGAGGGCAAGGTCACGCGAGCGTGGTAATAATAGGGAAGGGAATAAGGCAGGGGGATGGGGGAGTGAAGCACAGAGGCGAAGAGGAGGAGAGCAGGGGAGGAAAGGCGGGCAGCAGCCTCCTGATCACACTCTCCGATTTAATCGGCAGGTAATGACCATCGCGATCAATGAAACTATTAAGACAGCCAGCGCGAGTACAATCAAGCGCAGGAATCGTATGAGGAGCGCTCTGTTGGCTCTCTCTCTCTTTCTCTCCCTCTCCCCCTCTCCCTCTCACTTGCGCGAACACACACACAAGCGCGCGCGCGCACACACACACACACACACGTGGTATCAAAGACTGTGCGAGGTCTGGTGCGCCTGTGCCGAGTGTAGATTATCGTAATAGGATCCTTGTGCGCAAGGAATAATCGAAGTCTGCAGCCAGCGTGCCCCTGAGGAGAGGGCCGAGGGGCTGAGAAAAATGCTCGCTGAACACGAGTGCAACACAGCGATGTACGCAGGGCAGAGGTGGCCGCACTGCGAGTGCAGGAGGCACCAACTTAATATCTTAGGAACGACGACCTTCGTAATAATGAATCCATTCTGCGTAATATTAAGAATATATGAGCTGTCAAATTATAAAAGTTAGTTCAAATTATGATTTTTTTTCTTTCGTAATATGAGGAATTTATTTCATATGTTGCGAATGGTCTGGCGATCAGCGTGTTATTAAAAGACTGTCATCCCCCAAGGATCAGCCAAATACGTACTATGAGAGAGACATTCTTCATATCAGGAACGAAGCAACGCTTAATAATACGAACAAATTTGATTTCGTATTATTACAGCACAGAAATTCTTTATATTAGGAAGAATAGATTCACAGAAGGAAGGTAAAAGTTCCTAATACGAACACGCTTCGTCAGAATTTTCTAGTGGAGACCAAAACAGACGGTTCGGAAAGTATCGCTTCACTGGAAAAACAAAGGTGCTATATATAATGCCTTTCAAAGGCGTTAGTGAAATAGTGCCTCTAGAAAGGTGCTACTGCCCCCCAAAGCCAGGTGCTATTTTTGGCACAAATCGTGCCTCTACAAAGGCACTAGTGCAGTAGCACCCATAAAAATTCTATAGCAGTGTGCTTGTCGGAAAGTCCCTTTGGTGTTTTGGACAAAAACAACAAACTAACAATCTCGTGATAATGGGAAGCTTTCACTGTCAGACCTATACTGATTTATTTCATATAGTGACCCACATTTTTATACAGCACGAATAACTGACTATTTATTGTGTATATTTTTACACTGATATACCAAGTGTTCAACTGCACAACACTTGTAAGTGTGCAGCTACGAATTGAATCCTTGCAAATGTGGAACTCTGTTGTTGTACACTTGCAAGTGTTCAACTCGGTAGGTGTGCACTTGAAAGTGTGAAACTCCTCGGTTGATCACTTCCTTAGATTGAACGCTTACTGTGTAGGAAGTACACTTACAGTAACACTTACAAGTGTTGAACACTTAGTTTATCAGTGTACTGATAAGAGACAGGAAAACTTTTAATTGTGTAAAAGGAATTATTAGTGATGAGAAAATTGCCAGTGGCTTATAAAGGTTTTCAAACAGCAGAAATATTGGCAAATGGTTGAAAGAAATTACAGTAGCAGGATGAGTGTGATGAGAAACGACTGTGTACGTGAAACTGTGGGATTGGTTAACTCAGTCCTCTCGTAGGTTCCCTGCAGTGTCCACTTTAACCATCCTTGCAAAATAAAAATAGAAAAACACACATATACTCACATCACGAAATGGGGAATCGGTCGTGAGCTGAGCAGAGTGCACTCACCTGAAATCAAACAAAAAGAGGCGATTCCCTTTTAGATTTTGCGTGAGAAGCAGCCAGACAGCCACGCACACGATGCGCCGCAAAACAATTACTCAACATTAAATGAAAAAAAAAAGAACAGCAAAAGAAACAAACTCGGAACGTGTTATACATTCTCATAGCTTTACTCTTAAACTCATCGCTCTCCCAATGTCAACCAATCCGATAGTGAATTTAAGAAATACAATTAGTCAACTCAAAACCAAATGTTTCTGAGTAAACCAAACACCCATTCCGAAAAGTAACATCTGATGTTTTGTTACGTAACAGTTGGACACGTGTCGCGGCCCCTGCTGTCCAGTGACACGTGATGCCGGCATCTCTCGAGGGCAGCACCGTTACCTTGCAACACCACTAGTGCAGACTGGCCACACGGCCAGTACACTGCAAAGAGGATACAACGGCAGCTGCTGCACACAAGCCGCGGTCTACCACTCAACATTACAAACTGGAAACGCAAGTGAGTGAGAGTCGCACAATTGAAGGTGTGCTGTGAATTCTGATTCCTAAGCTTGTAGAGGTTATGCTACCTTGATTTTTTTCACAAACTACGTAAGCCAATGAGATGTTTTTGGTAATCCAAACACGCAGTAAACTTCTGTTTATTTCGTTAGTTGCTACTCAATACACCTCCATGTACTCAGGAAGGAGGTAATGTGTACATGATAATGTATGCAAGAGGAGTGTATGTGTACTTGGTCATGTACACACGTAGAGCCCTATGATAAAAGCTATGTGATGAAGTGTGTACTTGGCCATCACTGTTGAAAATTCTGTAGTTAAACCACAGAAAATCAAAGAAAAATTAACGACAGAGCTATACGGATTGCTTCTCTAACGGAAATGATCAGTTGTTTTGGGAACGCACAACCTCGAAATCACAGGGAAACAAAATGAACTGATCGAGATCAGGTACACACACCACCTCTTGAATACACGTGGGTATTCAATTCAGGAGGTACAGCATACATGTATTCACACTTCTGTTTCCAGAGCTGTTGCCACCCCACCGCCGCTCCACCGCCGCTCCACCGCCGCCCATCACCCGCCCCGCCTCTCCAGAGCGGTCCCCTGCAGGCACCGAGCGACCCTCCTCGCGACCGCAGCGTTATGCAGATAAGGGAAAGACACTCGCCTTTGGGAAGCGGCAATTAGGAGCGCGATTAGTTCATCACGGGAGACACCGCAGCTGCGCTAGCCTGACGTCACGGCGACAGCGGCGCTCTAAAAGGTCTTCATCTCTCGGGGAGGACGGGCGGCAACAACGGAGAGGGCTGATCCGATCGGGAGCGGTTCCAGAGAGAACTGGTTCAGAAAAAGCTCCCTTAGAGCACTGTTATAAATATTCATGGGTTTTTGCGGTAAAATTTCACAAGAAAAAAAGTAATAGTGTGCACTGGAAACTCTGGGAACCCGAGTGTTTATTTATGTATTACCTCCTGAATACCTTAAATTAGGCAGCAGAAAGTGTCTACATGATGTATGCTGGAGATAGTGTGTAACCTGGCCAAGATATTGGAGATAATGCATACATGTGCACCCTTGGGCAACTTGTCTTGCAAGTGAAGTGAAGAACTCGGCGTCAAATTTCACAATTGTTTTAGAGGACTTTGCATAATTATTTTTTAATTTTTTGGTATTGGACCATAAAGAATAGGTTGTCATTTAAGGAAGAGTCCGTTCATCAAATTTACAAGTTTACGCAGGTTCATTTGTAGATCGTAAAATGTGAAGTTGAAGTAAATTTACAAATTTGCGTTACAGAGAGAGGACTTATTGTTTAGAAAGGACTGCTTCTGTTTCAAGGATCTCTTACAAGGCAGCTTGTGCTTCAAGTATTTATAAGGGAGACGGCTGCATGAATGAAATTCGCAATGGCAAAAAAAGGACTACTTGTCACCCCACTCGGGTTACTAACCCATGAGGAATGCAGCACAGGCAGGGAAAGTGTTGCTGACATGCTAAACGCACACCCTCCACTATTTGTACGTGAATGTATGAGTGAATGTGTGTGTGCATGCATGTGTGCGAGAGCATGTGTGTGTGTGTGTGTGTGTGTGTGTGAGCGCGCGAGCGCCCGCGCACCGGTTCTTCTTCCTCGCATATCTCCGCCGTTCTTCCTTGTTTTCGCGACTCATTTGCACGCTTTGGCATCGCGGCAGTCCACGCACTGTTATCTGCAAACAATTTTATTAGTCCCGCATACCATCCTCACGCGGACCAGACGCCAGCAAAGAAATGTGGGGAAGAAATAATGGTAAAAAAAAAACAAGTTGCTCACATTGCTGTGGTGGTAGTAGGCGCATAGCAGCGGGCTATAGGTAACGCACTGACACACAGAGACACGCACACACTGGTATGTTGGCAACGCCACTCGTTTTTCAGAGCGCATCATCAGTTAGGGACCGTTTCAGCGACCGAGTATTTGGAAACAAATAGAACAAGTTACTAGAGTTCGTACAACACGCGCAGCCCTTTAAAAAACTAAAAAGTCCGAAAACGTAAAAAGAACATTTCTTGTGTGGCCAAAAATAACAAATAGCCCCAGTTCGATGCAACATACGATATTTTTCATTTTTCTAAAATGGTTGTCAGAAAGCAAGAGTAAAATAAATGTATCCATACATCCCAACGAGACAGCACAGCACCCTCACTCAAAATCGGAAAGGGATATTTTGTATCCAGCGAGGATGCGTTATTCTTAGTTGATTCTTAGGCGCACCTCAAAAAGATAGAAAGTTACATCTTATTAATCCAATTTGTACATGTACAAATGTATACAAAAATAACTTTTTATTAGTCTAGCTCAGAGACAAATTTCCATCCGATTGAGATGTGGTGCTCTTCTCGCACCCACCACAACACCCGCACCCACACGGGCGCGCACACACCCATACACAGCCACAATGACTCCATCACCGGCTGCTAAGATGCGGTACATTTTTTTTTATTCCGCGAGGTGCATCCCCTGCGTAACGGTAGGCGCCGATTATTAACATACGTGCCAGACGGGTCCGTGCGAAAGTCCCACAGCATGCAGTGAGCAGTGAGCGCTGTCGGGGCGGGGCGGGGGGGCGGGCACCACATCATGGTAGGCAATAAAAGGACTCGCGCATTCACATTCGTATTGACGTCCGTCCAATAAATTTTCGGACGCGAGTTGTCGGTTGTGGCCCGGTGGTGGTGGTGGATGGTGGTAGTGGTGATGCTGGGGCATAACCATATAAACACGAATACGACTACAATAAAACGACGGCAGCTTTTGTTTCAAGCAGCTCGAGAGCAATATGGAATATACCAGGAAGGCGAATTTTACCGTGCGTGGAAGCTGTCGTTCGTTGAAAAATCAAGCAGGGGCTATCCAGCTAGACTTGCCAGGGTGATTGGCAATTTAATATGTGTTTTAGAAAAGACAAAATTGTACAAAAATCTAGAGCATTTAAAAGCAGTTTTCACCCTATTGAAACAATAACGACTTTAAAATGTAAAATTGTGAGCTCTATCCTTCAGTTAGAAAGTATAATTAAAACTGGCACACTTTCATAGTAGAATAGAGTACATAGTTCCTCACAATTTAGAAGAGTATTCTCATGAACAGTTTTCAGCTGGTGAATACTTTTTACAGTGAGATGAATCGAACACAGCGCCTAATGAGGAGCAGCTCGCAAATTTCTGAAAAATCCACTCAAACGCATTGCCCGTGAGTTAGATAAAATGTTTGCTGTGTTAGGCGGCGCCAGGCGTCAGAAACACTGCCCGTCCTGCAGGGCCGCACGATAAGTTGCCTACACTCCGGGCGTAAGCCCCACCTGGTGGTGGCGGCCGATGCCCTACGCGCCTTGGAGCTAAAGAACGAGACGATAAATTCCCACGAAAGGAAAACGTAAAGTTCGAAAAAAAGTCGCAATGCGAATGAAAAACAAACGAAAGAGTACAATACCACTACTTTTTAACTTTACTCGTTACCGGAATCGATGGGTTGGCGTGACTAAACACAGAGAAGCAGGGTCGGGGGAGGAAGAGGTAGGGAAAAATTCCATTCTAACGATGGCCGAGAACTGCAAACACAGCCATCCGCTTCAATAACATTTTTATTATTATCATCATTTCAAAACTTTTTTACGAGGCGGTTTTGCGGCGCATCTCACAGCCATCCGATTTACCGATCCCCTTTTGTTTTCTAGTTAATGGCCGTGGCCTCTCCTGACCGTGGCGTCCAAGCGGGCGCTCGGCCGCTCGAGCCTGACTGTTGGACCACCGGGCAGTGCCACATTGAATCGTAAAATTCATACGAAACTATAGAAATTCGTAGGAGAAATTCCCTGTACCGCAGTTTCTGTACAGAAAACATATGTGCAGTGAAGTAGTGAAATTAGCTAATAATAAGACTGGCTATCAGTCAACACAACACGTTGGCTATTTTAAACTAGAAAAGTTTCGTGTGGACACCATGTGGCAGATTTTGATTTTGCACAAACGTGGGTCATCGTTTGCCGTACACTGGAAATGCAAGTGTGTGAATGTCGCTCACCTGCAGGTGAGCGACATTCCATTCGTACACTTAGGGGGGTAAACGTGTGAATTTTCTAGGAAAAATTCACACCTTTAGCCCCCTAAGTGTACGAATGGAATGTCGCTCATCTGCAGGTGAGCGACATTCACACACTTGCATTTCCAGTGTACGCACCCGTACGCGCGTGGTTTAATTTACCGCACCCATGTCTACTCTCCACGTTGGCTGCCATGACCGTGTCCCTGGCAATGAATTTCCTCTTCAGACCTCCGTGATTCCACGGCCGCGTTGTTTTGCGTGATCCCCTCCGAGACCTTGAAGGAATCGCTCTGCTTTGTCGTTCTGTCTCGAGCCCCTCCCTATACCCCCCTCCCTTCGGCATTTTTTTTTCACCCCGGTACGTTTGTGCTCCTTGGTTCTTCTAAATGGCTGCCGAGGGCGACCAGTCAGGCAGAACAAGAGACTAATTGAACGGGCAACGTCCAGGGTGATGGCAGTTCACAATCGAAAAATCACAATACGGGCCAAACATCGGGGTAATATATTTGTAGCATGCACTTCAACGAAATAACAGTACACATGGAACCCAATTGGTGTCACATGCGGTATAGGTGATTAGAACATTTTAACTGTTTTGTCACAAATTTATTTTCTGTGTATAATCCATCCCTTACACGCTCTCTCAGGTTGGAGTGGCTATAACTACTACTCCTCTCGCCAATCGCCACTGCGAATAACCGTTGCCTGCCAATAGCAAGCCGTGACACAAAATCCAGGCGGCAGCAGCAGCGTCGGCGGCGAGAAACCCATTACAGGGATAATGAAGAAGGACTGACTAGTGGACGCTCTGCGGATAACGGGGAAAAAACTACACCGCAAAAAAACACGAGACTTTGACTCCTTTATTTTTCCTGACATACGTTCGACGCTCGTCATGGAAAGCGCCTGACGATCGGAGCATAGGCAGCCCCGCAAGACACGCGCGCGGTATCCATACATCCCAACGAGACAGCACAGCACCCTCACTCAAAATCGGAAAGGGATATTTTGTATCCAGCGAGAGCACCTTTGTTATAGCAGTGTGCTTGTCGGAAAGTCCCTTTGGTGTTTTGGACAAAAACAACAAACTAACAATCTCGTGATAATGGGAAGCTTTCACTCTCAGACCTATACTGATTTATTTCATATAGTGACCCACATTTTTATACAGCA
>NW_026267141.1:1709283-1710378 GCF_000697945.3 Frankliniella occidentalis | reverse complement strand
AAGTGCCCAAATATTGGCACAGATTTTGCGGTCGCCTCACCCGATCCCTTTCCCTCTGCTCAAGAAATAAGAATTCTGCGTTATTTCTGCTGCCCCACGCTTTGCACGTGTCGCGCGCACGTCGCGCACGTGTCCGCCGCACGCCCCGTTATTAGATCACGGCCCGCGGTTACGCGGCGCGCGGGTAACAGGACGCACCGCATAGAATTAATATGAACATAGCGGGGACGGGCAGGGCGCGCGGGCGGCGCGGGTGGGCGGCCCGAAAAAAATAACAAGACGAAGAGAGAAAAAAAGCAAACAGTGCGTCACTGGAGTGCGTGTCGCAGCTGTCGCCGTTAGCATATGGACCCGCGCCGCTGCGGCCGCCGCCTCGCGCGCGGGGCCATGTCTCGCGGTGCGGATCTCTCTGGATGCCCCCCGGCATTCAAGTCTCCACCGCACAACAAGCGCTTCGCCTTATTAGGTGGCACATTATACGCGAGAGTGAATAAAAAAACTTACCGCGTATGCTTAAATTCAGCACCTTCGAGGTATTTTAGTTGGTGTATTCGCAAAGGCATCGGGGTTTAAAAATAAGTAATCGGTAGACACTTTTGAAAATCCCTCATATCTTGTGCGTTCAATGAAAAGTTTGTTATTCAATCAGCATCGGCATCTTTACTAACACACTGAGAAATTGTTGTGCCCACAGGAAAATTTTCAATGGAAGGTGTCGTACACAATCCAGCACATGAACAACATACTTTGTAAATAGTAAATTACAAAATTGTCCATCTAAGACAATATTTTTTAGAGTGACATAGTTTGTATTCAGGGCACATCTCAACTTACATAAGGCCTGGTTATTACTGTTTATAAATAATCATGCAAAAACAGGCATATCAGTTTGAAACTGTACCAGAGCAGGAGCAGAGGTATATTTTTGAATTCTCTCCGTTTCGCGGGATTTCATACTCGCTAGGGCTGCAGAGGCCATGGCGGAGCGCCCAGCACTAAAGTTTACTGAAGTTTTCAAACCTTTGATAGAGGTTCAGGACCGAAAAAACATCACTGTATTTCTATCACAGCAGAACTTTTTTTTATGTTTTTAAA
>NW_026267141.1:1699748-1709233 GCF_000697945.3 Frankliniella occidentalis | reverse complement strand
AGAGAGAGAAGGAGAGAGAGAGAGAGAGAGAGAGAGAGAGAGAGAGAGAGAGAGAGAGAGAGAGAGAGCATAGATAGCTTAGAGCTGACTGTGCGGGGCTCCATCTCCCGCGGCCACAAAGCTGATGATAGCACCGTGTCTTTTGTTTCTCCAGATTTGGCTTAAATTGCTTTCCTGTAGGTGTCGTCTGCCGTAACACACACCTTGCCAGGCAGTAAGCCAAGCGGTCAGGAAGGCAGGGAATCGGGCAACCATCCAGGAACGGGGAAACCTCGAGTAGATTGGTCGACACGAGTCTATCGAAATGCCCCACGGTTGTTGCAGGAGTAGAAGAGACACGTACGAGTCTAAAACAGCGTTGGCTAAATATTATCGCCCATCCCACCCTATTGCAAGCATTTTGCAGTGTAACGGAATGGTGAGAATTGTCTTCTCTTGGCGTGCTTCCCTAGTTGTCAGGGGTAGACGAAGCGCGTTCTAACTTGCAACAGTAAGGGATCGACTGTTCTACTGTTGCATTTACAGGAGGCAGGGAGGCAGGTAGGCAGGAAGCCGGGCAGGCGGGCATGCAGGCAGACAGATAGGCAGGCGTGCGGCCGTACGGCAGCCGCGCTGGGAACACACGACCATTACGCCTAGCTACCGCACTGCAAATAATGGCGATAGTGGCGATGATGCGTGCGGGCGCCGACAGGGCGCGCCGCGGGTACCGCAGGGCACCGCGCACGGGTGCAATCTCCTCTACCTCTCCCTCTCTCCCTCCCTCAACCTCCCCACCGGCTAGGATCCGGTGCACGGGTGCAATCTTGCGCAGCCCCAGCACTCCACACGCTCGCACATCTCTCTCCCTCTCTCCCTCTCCCTCTCTCTCTCTCTCACACACACACACGCGATCACACAAAGCTGCCATTTGTTGATATGACAACAATGCGCCTCTATCTACACTGCAAAAGCAGAAATATAAGACGCAAGTGCTCAACACTACGTTGCACACTTTTAAGTGTTTTACATGATATTTGAATACTCCAAAGTGTTCAACAGTCAATTTGAACACTTGAAAGTGCCTGAAGCTTCAAAGCCAACTTTACTGTTTAACACTTTATAGTATTCAAATATCCAGTCTCACACATAAAAGTGTGCAACATAGTGCAAGCACTTCCATGTACACGCCAGTTGAACACTTCGTTTTTTCAGCGAGGCTGGGAGTGGATTATGTATTTAGTTTGGGGTTGCGTTCATATCCCTAGACTGAGTGTCTTGAATAAAGTAAATAATGTACATTGATATATAAAGTTGTGCAGCTGGCGTGCAAATGCAAGTGGTCAACACTATGTTCCACACTTTAAAGTTTTTGAATAGATATTTGAATACTTTATAAAGTGTCTTAGAAAAAAAAGTTGAAAAACTTAGGAGTGTTCAACTTCAGAGTTGGTCATTTTACTTTGGACACTGTTCAAATTTACTGTTAAAAGTTGAACACTTCTAAGTATTCAAGTATCCAGTCAAACACTTAAAAGTGTGCAACATAGTGTTGAACACTTGCATGTGCACGCCAGTTGCACACTTTATTTATAAGTTTAGTATTTACTTGCATAGTTTTAATAGACAGAGAAAAAGATATGAAAAAGTAATGAGAGAAGGATTTAACCCAACTCAACTCAAGAATACATCCTCGCCTCGCTAACATTGTGATTCTATGTCTATATTTGTATAGATTTGTATAGATTGTATAGACGGGTAACATATTTCAGTTTTTTGATCTATAAAGATGGATTGTAACACGTTTTTGGTTAAAATCCAAGAAAAAGGGACTTCAGGCGTGTGAAGTGTCGTTTAAAATTAAGTTCATTTTGACGCACCTCTTTGACGGTCGCATGGAGAGGTTGAGAGGTTCAACAAACTGACTGGACGTCAACACTAAACGAGGAATGGACACCGCAGGTATGGTACGTCTCGGAGAGTCTGACGTACCCGTTCACAAATCTTTTCTGAAGAGTACAAGAAACTTGTACAGCGCAGCGGTGACTGACATAGGCTGCTTCGACACGAAACACGAGGAAATCAAGTAGAGATTTTTGTAGGGGACTATATCGACTTTGAGAAAAAATTACATAGTCTTCTACCTCTCCTCCTCACTGTTATTCAAGGAATGTGACGCCACATTCGTTTTAATGTGAATCGTGTCACGTTCGTTAGAATATTGTGTCACATTCGTTTTAACGTGAATCAGCTAATCCAGGGGGCATTTGAGCATAGATTCACGTTTAAACGAATGTGACACAATATTCTAAATAATGTGACACGATTTACAGTAAAACGAATGTGACGTCACATTCCTTGGATAACAGTGCTGGTCCAATGTGAGAAAGCGGTGCCATTCTTATCAGGCATCTTCTTAAAATAAAAACATTCCTTTCTAAACGATATTCTTGAATATTGATGTCATCACGTGACCAGGACCACAATTACTTTAAACTATATATTTGTTTTGCCATTAAAAAATGTGGGAACTAAGTCACGCCCGGGCTCTGCAAGCTGGACTCGCCCACGACGTTCGTAATGTAATGCCACCAACCCTTCGAAAAATGAGAAGAAAAGAAGGAATCTAGAGCAGCAGCAGCGCCCAGTGGCATTCCATGTTGGCAGCACTGCTTGGAGCGAGCCAAGTTGGCAGACCTGCGCCATGTCCGCCCGCTGACATTGGAATTCCAAAACGAAACAAGGGATTATTCCTGCTTCATATTGACAAACTGAGAACGTAATATGCCAAAGCGATCCCAGCTTCATATGAATTCACAAACAATTTGTTTGTTTTTCAAAAAGATTTGTTTTTAATTTCTCTTTTGACAACAAGCACAGGAAAATAACTTATGTTAAAGACCACACCCACCTCTCTTATTTTAAAATCTTCAAGACTTAAAAATTTTTATATTTTTTTCATTTACTTCAGGGTCATTTACGAACGGAGTGTGCTGGAGCTCCGACAGAGCAACAAAATGAACGCATAGTAAAGAGTTCGCCTCTTGCACACCACCACAGCAGAGCAGGCAACACGAAAAAAGAACCGCCAGAGCCAGAGACGCTGCTGCTCCTTCGAACTAGCGCCGTAAAGTTTTACGTTATTGGAAATCCTTCTTACGTCGTTGAGGGATTAGCGGACGCGGCTCGGCGCAACGACATGAGGCGACTGTGACGAGCCGGGCGGGGAGAATCGCATATAACTGAATAATAATAATATTACCGGCGGGTGAAGCCGCTCCCAAAGTAATAGCGTTATACTTGTTGCAAAGCACTTTGAGTGTGGTGAGCCTGCCGCCAGGTAACCTATCCCCCTCCCCCCTGCCCCTGCCATCGTCTAACTCGCTCCACCCGTCAGGTCAAAATGAACAAAACGGCGAGCCTGGCAACCACCCTCCCCGCTCTCCACACAAGGTGCCAAGAGCAACGTTTTTAATGAGACCTCAACGGCAAAAGCAATACAAGCCTTTACAAGTTGTGCATGACGGCGGGGCCGGCCAGGGGGCGACACAGCTCGCCCTGCAGGCCCTGTATAGGCCCGGCAGGAGGAGAGAGATAGGAGGGGTCACCACGAGCCCGCCACACTATGTTCCTGCCAGCGGCCAGCCCCGCCGGGGGCGTCCGCACGGCGACAGGTGCGAGTGAAATGCGGGGCTTCACCACGACTGCATCCTACTCGCACGCCGCGTTTCAGACGCTCTCCTGGGGACGGTGGACCGACCGATGCACACCTCAGCTACCTGCAGCTCCCATGGAGAAGCAACCAGAGAGTGTCTCCCTCCCCCCCCTCCCTTCCCTCCCGTCCCTGTCTCCCCTTCGCACAGTGTCACCTCTGTACGGATTGAAAATGAGCCTCGCACCACAGTGTGTTGCTGGAGGTGGTGGGGACACCTCTGCACTACTTAGAGATCTGGTGCAGCGATTGCACTCGGGCAATTAAAGTAACATTTGTCCGGCCTGGAAATAGAATGACGCTTTAATCGCGACGACAGGCGGCTGCAGCAGCGCGCCGCCATAGCCGCCACCGAGGAGCCTCTCTCGAGATATTGAGTCCAATTTATACCCCGCGCACTTGTCTGACGCGGTGGTGTGGTATACACACGAGTGTCCGTCGGGGAGGAGAGAGAAAGGTTGTATTCGCGAGTAATTTATGATTGAGTGATTTGCGCAGCTGGGTTCAGCACTGCACTCGTGGCCACAGACTCATCGAGTACACCGTGAAGAATTAGGTTTCGGAAATAAAAGACCATTCCGGCTGGCATGAATGCAAAAAATGGATAGGTTATAGGTTATCCTAACTTTTCCGAGAGAAAAGAACAGGCTTCTTTGAAGTTAAATGCTATGGTCACTATTTGTTCACACTTCTCCTCGTACTCAGCAATTCCTAATATCTATATAAATCAGCAGGACCTAAGCAGTAATATTATCATACTCGAAACCTTAATGTCATACAAAAATTTGAACCCAACAAGAAATGCACTGCATAGTTGTATTGTTTCTACTGGAGTTTGGAGTTCCCAACCAAACGTGTGTGATTTGCTTTCATAATATTTTACTGATTCTGTTTACTATTTGAAACGTATCAATGCAGTGGAGCGGTCTTCATTTGCAAAGTGCGCGCGGGCATCGTGGTAACTACAACAACTCTGTAATACCTCACTCTCCAGGTTGCGTTGCGTGAGACCCTTCCCTGCCAGTTCGACCTTCCGGCGTGCGTCGCAGGCGATGGAAGACGCGCGAGTCGCGCAAGCCCGGGTAGCCGAAAGGGCCCACGGAGAGGGAAATCCCCGACGAAATACACTGATATACTAAGTGTTCAACTGCTCAACACTTCTGAGAGTGCAACTGCAAGTTAAATACTTGCAAGTGTGCAACTAAAAGTTGAATTCTTGCAAGTGTGCAACTCGGTTGGTGTGCACTTGCAACTGTGCAACTCCTTGGTTGAGCACTTCCTACACAGTAAGCGTCCAATCTAAGGAAGTGTTCAACTGAGGAGTTGCACACTTGCAAGTGCACACCTACCGAGTTTAACACTTGCAAGTGTAGAACTAAGGAGTTGGACACTTGCAAGTATTAAACTTGCAGTTACACACTTACAAGTGTTGAGCAGTTGAACTTACACTTATCAGTGTACCAACTAACGTTTTAGTTAACGTAGACATAACAAACAATTTTAGTTGCAGGAGCAAAGAATTTACTATGTCAAGCAAAATTCTGCTGTCACAACGCGTCGCTATGGTAACAAATGCGTTTGTTGTGAGAAAAAATCCTCGTTTAGTAACCAGAACAGTTGCATTTGTTACCATAGCGACGTGTTAGTTGTGGCAGCAGAATTTCGGTTTCCATAGCAATTTATTTGTTCCTGCAACGAAAAAGTATTTGTTATGTCTATGTTAACAAAATCGTTAGTTGTGGGAGCAAATTCTTTTTTTCCGTGTGCAGCTGAAGTTAAAATGGGGGTTAAATAACCCAGGTAGGAAGCCAGAATATGAAGTGGACTACTTCACTGCACGCAAAAGGAAAGAAAACTACGAAATAGACCACTTCTTTAACTGATTTAACAATCGCTCTTTGGTTTGAACATCCAAAAGGTGCGTCCATCATAAGCCATAGCGAAAGTGACAAATTCATACAGCTTTGGTCTATAAACGGTTTTATTGACCTCACATTAGATTAAACTCGGAGCTTTACGTAGCTTAGTTAGTATGCTGTTCCAGTAGGCCTTACAGTATTTAATTAAAAATAATTGGGGGGTGAAATATGTATGGGGTGATTTGGATGGCGTTATTTTTAGTGCCTTCAGTTAGGTGGCAGATCCCCTATCTTACCAGGGCCAGGAGGAGAAAAGGGTAGGTAGGTAGGTACAGCCCCATATGGCGCCAAGGTTAGATTCGGGGTTCCACAGGCCCATAACCGGGGGTCTCCTCGCGGGGCGTCAATGCAAGGTCTCAGAGCGCCTGGTAGGTATGCAACATCTGGCCAGTAGTACATGCGTGTACTGTGGGGAGGCCTACCCTGAGTCTCGCGGGCGCCAAGCTCTCGTAATTTGTCGAGTGATGATCGAATGCACTGATAAAACAATGGAAGGATATTTATAACAGCAAACTTTAAATAACGGCGAATAACGGCACTGAAGCTCCAAAGGAATGCATTTTCCTGCACTATTATAATAGTATACTAAGTACCAGTGTAACCAAGTGTGCAGACTTTACACGCACTTTTCGAAACTTTCAAACTTTGCACTTTAAGTAGTGTGCTTTATGTGCTTTATGCATCTGCAACTTGGGCACGATTTCGTGCCTAATTACAGGGAGTCGCCAATAGTCAACCGCACCTCCCCCACTGACCTGGCTGGGGTTCAAGTTCGCGTCGGGAAGCTGAGCGAAGGGCGCTGCGCAGGGTGGTAGTCCCGGGAGGTTGTGGTGGAGCGCAGAGCAGGGGATGCTGCACCCGGTTGGATATGGAGACGCACAGACACACAACAGCCACGCCGCGCCACGCCACAAGACACGTCCGTCGCAACCGGCGTCTTACCTCGCACTGCCCCAAGGGGGGCCCTGCGCCATCAGGCAGGGCCGCCGGGCCAGGCAGGGCGGCGTCGCGGCGGAGCGCGTCCGCGCGCAGACGGTCCTTCCCAGGGGCGGGGAAGGGGTGGCGGAGGGCCCAGGCGTCTATTGGTGTTCTTCAGCTCGACGAGCAGGTGGGAGACGATGAGTGTAAGGAGGCCTCGAGGAGCACGAGGGGCAGGGGCAGACATGCACTGGCGACAGACGAGGACGGCCACGGACAGAGAGACAGACAGACAGGCAGACAGACAGAGAGCGCATCGTACAGGTGCATAGTTTGAGACGCCAAAATCAACACGGCTTCACGGCTAAAATATTCCAAGAAGCTAACATGACGATAAATAATGTACACGAAATGTGTACCACCACCACCACACGAGACAGAGAGGGAGCGGGGACGGACCATACGGACGCGCGTAAGTGAACCAAGACACCGAGCTCGGGCCGGGGGGCGTCCTCATTGCGGATAATATTACCCCCCATAATCACTCACGGGGAGTGACGACTGAGTGACTGCGGCGCGCGCAAGCTTTCTCCCGGAACATGACACCCATCCGTCCGTTTATCTCGCTATTCTTTTTGCTCATAGACTTTTTTTTGGTTTCTGATAAACGACATGTAAGGTGGCGGATGATCACCTCGGCGCGCGCGCCGTCCCGACAAAGTAAACGAGTCGTTTTAGTTGGATCGCGGCGCGCGGCTCAGGCGGACCCTCGGCCCTCGCTCATTTTTATTTTTTATATCCCCCCCCCCCCTCCTCCCCTTTTCTCTCTCTTCTTCGATCCGGAGACTTCCGCTTGCCGGCCCTTCTCGCCATCTTTTGGGGAGCGAAAAGCGCGTCTTTGTAGCGGGCATCCGGCCGGCCCCGTACCGCCGTGGCCCGGTCACCCACTCGTCAAAGTAGTTCAAAATACAAATGTCCGTAGAAAAGCTCCTGTAAAATAGCTTTAAACATTTGAAAGGTCACAAAAAATAAAAAGGGGATAGAAAAAATGGGAAGGGATGGATCATCCACCTTGTAGCGTGATGTTCGAAATGTTTTGGGACTACATTTTGATACCTGTGCCCACGCACTTTCGAAAGAGTCAATTATTCAGACTGACTAGAACGAGCGGCCTGCATGCACTCAGATATACAGGTAGTGACATCGTGCTGTATTGGGGGACGGGAACGTTATCTTCTTCTTCTTCTTTTAACAATAATCCCACCACCTTCCCCACCATTCGTCACCCTTTCTAAGAATAAGAATATGAAAACACAAAGTCCATCGGCATAATTCTTCTATTCGCGTTCGGCCGGCCGTGCTGCGCCGTGCTGTGCAGCTGCAGAACGACGTTTCCCCTACACTGGCTGCGAAACACCTCCGGGCCTCGGGCCGCCTCGGCCGCTGCCCTGCGCAGCGCCCTGCCGGCCTGCCGCCCTGCCCGGCGACCACAAGGAATGCTTCATGCCGCGTTTTACGCAGATGTGCCGACGGAGCCTGGCCAGCGTCAGGCAGCCCGTCAATAAAGATGATCGCCAACAATGGCCAACAATGTAGAGCGATCCTTCCGGCCGGGGGGGCGGCCAACAATGGGGCATAACCCTTCTGGAAGAGAATTCCCTCTCCCTCCTGTCCTCTCTCTCTCTCTCTCTCTCCCCTCTCCCTCCTGTCCTCTCTCTCTCTCCCCTCTCCCTCCTCTCTCTCTTTCCCCTCCAGTCCTCTCTCTCTCCCTCTCCCCTGTCGCTGAGCAGTTAGCCTTGCGAAGGGCATATCGCCGCGCGACGGACGGCTGTCTCTCGTTTCCATGGTAACGACACCCCGCGGCCCGCGAGCGGCCCGCGCCCTGGGAACAACTCCCGCAACCCGTGTTTGCATGCAGGCGCCCGGCGCGGGTCGGGTCAGCCTTCTTGCCCTCTCCCCTGCCCCCCCGTACGAGAAGGGGTCAGCGTGAAAATAAAGAGGCGGTCTCCACCCGTTTGAACCCGGAGGCGACCTCCTCTAACGGCACACGTGTGAGAAAAAAAAAACAAAATAAAAAGCAGCAGTGCAATTTTCTTTTCTTTTGGTTGCGTCGAATAAAATAAATTGTAACGTAATTGTGGCGAAATTCTCTAGAGGAATGTCAGAAACAAAAATACAATATCACATCAAATAACACCGAAAAGAAACGTGACGTGTTCTTGTTGCACGAAATGAACTTGAAGCCTGCAAGAACATTTACTTAACACAACGGTCTTATTTTGGTATACAAAGCAAATTTGGAATTGTGCTGAGCGTATGTTCCTGTGCAACACAGTTATGCAATTCATGTGACACATCACATTCTCCTACTTCACTGTAAAAAATAATCACGGTCGCCCATATGCCGTTTATTTAACCTACGGCGTCTCTGATTTTTTACAGTGTTGAGAAAACTGTAACAGTGTTTTGGATGGTAATATCACATTATTTTACAAGTGCGTTACTTCAGAATTTACCATACTTGGCCCGCCTAAGTCACGTTAAAATGAATGTGACATCACGATTTACCCATAATGTGACAGTTTTTATACGTTAACCAATGTTAGGACACATGCATTGAATAAACAGAGCAGAACGAGTTTTTCTGGTATCACAAACCACTTTTGATAAAGGTAAATGTACGACAAGTAAGAACATGAAAGGAACTACACATTTCCTGTCGGGGAAATGGGTGAGTGCAATACTCTCTGGCAGTCGGGAGCAGGCAGGCGTCTTGCCGTTGGGGCCGCAAGCGCAGCGCGTGTGCCGTGTGCCACTATGCGTGCTGTTATTACGAGGGGGGAGGGGGGGCAGGCGCCATCAGAATCAGCTGCTGTGACACCTGTTGCTGCCGAGACCGCTACGACAAGCTGTTCCCAGTTGTTGGGCACAACGACACCCATGGCAAAGAGGGAAGG
>NW_026267141.1:1689106-1697003 GCF_000697945.3 Frankliniella occidentalis | reverse complement strand
AGCGGCCCTCCAGCTGTCGTGTCCCAGTGTCACCCCATCCTGGGTCCCCATCCTGGGTCAGCTCCTCTCCCCCTCCTTGCCCCGCCTCTGCTACCCCTGTCCCCTTGTCCGCCTCCGATTGGCACGCAGTCGTTCCGAGAACTGATCTACATCATCCTCGAGTGGAACACGCCCTCCACCCCGCACAGGAAGCAGCAATTAAACACCTCGACACTTCTAATTTTATAAGCTACAATAAAATAATACAAATATAATTAGGATCTGTCCGAAATATGAAGTTCTCCTTGTGTAAGATTTGTCAAAGCGTCGAGAATAGTTTTGCGAAACACGCTGGCTGACTATTTGAACCCAGTGCCGTTACGGCGGGTGGACACCCTTGTCGGGCGCGTGCGCGTTACCGTTTTATGTCCTCACAATTAAAGTAACGGGTGTGACGGTGTTTTTCTTAAAAAGAAGGAAGAGAGTCAGACGGAGAAGGAAAATGAGGAAGACAGTGTGGGCGCTTCAGAAGTGGGGGCCTGGACCGCTCCACTGCCACACGCAGAGCGCCACCAAATATCTTGACGGGGGGCTCGAACCGCTAACACGCCAAACAAAAATGACACCCCATGACATATGCACTTGCAGGCTAGAAGTAAAGCGTCCGCGTACTGAAATCAACGAAATATTTGTCACAGGGCGGGGTAAGTTACGAAAAAACAGCTGTAAAGTGACAATTATGCATTCTAGCCGTAGATAAAATGATGTTTGAAGACTATTGCGATATCCAGTTCCGTTTAAAAAAGATTATTTTACGCTTCCGTACGCTTCAGTGCTTACGACGTAACTAGCATGTTTTTCAAGTTTCGATTTTGTGTTTTAATTTTTATGACACCTCTTCCTTTCATCTGCGACATGAATGTGCAAAATATACCCGTCTTTTTCTTCAAAGGCTCTCGTATCAAGTTGCAAACTGTAAAATAATAGAATGGTCGCGCATGAGCGTGCGTGCACATGTGTGTTTGTGTGTGCGGGCGCACGCCCTAGTGTGTGCTTAGCGGTGCAGGGCTCGAGCTGAGGGTGCGTTCAATTAGACTAGCGCTGCCCGTTCGACCGCAACGGCTGGCCGCAGGAATCCAATATTAATATTATTGTTACCACACACAGCATTACACCCCGCCATTAACGACACATCGCAGAAACTCACCTGCAAAATACAGCGATACAATGGGCGTGGTGCTCGCTCGCACCCACTGGCGACGTTCGGCGAATTCTTAGGTTTCAGCCAGGGAGTGCGGGACGGTGCTATCCATACCCAGCTGACAGAGCACGTTTTTCTTCTCATATTCGAGCAGCCCTTAGCAGCAGCCCGCCTGCCTGGACCCGGATCCTGACAGCACTGTTGTGCCAATGGGCCAGCGGAGGGCTGGACCCAAGGTCTAAAGCCGAAAGGGTTGTCACTTTTTCGAAGGGTCTGCCTCGCGGCCAAACGGCGAGGCAACGACGAGGCAGCAGATTCTGCCTCGCGTGCACGCAGCTCTCCTAGTTTCCGTAGTCACTACACAAATTTTGTGCGGAGTCTATGACAGTGTGATGAAAGGATGCTCTGCTCCACACTCTACCCCGGGTCCCCGGGTGGTCAGCAAGCAACGGCGAACCCAACCCCAACCCGCCCCACTCCACTCCGCCCCAGCTGTCCTCCTTCCCATCCCGCAGATTAAAAGCTCGCAGCAGCGCGCCGCTGCTGCACCTGGACAACTGCAATCGGGGACGTTCAGCTGGCCATCGGCGCGAGCGCGCGCGAAGACCGGGGGACGCGGGGAGGCAGGGGGAAAACACTATGATTTGCAAAACGCTGGCCGGCCGGGGCTGGCCGAACTGTGTCAGAGTGAAACAAATGAAGTGCGCCAATATGCCGCGCGGCCCCAGCCCTAGATTCCTTTCTATTGCCATTGCGATGCGATCGCATTTCCGAACGCGCCGCCCGCCGCGTCTGTTTCCCGTTTTTGGCGCGGGCTGCAGTCACCGCCGTTCTTGTCGTTGTGGTTGTTGCTGTTGGAGGGAGGAGTCGGGGAGGGGGGAGGGGGGGCGCCGAGCACCACCATACCATGTGCCTCCTAGAGGCATCTGAGTGGGAAACGTTGCTATAGAAGGCGGTGGCGGCGGCACAACGGACGACAAGCCCTTATCATCGCACACTGCTCTAGAGGGCGGTGCCCTTGCCCTGGTGTACACGCCCCGCGCACCAGCACGCAAAGACATTCAGGACAAAGGCCACATAAGTCTTAAACTTTACTTCTGTGTACGCCTTTCCGTACCGATAGCTAACCATACGGCGAAAGACTTTCCTTATTTTACAAAATTTACAAGATGTGGAAAACGATTTTCGAAAATAATCGCAAACATCATTAAATTGGTGCGGTATTGTTTTGTTTTGTTTTGTTGTTTTAAATTAAGTATGCTTTTGTTTTTGGCGTTTGGATCGGAAAATTCATAACTCGCGGGTCTCGGAGCCGCTGGTCTGGTGGGTCTGTGCTTCACTAAACGGCGTTATTTATTGCAAGGAGCGGGGCCGCTGCCGCCGCCGCCTCCTGGCTGCAGGCCTGCAGGCAGCTCTGTGCAGCCGCAGCCGGCCGGGCCTCGGGCCGGGCCTCGGGCTGGGTGCACGCAGGGTGGTGTCATTAGCGCCAGCGACCCGCCACGCCACGCCAGCCCACGCCAAGCCACGCCACACCAAGCAACACCACGGCACACCAAGGCACGCCATGCCATGCCATGCCATGCCATGCCATGCCATGCCACGCCACGCCAGAGCCGAGACGGTCCGTTCCCATTCCTCATCACTTACCTGGATATCCGCGATGACGATGAGAAGGAAACCCCCGGCTCTCCACCACGTCTCCTACAGGATAGTGGCTCCCCTCGGCTCCCTCCCAGAGTCGTCCACCGAGGCTGGCCCGGAGGAAGTCCCATAGGCAGCAGGTCCATGATGTTACTTGGTATGATGACAATATAATGTTCAATCATCCGGTGAATGTCACGAACTGTGAGCCAAGCCAAGTACTGTCTTTGCTGTACTCTTGACAAATTTGCTGGAATCTTTCCATGCTTGTTCTTCTCTGTGCGAGGAGGGGTTCAGAAATACGATCCCAACAGGTCCGACAACTGCAAACAGAGAGAAAGCGAATTTCATTAGACGCAACACTGCACGGTCAGCATAACGTACACTCCGTTTAGCCGAGAAAGAAGCTCAGCGGAGCGCCTATGGCGTAGGCAGCGCCGCCCAGCTTCCGTGACTTGCGGGGCGGCCTACCCGGAGGTTCGCAGGCGCTTTCCTGTTGTACACCTTCATGTAGGTAGGTAGGGTGGCCCACGTACCCCGCACAATTCTGCGTAGTTACACACTGTACCGCATGCAGGCCTGTGTGGACGCGTTGCCTTAAGGCTCCGAAGTGACAGGGCAAGCAGGCAAGCCTGTGTCCACAACCACACATCGGCACGGCTGCGTGCGCACTCTGTAAAATGCTTGCAAAGAAAAGGTTCGTATTGGAAACGATTTTCTTGACAACGAACCAACGAACTAGTTCTTCGCAAGTTCGCAAATAACTACATATTTCTTTGCGATATGACCACACCGTTTTCAAGAGCTCTGACAGCTTGCAAATAATTTCTTTGTCATTAGAACTAATTATTTTCAATTCAAAGATCGAAAATTCTTCGCAACGTTATAAATAAATAGTTTACAAGCACTTTACTGCGGTACAGTATAATTACACATTTTCCAGGGGGCGTGGGCCACCCTGTCTTTTTTATTTTATTTTATTTTTGCAAAAGAGCGCACACACGCGCGCAGGGTGAATGAGGGCCGAGGCCAGCCAAGTGTGAGCCGGCCTATAGAGGCAGGGCGGGCAGGGCCCGGAGGAGGGGCAGTTTGGCGTGCAGCGGGTGCGTGCGACCCCTCCGGCCGGGCCCACTCGCTTATCGCATCTCACCGACAATGTCATCGTTTTAGCGGACTCGCGTGCGCCGGGGCAGGGCGCGCACGCACACATTGACACACACACGCACACACATCGGCGCGCGCGCGCACACGCACAGGCACACACACGCATAGGCACACAGGCACACAGGCACACACAGGCACACGCACAGGCACACGCATGATGATATCAGCCGAGCGGCCGGACGACGTATCGCTAATTCGAAAATTGTTTCCCGCCTTATACTGCCGAGGCCTCTGCCACCGGCCCACCGCTGACAGAGCGATGGGAACACTCGCAAGGTGCAAAACGGAAACTAAAAGTGCATGCACGTAAAAAAAAAAAAAAAAGGAGGAACGCGGGAGGACACAAGAAACGCGTTTGCCAATGCAATCTGTCCGTGTGACACGAGGGTGTCAGTTGCCCGTCGCCGCATTCTCCAGAGAAGGCCCAGCCCAGCGCCAGAAGTGCAGCGGCAGAGGGCACCAACAGTCTAGCAGCTGGCCTCAGGCGGTGGCTGCGAGCGTGCGGAAGATCCCTGCCTGCGATCGGCATCCCTATGGACCCTACGGAGCAGGCGGACGGCGGCAGTGGCCCTTTACGTGCGGGTACACTGCGAACGGCAATTTCAATCAGTTTCATAGTGTAGCATATTACCTTACATACTTGCGCGACGTTTTTTTAATTTAATTTCTTTCCTGGAAAGTTATCCCGGAAAATGGCCACGTTTTCTTTCTTTGTCGTCAACGTGACAAAATATGTTCAGTGCAGTGCCAGGACACACCGCGCTGCATCGCCAACTCCGTTTCGGTACTGGAGTTGGTCTGTGTTGAGTCCACGACGTATCCCAGCCAGGTAAACTACTCTCCTCCTCTCCTACTGAACCATAATTGTTTCATTTGTTGTAATAAATAATAGTAATTACAATATCCCGGACTGGACCGCGGCACCACGTGACACCGTTACGACCACGTGGTCCACGTGGTCAGCGGCACTGTTGCCATGACAACCGCAGCGACTCTGCACGTGACGGCGTGGCCAGGACGGACGTCCAAAAAGAATCTCCCCCCACAGCATCCTCTGCTCACCACCGGCCCCAAGTTGTAACTGTTTGAGTATTGAAGTGGACAGTACACGGACACGGAGGGAGCCGAGTAAACATGTGTCTTCACCTCTTTCTGTGTAGCTTTAAAAAAAAAAAAAACAAAAAAAAAAAACGCGTCAAATGTGTCATTGCAACAATCCAAACTCTCGCCATCGCAATAAAAAAAGGTGGTCACAAAGATTACCTATGCAAATATTTACCCAATCCCCGGGAGGTGCAACCTCTGCAGTGCAAAGCAGAAGCCGCGCCCCGCGCCCCTCGTCCCGTTCCGCCTGCCACAGGGTAACGTAGCCTCGCCGGAATAGCCGCAGAAAGGTGGGAAACGCGAGCGAAGCTGCAGCGGCTGCTGCTGCTGCAGCAGAAGGGAGCGGCGGGTCTTGGTCCTGGATGTGTCTCCCCTTCCCGGAGGCGCGGCGGAGAAAAATGGTGAGAAACACGGGCGGCCTTGGTGACGGCGTTAGCGCAACGAGGCGCGACCAGAGGCCGTATCGACTGGTCCCTCTGACTGGTCCTGCCGGCCAATGAGTCATTTGTCTGCCGCACACGGCTCCGCGGCCATCGCCCCCCGGCGGGGCCCCCGGCATCAAGGGGCGGGCGCACCTTTTTAGGCCTAGATTCGCCCCGCCCCGCCCCGCCCCGCCCCGCCCCATGAGACGCTGCTACTGCTTCTTCGGTAATACCTCAGTTGGCTGAGCACGGGGTAAAAAGCAAAGCGCCGCCTGGCGGCAAAAGTCGGGAGTCACTCCGATAATGAGTGGAACTGGTCGCAGAGGTTCATCGCCAGTTCACTCCTCTCGACCGCAGGGGTCGGACGCAAACTGCTCCACAGACCGCACGCTTCTTTTATAGTTGTTGCACTTCCAGGGATGCATGTTCCCCGGGGGGAAATGTGTTCGTAAGTTGACCACCACAGGGGTAAATTAAGCGACCTCATCACGCACAAAACAAAGATCTCCACGACTAAAAATTAATTAAAAGACTGACAAGAGGTAGCGTAGAATACGTGGGCCATGCCATCTCTTTTTTACGGTTACTATTTTTTTTAGTAATAACTTCGTTTTTGGCACCCTCTCGAGGCTCCTGAGTTTCTTAGAATATGTTAAAATGCCAAGGTATTTAAAATTTTCTAATCCAAGCGTGAAGTACGTAAGTACGAAAGATTTGGCATTTTGCTTCGTAAGGTGTTTTCTGTATGTCCCTAACTTTACTTTTCCAGTGAAGTGATCCCTTCGTAAGTCGTCCTCTTTTCTAAACGTACACCTGCTTCCAAGAGAAGAGCAGAGGAGGCTTGTGCCGAGGCCTCGGCCCCTTTGACAGGAACGACAATAAAAGACTCCCTGTGCATGCGAACGAGTGCAACAACGGCCTGACCCGACTCACACGGGTTTTATCTGAGGCCATATCGTGAGCTGGATGAGACACAGCGCAGAGGGCCAATTCTCTCTCACTCACTCACAGAGGTCTCCCCCCGCAGCCACAGCGGGACTGTGTCTTACTCTCTCGCTCTTTTGCACAGAAAGGTTGGTGGCACCATACGCGTGTGAGCGACTCTGCACTGCAGCAGGCTCGGATTATTGAGCAAATAACTGTCATTAGGAGACACGTACGATGCCTTTTAGCGGGTCGGGCGGACGGCGCGGCGACGGGAGGAACGGCGTGCGAAGTGTGCAAGTGTGCCCCGCGCCCACACGGAAAGCACTACTTTCCCCGCTGCTTGTTCTGACATGAATTTTAGTTTGTTAAAAATAATTTTTAAGGTCTACGAAGGAGTGACTCGTCGAGACGGCCTGAAATTTCGTTTACTGTTTGGGCGCAGAGTCGTACAAGGGAAGGGATAGCCCAGAAAACACGTCCGTTTTTCTCAGATCCATTCAGTAAATTACAGAGCTCGGCGCCTGCGGGATCCAGGGTAGGCCACACCGCAGAACACGTGCGCTTTGAATGCAAGATGTTGCCTACCTATCAGGTGCTATGAGCTTGCACACGTACAACTTGAGAATTATGTAATGGCTTAATGAAGGACGTACTTTCTAGATGATTCCTAAAAGATCATCGGTTTTCGAGGGTCCTCATTGTGTCTTAGACTACCCTGTAAATATAAGGTTACCCAGAAGCTGTACGACTCAATTTCCACGACCCAGAAGAACCTGAGCGACTTAAGACTTGGGTCACACGGCTGCTTGGCAACTTGGTGTTGACACAAGACATGAGGTGTCCGCAACAACAAGACACCGCACCTTGATTGTTCCTGAAGCACTACCTCGAGCAGGACAGGGCTTTCACGACAGTATAAGGCGACAGAAGGTGTCCAGGACTGTCCAGCAACTGTGCGACTTAAGTCCGCTTAAGTCGCATAGGTTCTGGGCTCATGCAACTGCAACTTAGGTCGCACATTTGCTGGACACCCTCAATTTACAATGTAATCGAAACCGTAAACCGTAAAACAAAATGTTTACTGAGTGTTGGGCGTCGCAATGCAATTCCGAAAGGGAACGAAAAATGAAAATTACGGGAAACATTCAATCGGAATCTCACTGTTATATCTTTTCATGGTGCTCCTCTCCTAACCCCCTCCCCGCAGCCTAAGATGAGACGCGCCTCGCCCCTCTGCCCTCCCCTGTGTGCGGGGCCTGCGGTCCCAGCTGAGGTGGGGTCGAGGGGTGCCCAACTCGAAAAGTCAGTGTACACCAGATTACCAAACAGTAAAGATTACCTAGGATTACCTGTGATTACCGAGGATTACCTGGGATTACCAATGATTACCGACGATTACCAGTGATTACCAAAGATTACCGGTGATTACCAAAGATTACCGGTGATTACCAAAGATTAC
>NW_026267141.1:1688407-1689056 GCF_000697945.3 Frankliniella occidentalis | reverse complement strand
GAATCAGCTGCTGTGACACCTGTTGCTGCCGAGACCGCTACGACAAGCTGTTCCCAGTTGTTGGGCACAACGACACCCATGGCAAAGAGGGAAGGGGGAGGGGGCACGCACGGTAAAAAGAACACTGACAAACTAAGTGTTCAACTGCTCAACACTTCTAAGTGTGCAATCGCAAGTTAAATACTTGCAAGTGTGCAACTGAAAGTTGACTACTTGCAAATGTGCAACTCGATAGGCGTGCACTTGCAAGTGTGCAACTTCTCGGTTGAGCACTTCCAACACAGTAAGCGTCCAATCTAAGGAAGTGTGCAACCGAGGAGTTGCACACTTGCAAGTGCACATCTACCGAGTTTAACCCTTGCAAGTGTGTGACTAGGGAGTTGCACACTTGCAAGTATTCAACTTGCAGTTGCACACTTACAAGTGTTGAGCAGTTGAACACTTAGTTTATCAGTGAACATCTTGGAATTCAAGTAGGTTCCTTGAAAACTGTCTTGAAAACCAAGTAGATCGCTTGAAATACAAGATGTCATTTTTACCGTGCGGGCGCGACACGTATGAAGCCAGAGAACCCGTTCAAATTCACGCCAATTTTAAATAATACTACTTGGGACCCATAAACACACTCATTGGTTACATTCAAATGATT
>NW_026267141.1:1681646-1684688 GCF_000697945.3 Frankliniella occidentalis | reverse complement strand
ATTGCAGACATGTTATCAAGACAGTGTATTGAAACTCCTGTTCAGGATGATCCTGAAATGGTAGAAATTGTTCATGAAGTAACTAAATATGTGCCTATTTCAGATGCTATTAAACAGGATATTATGACTGAGACTGAAAAGGACATTGGTCTAAAAGCTGTTAAGAATTATTATAACCAAGGTTGGCCTAATTCTAGAGAAACAGCTTTACCTGAGGCTAGGCCATACTGGCAACTCAGAAATGATTTATTTGTGGAAAATGGTATGGTTATTCTGGAAGATAGAATTGTTATACCTCCATCACTGAGATCAAAGGTACTTAATAAGTTACATACAGCACATTTGGGAATTGATAAAACTAAAGCTAGAGCGAGGCAGGCAGTTTATTGGCCTGGTCTCTCTAATGATATTGTAACTTTACTTGAGACATGTCGAATTTGTGAAAGACATGGTTCAAAAAATTTTAAAGAGCCTTTGATACCACATGAAGTACCTGAACTCAGATTTCAGAAAGTAAGTGCAGACATACTTGATATTGGTGGTAATAATTATCTTGCAGTTGAAGATAATTTATCTAAATGGTTAGAGATCAAAAAATTGTCTAGTAAAACCAGTGGAGCTGTAATCGGTGCACTCAAATCCATATTTTATACGCATGGTATTCCAGAAATTATCTATGGAGATAATAACCCTCTTGATTCCTTTGCTTGCAATGAATTTGCTAAAAATATTGGGAGCAAAATTGTAACAAGCTCTCCTGAATATCCAAGAAGTAATGGATTAGCAGAAAAAGGTGTTAACATTGCTAAAAAATTGTTGATCAAAAGCAAAGAAAGTGGAACTAATTATTTAGATGCACTGAGAGAATATAACAACACACCATTATCTGGAATGGATGTGTCTCCTGCTCAAATATTAATGAGTAGAATGTGTCGTACCTTGGTTCCTGTACTTAAAGAAAAATTAAAACCAAAAGTTGTAAATGTTAAACCAGTGTTAGAAAGGATCCAAGAAAGAGTAAAAATACAGCATGACAGGCATGCTCGCAGGCGTCCTGTTTATTTTAATCCTGGTGACAATGTGGTAGTCCGGAGAGGTAAAATTTGGCAAAAGGGTGTTGTTGAAAGAAAACATGGAGCTGCTAGATCTTATTATGTAAAACCCCTTCATGGACGTACCATCAGAAGAAACACTTTTGATCTTAAAAAGTCCAAAACAAAGGCTGATAACTTAGACAAAGGTTTTATTGAACCATATGAAATTGATGGTTATTTAGTGTCTAGTGATACTCAAGTAAATATTGTACCAAATGTTGTGCCAAATAATGTGCCAAATGTTCCTACTGTGCCAAAATTAAGAGAACCAGTTGTGGTTTTAGAAAGACTATCCCTAAAACGCACTGGAGACCAAATACTTAATACTCAGAGTAAGCATGGTAGAATTGTAAAGCCTAATCCAAAGTATTGTAATCCAAATATGATTACTTATTAAGATACTGTGGGTCGTTCTTAAAATATGTTATATTTTACTGGAAGGGGAAGGTGTTCTAGTTGGTACTGCTGCAGAACGATACATCGAGTTTAAATGTTACGTGTTGGTAACACTGCAGAGTTCCGCCCTTGACCCTGGTCTGTTAGGCCCCGGGTGAATACCGGTTCCGCTAATTAATGACCCCTGGCCTTTGACTGTATCCTGTGTTGTGTACTCACTTAATAAACTATAGTGAAATAGTGCCAGAGTCTTTATCCTCACGCATTATCCGCCTTTATCACACGATAACCAGAATAGAACAGTTTTTTGATTTTCTTTTGCTCATGCTGCACCGCATTCACATGCGGGAGGGTTGCGTACCCGCTAGGCGCCGTAAGGCGCTACGGTGAGCGACGATAGGCAAGCCCGCCCGGCCCGCATAGCATAGCTTAAGCAAAATCATGTCCGGGGTCTCACCCTGTCTGATCGCGGTGCTCACAGTCTACCCTTACCCTTCCAGAGCGCGATGGACCTCCTCCCGGACGACGTGCTGGCGCAGGTCCTGTCCCTCGTGAGACTGCGGGACCTCTTCGACCTGCGGCTCGTCTGCAAGAGGTTCGCGGCCCTCGCTCTCCACCCAGACGTCTGGCGGGGCAGAGACATCGGTGACCTCACCAAACGCGACCGCAGGGCCACGCTCTGCCGCGCCGTGCGCCTGGCGCCGTGCGTGTTCAACATGACGGTAATCTTTCCGCCTGAATTCTCCAAGTGCTCCCACACCTTCACGACGGCGTGTGCCGCTAGAAAATTGACTATCTGCGTAAGAGGCGACAAAGGTGCCATGCGTGCTGCTGCTCTTATCAGGCACCATAGAGACCTCGGCCGATTGAGGAAACTTCATATGATTTTTAATTATGACTTGGGAAGGGCCGCTAAGGCCGTGTCGAAAGAGCACGCCATTGTTTTGTTTGACACCTTGCTTTCAACGCCAGATTTGGATTACCTCTTTGTCAGAGGGATTGACAAGGGAATTGATGACAAAATCGTGCCCACCGAGTTCAGCCCCGCTATTCTGCACAGCGCTGTCAATGCGTCTCTGACGCACGTCATCTTTTGCCTCACCCCGGCGTTGGAGTGCGTCTTCAACTTCATACTGGACAGACACGCAGCCACTCTCAAGACGGTTGATTTAGAAGCAGATTCTATCCCCACCTCATCCACACTGCTGCTGGCCAAGATACCCCACCTCACCACACTGCTGTGCCCAATGGTGCCCGGGATCGATGCCTTGGTGTCCTTAAAGTCCTTAAAGACAATCACCATCTTTTATCCCGACGACGACGACGACGAGGACGATGCTGCCAAGGCGGCCACCGCCACGCTCCTGCGCCACGCCCACCAACTTCAGATAGTCAACCTATACATTACTTTCCCGTTCTCCACGGCCACCGAGCTCGTCACGGCGCTGGCCTCCTCCGGCCGGTCGTGTGTCGAGACCTTGACCCTTCGCATCGAGGGTGGGTCCACCCCCCAGCTGATGCGGGAGCTGCTCAGCGCGCTCTCCTCGCTGCC
>NW_026267141.1:1670887-1681596 GCF_000697945.3 Frankliniella occidentalis | reverse complement strand
TACCGACGATTACCAGTGATTACCAAGTCTGTGTACACCTGATTACCGCAGTTGGGCACCCCTCGGGTGGGGTGTAATTCTTTTCAAATACCCCCCCCCTCCTTAAACCATCCTCGGCCTCGTGTGTTTATCTACTTTTTATTTAACGCTCGCAGTGCAGGGATCGGCTGCTTTATTGCCTCTCTGAGCTTATCCGCGTGCTCTGGCCTTGCGGATCGGTTCCGGGACCCAAAGTATTACTATACTGTAGTGTCTGTGACCCAAATGTGTGCCACACATGACCAGCGCACTTCGCAGCTGGCTCGCCGGCCGACTGCTCGGGCTGGCCGCTCGCCACAAGGCGCCAGATGCGGGGTCGTGGAGGGGGGAGGGGTAATGATTCAGAAGGGCTAATAAGTATTAATAAGGGTGTCACCCAGGCGCGGTTTAAGGGGGGGGGTCGTCTCTAGTGACAATTTATGCCACAAAACCCCTGTAAGAAGGCAACCCACGGTGCACCCCCCACCGCACCCCCCGTCAGCCGGACCTGGTAGATATTTTGACTAAAATATCTTATTTTTAAACAGGGGCACGCAGGTCCAAACCTCAAACCTCCCTCTAAACGCCCTCTACAAACGGGGGCCCGCCCCTCACTCTCGTGGGTTCCGAGGAGTACTTCCGTCCCTCCTCGCTCTTGCTGCTTCCGAGAGCCGTGGCCGGGAGGCCGGCAGGGTCTTTAGCATCTGGGCCGGCGCGGCTCTGTCCAGGGCGGCCGGCGCGGCGCTCGTCTCGAGTACCGCACTAGGCTCGGGGCATTGTTCCTGGCGCCCCGCGGCCCCGCGGCGCCGCGGGCACGTGCATTTGCACGTTGTACGTGCCAACAGCCGTGCACGTGCAAAGTGGAACGCTCCGCCCGGACGGACGGCGGCGGAGGGTTGACTTAGTTTTTAAGTCACCGTTACGCAAATTGCAGAGCTCAGCGCTGGCTGCCACTCGCACCGGGCCGGGAGCAAGGGCGGCAGGATGCACCGCACCGGGCGCAACAGGGCCCGAGCAGCCCGCACCGCCCCGGGCTACAGGAGGGCCGAGGAAAGGCGTCCTCCTGCAACGCACAGCGGCCCTGCGCCGGGCCTGTAGAAAGGGCGCGCGAGGACACGGTGCTGTTCGAATGGGTGCTATCTCAGCTGCGTCCAGATACCTTGGTGTCTGTCTGGGGTGCCGTCCGCGGTAGCAGAACTGCATCAAGACTGCAATATATTTCCCAGCTAAATTGCGAATTTTCGGCGTATTAGAAGCCTTAGGCCCTTTATGCGCACTGTAGGCGCATTTTGAATTGGACATAAAATGCAGTCATGATGCAGTTTTGCTGATTTTGCTACCAGGGTTGGGTGCTTGCGTCTGCGACAATGAGAAAAAGAAAAATCGAGATTTGGACCAATCACCGCCATCATAGCGCACTATTTGTGCATACTGGCAGACGCAGACACCGAAGTCCCCAAGGCCCAAGGCACCCAAGGCACCCAAGACACCCAAGACACCCACTTATCTGGACGCAGAGCTCCCCTCTCACTCGCACCGACCGCTCGACCACCGTCCGCGCTTGCAGACCGCGACCGATCGGTGGGGGCGGACACAGTCTCGGCTCTCAGCCTACAGCTTCCATTCCGACCTCAACGAGTGCATCTCACACCTCGCCACACCTGGCGATTGCCCTAAATCAGGGGGCACGGATAACGACACCACTCAATGCGAGAGAGACAGAGACTCCAGAGACTGGTTGACCCACGAGAGTGAGAGAGCGCGAATGACAACAAAAGTGGCCCCCGAGCCGTCTAGGCGGGACCCCCAACCATTGCTGCTTGACATTACAAAAATTATCCGATATGCTTTGTCCAAGAAGCCGGTTACTCGAAAACAGCATAGCAGCATAGACTAGCCAAGGACTAACCCTATCACACCTCATGTCCCGCCCCTTCTCCATCAAAAATTAAAAATTAATATCGAAATATTTGTTGACATTGAATAATGCAAAATTAACTGTTCCTGAGGAAGGACAAAACGCTCGAGGAAAAAAAATAACGCATGACTTACCAGTTAGCCGCGGCCATATGTTCGTTCTGTTCACGTCCATAACGTACGTAAGTTCGGAGACAGACGGACTTGGACTTGCTGCATCGGATGAGAATCGGATACAGAATCGAAAAGTGTCATACTGCGTCCTGCATGTCAGTTTTAAGGGTATGAAAAGAAAAGACTGCGCTCCGACACAGAACGCAATTTTAGCATTTGATTGTATTCCAATGGGGGTTAAAATTCAGTTCTTTTTAAAACTCTCACTTTTTCAAGTTTAATGTGCACATTGAGTCTTCAGGAAAAGAATCAGGATACTGTCATCTGCCATGAAACTGTTGCTACTTCTCAACTGACCCTGAATTTGTCATCATAGGCTGTCTGCTGTGAAAACTCTTTTTAATGTCATAACAGAAAAAGTGGAAAAATGATTTGGGAACTTCTGAAAGACTTCAGATAATATCAGAATTTTATTAACTTAAGCTTAAGTGAATCCGCTTTGGTTGGATCTTACATAAAGTAAGTAGTTAATTCCTGTTGTTGTTTTTCTTAATCATCTTATACATGCCCTAACCTAACAGTTTGACATCCATTTGTTTTGATTTTTTCACGACACCATTTTTACCTTTCTATTATGTTTTTATGGCACTTTTCTCCTGATTTCTCTTTGTTAACAGAGTTTTAGTCATGGTGGAAAACTTTCCATCGAAACACAGCTCAATTGTTCTTTCAACATGGTACATCTGTACATCCTTTGTTTCAGATAATTCATGTCTCAACATCATGGACCTTGTTTTGATGTTTTTATGCATGCTTATTGGAGCAGTTGCAGTTCTTGCAGCAGAATGGTACCTTTTTCAAAAATTTCTGCTCAGCCAACCTGAAGTAGGACCTCCAAAACAGCCATTTGGCATTTCTACTCCGTTTTGTTTGCCCAAGGTGTGTACTAGACATAAAATTATAAGCTCTTCTAGTGCAATATCTTCACTGTTTTCTAAAGTTGTAAGTATATTTTGCAGCATATTTTGGATGCTCTGAGAAATCGTAACCTGTCAAAGCAGGAGTCATGCCTTGGTGTCAGCCTACTTCTTCAATTTTTGTTCCAAGAAATGCGACATACAGATAAAGTTCGAAAATGGTTTCACCGCAAACTCTCTCTTGAGTTTGAAGAATTACTTACCCGCACCACAACTGGGAAATTGTTTGATTCCATAGCTGTATGTAATTTTGCCTACAATCCTCATTCATTGATATTAATTCACTTTTAACTACGTGCTTATTGTCTATCTTTTTAGGTTCGCGACTTGCATTTAGGCTCACATTTCCCAACAATCAGAAATGTTGAAGTACGCCAAGTGGCCCAGGATCCCATTCATCACCGGATTGACACTTTGGAATTATGCTTAGACATACATTACAGTGGATCCTTCCAACTATCTTTAGATGCAAATCTTGTTTTGGGTCGTGCTGCATATTTGTCAGTTACAGGTCAGTAAATCTGTAAATCTGTTTTTTAATTTTTTGAATCAAGAATTCCCTCAAAACTTAACCTGAATTTCTATGCTATCAGTTCATGAGCTAGTGGGTATGGCTCGCCTGCAGTTCACTCGACACCCTTATACCCACTGGTCGTTCAGTTTTTACTCAGAACCAGTTCTTCAGCTGGAGGTTGAAAGTCAATTTCAGGGTCGCCCGCTTCCTCAAATCACCAACATAATTGCTAATCAGGCTAGTGGAAATAGTACCAGTCTACTTGAACTGTTTTACAATTTACATTATCCATTATCATTTTCCTTATTTTGGTTCTATAGATACGAAAATCTCTGAAAAGGAAGCATACATTGCCCAACTACAAACTGCGCTACAAACCATTTTTTGCAAAATCAGAACCAAATGATGAAGAGGCTGAATGGGGTCAACACTCAATACAATCTGGCTGTCTTGAGGTTACTATTGTTGAGGTTACAAGACTGGCAGCTACTATAGGCAATGGAAGTGAAAACATTTACTGCTCACTAGCAGTTGGTTAGTTTTGATCCCAAAAAAATATTTTAACTTGAATGCAATCCTTTTTGTTTCTCATTCTAATGGCTCATTGTTGGTTTTCAGATCGTACTGCATGGGTGGAGATGGTTCATTCTGATACAGCCACGTATATGACCCTGGATGTTAGTATAGTTAAATCACCACAACAACAGTTAGGCATTGTTTTCAGACAAGAGTTTGTTGCAGACCGTTATCAGGTTTGTGTCCAATACTCATACATTACTTACCGTTAAATGTCATTAATCTAAAATCAGAACATTATATCTCCTTTTCCCTAACGTTCCTTTCAGGCTTGTGTCATAGTTGATACTGTTCTACCTGGTTCACCTGCCAGCAATTCTGATGTGCAGCCTGGTGATCTTCTGATAGCAGTTGAAGGAAAGAAAATATCAACAATAGCACAGGCTGCCAAGTGTATGAAAGGAGCTGGGGATAAATACACGCTGAGACTTGAGAGAAGGGTTGCATTTAACAGCTCAGCTTCAAATTCAGTAATTATCTTTCACAAATAAGTTTTCCAAAGCAGATTGTTTTATAATTATAGTTGATGTGCTTACGTTCTTTCTTTTTATGCTTTTTTAGGCTTCTGAGACTGAATCAACCGCGATAAGATCTAATGTGACAGTGTCTGTCACAAGTGACTCCCCTACGTTAGGACAATCAGAATTACGGAAAAGAAGGGTCTCTGTGGAGCAGAGTGATGGTATTGATAGTGACAGCAGCACTTCCAGTCCTCCGAATTCTGCCCAAAGTGAGCATAAATGAAACCAAAAATGTATCAAAGTGTGTTCTTGAATGTAGTATTGGGGTCTAAACATTTTGTCCATTCTAGGCTCTCCTGCTAAGAAACCTTCTTCTATATTTCCCGGTCCTAGTACCTCTTCATCTACTCCAGGCTCTACTCCTGGTTCTGCAGGAGGTTCAATTTCTCCAAGCCCAGATCATCGCAGCAAACAACAGCAGTCTCAAAGTGACCAGAATAATTTACAGATTCTCAATACAAAAGAGATAATTCTTGATCAGGTGTGACATTCCTTTAATATCAATAATCCATAATTTCCTTCCTAAAATACAGAAATGATTTTTTTTAAATCCATGTGTTAATGCATTTATTTCTACAGGTTATTGATTTCAATGAAACTCTCAAATTTGTGGTGGGGCCCCAGCATCGCTACCTTAATGTCAGTGTTTGGAGCGCCAGATCTGGTCCTGGTGGTCGTGATCAGTTGTTGGGTCATGTGAGTGTGTTGCTAGCTGCTGTTGCTAACCATTGCAGCCGCTCTCGACTTGGACACTTCGTAAGCTCATATTCCTTTCTACCACCAGACCCTCATCTTGCAAACAGGTAACAATTCCAATGAAGGATCCTACACTTTGATTGTCTTTTTGAGAAGTCCTGTATTGCAGTATATTCATTTTAGAATTTAACTCTTTGCAGCCAAAGTCATAAGCTCTCTAATCATTCAGGCTTTGAGCCATGCCTTTGCTATGGAGATGTGCTACTTTCATTTGTGTACCTAACACCCAGTGGGTCTCCATCTCCACCACCTGCTCCTTCAGGCAGTCCAGCTCACCAATCACCTGAAGCTGCCATGAGCTCAGTGAGGATGGATATCATGCAAGATTCATCAGTTTTTAAAAGTCATGATTTTATTCGTACCCAGTTTCATCGTGCCATTCAATGTGGATTTTGTTTTAAGAAGGTATGAGCAAGGCTACTTGTAACAACTGGAAACCTTCTCTCAATTGTTAATTTAATTACTGACCTCTATTTTTATCTATCTATTTCTTTGCATTATTAAGATATGGTTGAAAGATGCTGTTCAGTGTCGAGTCTGTGGGATGTCATGCCACAAAAAATGTGTCAACAAGTGTCTTGTCAGTTCCTCGTGTGGAAGCACCAATGGCAAATCCACTGGTAGCAACACAACATTATCCTCAGGAAAGGGCCACAGGCACTCCTTAGGAGATGCTGATGTGACAGGGGCATTTATTGAACAGAGAGGATCTTCTCAAGGACCCAGCCCTGAAGGTGAAGGTGGAGACCAGCCAAGGCGAGCAAGTATACAACCAGAAATTGTCATGACGTCTGCTGAAGAAGTGGCCAGCGTACCAACTCAGGTTGGAATACTATACTTTTTAATTAAGTGGGATGTTATGATCTTAAGAGTTAATTTTTCTCTAAATTTTTTTGCTTTATACAATTATTTTCTTTGTTCAGGGTCCGAGTCACCGGAAACGTATAACTAATCTCTTGGCTTCTATGGCAACTCAAGCTCGTGGTCTGAAGAGGGTTGGATCGGCTCATAATCTGGCACCTCCTGGTTCAGATGGTTCCCAAGGTGGTAACAACCTTTCTCGTAGCCTACCACCATCTCCTCAGCACTCGCCTGCACCGTCACGCAAGGTTGTGTCTGTCACTCATGAAGTGTTTTCTGTAAGATTTGGATTGGTTTAGTATGCTAATGATGGACTAATTTTTTGTTTCAGACCTCTTTACATGAAACAGTTTTTCAGTTTAGTGAAATGGACAGTGGTTCAGATGAGGATGCCAGTGCAGATGAGGATGTGTCTGTTGCACTGGAACAGCTCCTCCAGTTAAGGCGCCCCAGTGCTTCTGGAAGTTCCGGAGGTGCCGCCAGTGGCGCTGGAGATGACGGCTCTGAAGACCTAATGGCTGTTGCCAAGGCCACTGGTAAAGAATTGTACTCTGGTCTACCCCCATTGCAGCGGATAGAGCGCATTAACAAAATGGTCAGATTTGTAACTTCTTATCCTTCCGAGGACACACCTCTAGTAGTGTTAGTGTGTTTGTTGTAATAATTTGTGTGCTTATCTCTAAGCAGATATCAAAACTTAAAATATCTATGGATAGTGAGTCCAGTCTAAGAATGCAGTTGGCACGTAAAGAAGTTGACTGTCAAGACTCCACTGAAAAAGCAAGACTTGCCTTTCTTATTGGAAAATGCGACGAAAAAGTACAAGCTTTGGCAATATTAATGCTGCACTTTTGTGCAGGCCTTCAGCACACACAAGATCAAGAGGAACAATTACAGGTAACTTTTAAAATATTCTAAAAAATTAAAAAGACAGTTTCTTTGATGCCATGTGGTATGTCTCTTTTGTTTTGGTAGTGTTAGAGTAACAAACAGTATACTGTTTGCAAACAAGAATTTCATTATACATTACAACTATTACCGTTTTTTTCCCACTCAAAGTAGATTTTTATGATTGAATTTTGGGAACACATTTTGTTTACAAGGTAGAGGGTATTTATATTTTCAGAATTCTCCCCTACGTCCATGGAAGTGGAATTTTCATCTGAAGAAACGACGAGTGTCCTTACGCAAACAGCTGTTGTAATGTGGCTTTGCTGCTGCCATCTTTTTTAATGGGTTGGTGGAATAAGTGTGTCATGTAGAAGTATTTCTCGATCCCTTTCCAGACCACTGTGTGTGTCCATTGTTGCTTTTTGAGATGAGAACCATATCTTTTTGCATGATATTCAAAGTGAAGTTTTAAAATTCTGAAGTATGTAAATTAAAACTCTTCTATTAGCTATCTCAATGACCACAGGTTCAATCGCAGGTTGTCCCGCAAACTATATCTTGGTTGCCCTGCATAGTTCTCCAGCTTTGAATGTACCTCAAGTTTAGAGTGTTTGTGCTACCCACAGTTCGCACACTCCCTGCCGACAGCTGTGAACTATCCTTCCCACCTTCGACACAAAATTACCCTCACCTGTACCAGTTTACTTTTTATTTGCAAGCCTCTTCCAACATGTACTGAATTTGACAGGCTTCATACTTTTGGTACTGTTTATCTACCTCATCGATATCATTATAAACTCATTACTCTTTATTTACGTTTGTTTCAGAGAAAAGGTGGGGACTAAACTGAGTTGCGCCTTTGTGGACGTGCTGTGTGATGCAGAAGATGAAAGGTTAATGTTTTGTGCAATTCAATGTTCTCATAAAACTCTTTCAGAAGCTATTTGTTATATGATAATATTCCTTAATATTCTTGGAGGACAAACATGTTCTTTTATGGGTATTTTGTAATACAATTTTAGTATTTTCAACCCATGCTCTGGACTGTGCAATTAGACTTTTGATCGATTGATTTGTGATAATTCCAGTTCCAATATAAAATGTGTTTGTAATGCTTCAAATGCTTGAAAATTCTATTATCTTTTAGAAGTTCTCAGCTAGTCTTTGGTTTGCCCTAGGTATGCATCATGTCAATATGGATTTATCCTACTTTATTTTTGGCTCATTACTCCTGGCAAATGAGAAAGCGAACCCCAAACTCACTAAATGTATTATTGTCTTTAAATGTAACTCATCAGTAAACCTCTTCCTTGTCTTTTGAAAATGTCAATTAACTTGTATACCATTCAAGTAAACCTTGACTAGAAAAATTATTGGAACTTTAAGTATTGAACCCTCCTAGTATATTGTAAATAAGTTGTGCTTGCCAATTGAAATTGTTGTGCCATTTTTATTTTTTGGCATCACTTTGCACCAAAAATGATTCACCTAGAATAGCCTACATGGTTACATTTATTTCTAATAGTGTCAAACTAATGTTTCATTGATTGATGTGGAAGTAGGTACATTTAAGACTAGCTAAGCTCTCTGTTTCTTGACTAACCACCTGTAATGGTCTTTTCTTTGCCTGGAAGACTTGCCAATTCATTCTAGGTAGTGAAAGATTTCACCTGTTTTAAGCAGTATTGCTAATCTGTATTTTGCTAGGTGTTCATCATTGACCTTGATTGTTTGTTCAAATAGGTGTAGACCTTTTTGCCAAGGCTGTTTGTATTATTGTTGCTGTTCCAGGTATTATCTTTCTTAGATCAGTATTAGAGATGATTACATTCCTGACTTGAATTAGTTCAAGCTGATGCTTCAATTGTTGATTTTAGTCTGTGATTTTGAGCCTCTGCTTTTTGAACAGAGACCTGACAAGTTTTATTCCTCCTATAACCCCTGTCTTTTAGCTTGATTTTTTGTTTGTTTTGTTTTGTGTTTAGATCATTATATTTATTGATGAAAAAGTAGAAGTTGTGATGGTGTTGAAATGTTTGCCTATTTGCAGCTAAACGATTTACACACTTTAGTTTTTTGTGTTGTTTTTATTGTGTGCTATTTATGATGATAGTAGTAAAATATGTCAACTGTGATACATGTAGGCTATCCTGAAAAACTGAGTGAACATGTTAGCCTTATCTCCACTTCATATTTGCTGAAATGATTTTGTATCTATTTGTTTATTTTTGTTTAATGTTGAAGCCAGAAATTTCACGGTACTGTATTTCTGTGATATATATTTTGGAAAAACATTTCCTCAACAAATTGACATTAAATCAATCACACTTGTACTGCTGAGTTAAAAGTTTAAAAATATAATTTAATTTTTGTTTGAGGGAATAATTTTGCCGAGATATATGATGATACCTTAGTTTAATTTGTACCCTTGTACTGATTGTGATAACATTCCATGCTCCATTATATTTGTTATTGAGAAAAACCTGGCCAAATTTCCTATTAATTTAGTTCTCTTATTTGCATGCAAATATAACTTGTCTTGTAACTTCTTGTAACATTGGCTGCAGAAAACTTGGCTGCATACATCACTAGTTTGCAGGACTGTTGTTACATCATTTTTGTTTGATTCACCATGTGGATCAATCATTCCACCATTTGGTAAACAACAACGAGCCACACCACAATTTTTGGATGAAAATTCACCAACCGGGGTTCTGACACGTTTTTGGTAGCTTGTCATTTCATTTAGGTATGAAACAACTTTGCTATATTTTGGGCATGGTAATAAATTTGTAATGTTGTCAATTTTAGCAACCATTTGTTTGGTAAAAAACAGACAAGTTAGATTTTTGTAGATTTTTCACTCACCATGTATGCTAAGAAAATTCATGTGGAAGTCAATTCTCACACTGTAGACTGTGTTTTTAAATCAGTGAACACCAAAGAATGTTGTGAGTCCCGACTCAACCGCATACTATCACAAACGATTGGCTGAGAAACCCTAGTGCCTGCCATTTTGTTATTTGTTAAATTTTGCACTGCTGATGTGTCATGTGAAATTGCTAAAATATAAATACACTTGACTGAGAAAAAAAATTGCAAACATATGTTTTTATTTCTGAGATCTATGACCAGAAACACAAAAATCATCTCTAACAATCACAGTTGAAAATAAATTAGATATAAATTAGTTAATGAGAAAAGTGTTTTGGGGTGGGTCATGAGAACTTTATGGTCCATCCATGGGCTCCGAGTTCTTTGGGAACAGCTGATCGTAAGGCACGCTTCTGAACACGTCGTTCGCCAAGGCCGTTAGGTGTTCGGCAATGTTTTCGTTTATGATGGGCTTCCCTAGATCCACCACTTCTGACCACAGGCGGTTTACCATCAGCACCACCACGTCATCTGGAACATAGCCGATATGGTACTTTTAGGGCAAGGTACTATAAGTCCATCTACTTTTAGGCAAGCAGAATGCGGTCGTGTTAATAATAAAAGAACAGGCAGCCCGGACCAAAAGGTACTTCACTAAAAGAAAGCACAGTGCAACCACCCCCCTCCCCC
>NW_026267141.1:1670301-1670837 GCF_000697945.3 Frankliniella occidentalis | reverse complement strand
TTTCATTTCCTCAATTCATGAAATTCATTTATTAGCTGGACTGTTTTGGACTTAGCCATTGGAAACCCGCGTGCTTATAACAGAAAATGCGTTTAGTGGGTGGACCGCCCGATGCCGACCTCTACTGCTCTGCCGACGTAGCCGCTGACACATTGCCTGCAAACAGGAGATCCGCGTGAGATGTTTTGCTCCTCGAGCAGCAGCTGGAGGGCTATCACGGAGCAGGTTGCTTCTGCTCGGTTCTGCTCCCTCCCGGTCGGGTTGCGAACCACCCCGCTTGGGTTCCGAATGCTCCCGGTTGCTACGGTCGGGCTCGGTTTGCTTCCGCTCGGGCTCGCCTCTCTCCATAAGATTAGCATGGGAGGGGGGCGAGCCGAGCGGAAGCAAACCGGGCCCGACCGGAGCAACCGGGAGCGTTCGGAACCCAAGCTGAGTAGTTCGCAACCCGACCGGGGGGGAGCAGAACAGAGGCAGAAGCAACCTGCTCCGTGATAGCCCTCCTGTGCAGCGGTGCGTGCATCGCGATCGACCCCCCC
>NW_026267141.1:1664066-1665855 GCF_000697945.3 Frankliniella occidentalis | reverse complement strand
TTTGATAGAACACTGCACTGAATTTTCGTGGGCTTAATTTTCTAGAATTTTTTTGTGCTTGTTAATAAATTATAGTAACCTCTGTAAGTCCTGCTCTTTTGGATTGGCTTTTCAAAGCAATTACGCATACTCTTTTAAGTAGTCTTAGTGGTCTTAGTAAAAATGTTTATATAAACTTGTATCTCATGTGATGTTTTAGTTGACATTCGTTGACAGTAAAAGTTGCCATACCAATCATTTATATATCACTGAGTCCCGGATCAATTACAATAAGCATGACCGCAATGCCCTCGACCACATGTCCGCGCGTGTGACCGTGTGACCCAACGTGTTAAACTTGGACACGTTTTGCGATCCTATCCGTCTCAAAAGTTCTGAGCGCATTGACATGTCACAACTTTTATAGGGCGCTGGCGACAGTGACTGCTCACCGTACAAGGTTAGTGAGTGTAATACCAGCTACGCTGCTGATATTCTCATTCATTACTCGGCCCCTAACGCGAGCTATAGCCTCGCTGAAAGCTATCTCGCGGATTGTTTGAAAGCAGCGGGCGACGCGCAGCGAGCCAACAGAGCTCAGTCGTCGTGCAGCCACGGTCAAATATAGTTGGTTTGTCCGCGCGTGCTAGCTGCGCCGTTCACGCTACGCTAGCGCTAGACCTTACAGTAAGTTGTAGTGGTTGTACTACAGGTGCCCTCAGGATGAACGTTCCCCGAGACGATGCTCATGCTAACGCCTGAGACACGCTTGGTAAGGCCAGATAGGCCAACCCGCCAAGCAGCTGTGTGGAGCCGGCGGCCCGCCCTGAGCACCGCCCAAGTGAATTCACTCCTAAGAGGCTCGGACAAGGGAACGTTTGAGGCAAAACGTTCGATGAAAACGTTCTTACGCGTCAGCTCAGCGATCGTTCATTGTGTGGGCCCCTTTACTCTGCATCTCCTTTCCTCAGCCTATCTGACGTTTCAAATTGAGTCTCTAGGACTGGGTAATAGAAGATGAGGGTGTTGGATTGTTGGATGTTCCTCGCGATATTCAGAGCCTTATTTTCCAGATCACCGTCGCTGTGTCTCGTGGCGACCCTCTGCCGAGCTGCGCGTCGGCGTGCTGGGACCTGTTGGTGCTGCTCCTGGCCACCCTGGCGGCCTGCCCTCGGGTCTACCCTCCTACCCCCCCTCACCCTCCCGAGTGACCCGCTGACCCCGACGCGGACACCCTTCCTTTAGGTGAGTCCCTCTCCTCATGTCAGTCCGCTCGACTTTTGTGCCTGTGCTGCCCACCTCATGGTCTGCCGCCCCTGTCCGTCCGTGTCGTGAGCGTCTGTCTCGCCGCCGACGCCCTCCTCGGCCACTTCGTTGAGAGTATTCCCCGGTGGCGTGGTGGCGGTCCCGGGTGGTCGCGAGTGGCGTGCGGTGTGCGGCCGGTGCGGCCGCCGGAGGGCCCATTGTTGAGCCGCAGTAAGCGTGCGTAGGCCAGCCCCCCCTCCCCGGTCCTGGCAGGCGCGACAAAACCCCTGTATGTAGGCAAACGGTGCATTGCCTTCCGTGGTTCGGTACACCGCGACAATGCGGGAGCAGCCTCGGGCCCTCCCCTGCCTAGAGAGACTTGCCCTGCCCGTCCACCAGTCCCAGGAGAATCCGACAGTGGCAGGTGCGAGTGAGATGCTCGGGATGGGCATAGCCCCGTCTCCACTCGTACAAGCTGCTTTTCGTACGCTCCCGGGACTGGTGGACGTGGGTGGACCGCCCGATGCCGACCTCTACTGCTCTGCCGACGTAGCCGCTGACACAT
>NW_026267141.1:1662477-1664016 GCF_000697945.3 Frankliniella occidentalis | reverse complement strand
AGATTTACTGAATATTGTTGTGTTGTGTTGTTTATTTAGTATTTTAGGAGCAGTTTAAAAGTATTCTTTTTTGCCAAGTATGCCCCCTAGCAGTGTCGCCTTGGATTATATGATGCTTGCTCTACTTACTGAAGAAATCTCAGTATGTATAAAATGTATTGTCTATTGTTCAAAGGTGATGTCTCTGAAAGGGTATAAATTAATAAATACACCGAGCGTACTTACCTGCTGACTAGTTATATTGGGACAAATTCCGATTCCTGCCATGCACCGGCATCACGACCAGCATGCACCTGCTTTTGCTGCTCTTCTCCTTTGAAAAGTCTTTATTAGCGAGCACATCATATGTAATAGCAATTGGTGTCCGCCTCTGTCTGTCTTTTCGTTTGTTAGAAGTCCGAAATCTCAGGGTTGTCTGTCTTTAGAGACAACCGAACCGGAACAGTTGCTGCAAGTCCTATCAACTTCCAGTGGGGTGAAACCAACCATATAGGAAAAGGGGAAGGACGTAAAAAACGGGAATCTTACCGCTGTCTGCACACAGCTGCTTGGCGGGTTGGCCTACGCACAGTGCTGCAGGCGTCATCTTCAATAGCAGTCAAACTTTATATTTCCCTTCCAAGCGATGTGCACCGCCCCGCACCCGAAGCGTTGCCACTTCGCCCACCCGAGACGGGGCAAACGTTTGGTGTAACTTCTCCGCTAAGCCAGTCAGATCCTATCGTCGGCCAGTTAACGAGGTGCCCCACCCTTCCCACCGTCCCACCTCGCCCCAGCCTACAGTCTACTTTTGTTCTCTCATCTCTGAGGGAACTTTTCATCACCGCCAATCCCCTTCCATAGAACAAACGCCACACCAAACGCCCTGCTGCTAGAAATGGGAGACGGCGAGGTCTCTATATACCCTCTGGTAGAGACAGTCGTTAGGGACTGTCTAAAAACGAGACACGAGGCTCCTAGCTGAGGCGTGGCCAGCTGGCCAGCAAGTGGATGCCGAGGGGAGAGGGGCGACAGGACGGAGCTGACGGTCGCCACACACGACATAGCCGAACCCCTGCTCCCGTGCGGCCCTGTACTAAAGGAGAAGCGAGGGAGGTGGGGGGACGCCTTCTCCTTCCGGTTGAGGCAGTCTTGGGGACTGTCTAAAAATATGGTATTTTGCTCTCAAAATTCAAGGCTACGTTGATTTTTCAAGCAGCCTTCCAGGTTCTTCCATAGACCCCGACCCCCGACCCTGTGTTTGTGTTTTGCTCATGCTGCGCCGCATTCACGTGTGGGAGGGTTGCGTACTCGCTAGGCGCCATAAGGCGCAACGGTGAGCGTCGGTAGGCAAGCCCGCCCGCACCCCTCACTGTCAGAAAAAAGCACAGGATTTTCACAGAAAAAAGTGCGTCAATTAATTACACAGCATGTCTGTGCTCAATCCTGTGTGAAGCACGGAGCTACCACAGTATGTCAGTGCTCAATCCTGTGATAAACCACAGAACTACCACACGAAAGTTCTGTGCTTTCACAATCACAGTAAAATAGTGTGATGAA